>NW_028270176.1:46771305-47083756 GCF_037043375.1 Chiloscyllium plagiosum
GAGGTTGCAACAAAATCAGTAACATGAAACGAACTAAACATCCTTTCCAGAAGCACTGATGATGTCGCCTAGCCAGGGGATGAAGCGTTTGCGACAAAAACTTCCAGCTCAGCGAACAGAACTTCAACAACGAGCCCCCGAGCTACAAATCTTCGCACAAACTTTGAACCTTTCCAGAATTTAACATAGCACAGGATCAGCGATATGAGAAACGTCAAATTCTTCAAACGTCACCTCTGTATCTCTACTGAGAGATGGATATTCACTCAGGGAGTATTTCTGCTGTTTGTAAGTTACTGAGGTATTTCCCAATGACAGAACACTCCACAAAATCGTTTTTTTAAATAAATGCCATTTCAGTCAACTTTCTTTTGCAACTTTTAAATATATATGCGCACACGCATACATGCAAGTGCACACACATTTTTATATACATGTATATATGTTACAGATATATATATATATATATATATATATATATATATATATATACATATGTGTGTGTGTGTGTGTGTGAGAGAGAGAGTATATGTATGTGAAAAATATTAGGAATGGATGGCCGGACATTTGAAATTTCTTTCTGTAGAATGTGAGAGGTCAGGGTCTTCAATAATGTCCCAGATATCCACATCTACGGGAAGTGCACCCAACTCCATCTCCTCGGCAACTGCATTCGGGAACTGAAGCTTGATGGCAGATCATTTGGCATCTGAGTGGAATTGAGCGAAGTTATAGGGAGGCAGTAACACTTCGGGTACAAGAAAGAGAGAGATGGGATACAGTCGGGAGCTGATACGCTAACAGGCAGACAGTGCAGGCATCTGCTATGGCCGTGCCCCTCAGTAACATGAAAACCTTATTTCTTATTTTTGGGCAGGATGACTTACGAGGGGAAAGCCATTGGGTATAGGTCTTTGGCACAGAGTATGCCCATTTTTCTCAGAAGAGTGGGGGAGAGAGGAGGAGAGCATTTGTTATTGGGGACTCCATATCGATGGGAACAGATTGAGATTCTGTGGATATAGGGCAGACTCATGATTGGTGTGTTGTCTCCCAGCGACCAGGGTTTGTGATGTCTTGCATCGTGTTTTCAGGATCCTTAAGGGAGAGGGTGGGCAACCCCAAGTCATTGTCCACATATGCACCAACAACATCGGTAATAAAAGTGATATGGATGTATGGCAGAATTTCAGGGATCGAGAGTGACATCTTAAACCGAGAACAAACAGAGGTGTTCTCTCTGATTTGTTGCCCATTCTACGCCATAGTGAGGTGATGTGTAGGGAGAGAGCATTTGAAAATGTTGTTGCAAGGATGGTGCAGGAGGGAGAGATTCCGACACCTGGATAGTTGGGGCTCATACTGGAGTCGATGAACCTTTACAAACAGGATGGTCTTCGCCTGAACTAGAAGAGTACCAATACCCTGAGGGGATAATTTGCCAAAGCTCTTCATGATGGTTTGAACGAATTCAGCCGCAGAGTGGGAAGCTGAATTGTAGCTCCAGTTTGCAGGTGGTTGTGAGTGGTTTTGTGCATAAATAGCGTTTCAGGTTTACAAGAGTGTACTGGAAAGGATGAAGGTGGCTTGAGGTGTCTTTACTTCAACGCCAGAAGCATCAGGGATAAGGTAGGTGCCATGGGTTGTTACCTGGGACTTCGATGTTGTGGCCATTTCAGAGACATAAACGGAGGACTGAAGAGAATGGTTGTTCCTGGTACCTCAGTTTCGATTTTTCAGTCAGAACAGGAGGGTCGTTTCAGAGAGGGAGATGTGGCATTATTCGTCAAGGACAGTATTATGGTAGCAAAAAGGATATTGGTGAGGACGCGACTGAATCTGCTGAGGTAGAATGGACTGAGATTAGAATCAGGAATGGAGAGGTCACCACAAAAATGTTCTAGATATATGGAGGAAAAGATTGCAAACATGATTCTGGATAGGATCAAAACTGACAGGGTAGTTGTTATGTAGACCTTTAACTTTCCAAATATTGATTGGAAATATTATCAGTTCAGCACCTCGGATCGGTCAGTTTTTGTCCAATGTGTGCAGGAGGGTTTCCTGACGCAGCATGTAGACAGGCCAACAAGACGGAAAGCTACATTGGATTTGCTTATGGGTAATGAACTCAGCCAGCTGTTTGGAGGTAAGTGAGCACTTTGTTGATAGTGACCAAAATTCGGTTATATTTATTTAGTGATGGATAGGAATAGGTATTTATTGTAGAGCATGAGGTATCGAGGGGAGAAAGGCCATTATGAAACGATTAGGTAAGAGTTAAGATGCACCGGATGTGGAAAGTAACTTCAAGGGTTGTGCACACCTGAAATATGGAGCTTGGTCAGGGAAAAGCTACTGCATGTCCTTGGTAGGTATGCAAGCGTCATGCAGGGAATATGAGGTGGACACAGGGAGCTGGGTTTATTGAAGAAGTTGAATCTCTTGAGAAGAAGGAGAAGGAGGCGTACGTAAAAACATGAGATATGAAAACTGAGGTAGGACGCTTGGGAATTAAAAGCTAACCAGGAAGGGCCTAAAGAAAGAGCTACTTCGAGCGAAGAGGAGGCATGAAAAGTCTTTGTCTGGCAGGAACAATCCTGAAGCTTTCAATTAATAGTTCAAGAATAAAAGAATGTCTAGGATATGATTATGGCCTGTCAAGAACAGAAGTACGAAGTTGTCAGCGGTGTCCAAGGATAGCAGAGACACTGAATGTATTTTTTATCATATCAAAAATGAAAAAGACAATGTTGTCGAAGAGAGTATTGAGATGCAACCTATTAGAAGAAACGAAATTGACATTCATAAAGAGGAGTTGTTAGCAATTTATGAAAGTCTAAAAATAGGTTTGTCCCCAGGACTTGATGGGATGTATCCGAGGATTCTCTGCGAATCGTGGGAGGAGATTGCAGAACGTTTGACTATAAGCTTTATTTCGTCAGTGTTTATGTCATTAGTGCTAGAAGACCCGAGTTTAGCAAATATTGTCCCCTTCTTCGCGAAGGGGAGTAGAGACAATGCTGGTAATTATAGAACAGTGATCCTTAGCTTTCTTGCAGCTAACCTTTTGGAACAGATTATGAGAGATAGGATTTATGATCATCGAAAAAGGAAGAAGTTGATTCGGGATAGTGAGTACGATTTTATGAATAGCAGGTTGTGCCTCACAAACCTTATTGAGGTCTTTGAGAAGGTGAGCAAACAGGTGGATGAGAGTAAAGTGGTTGATGTGGTGGATATGGTTTTCAGTGAAGCACTGTCGGCTGTTGCATGAAATACAGAGTCATGGGATTGAGGATGGTTTAGCGGTTTGGATCAGAAATTGGCTCGCTGAAAGAAGACAGAGTGTGGCAGTTCATGGGAAATGATAATCCTGGAGTTCAGTTACTGATGGTGTACTACAGGGTTCATTTTTGTGTCCGCTGTTGTTTGTCATTTTTATAAATGACCTGGATTAGGGCATGGAATGATGGATTCGTAAGTTTGCAGATGACATTAAGATCGACGATGTTGTCAATAGTGCCAATATCTGCTGACGGTTACAGAGGGGCATGGATAATCTGCAGAGCTGACCTCAGAAGTGGCAAATGGATTTTAATGTGGAAAAGTGTGAGATAATTTACTTCGGAAGGAGCAACAAGAATAAAGAGATTTTGGCTAATTGTAATATTCTTGGAAGTGTAGATGTGCAGAGTGATCTCGGTGCCCATGTATATAAAACTCGGAAAGTTATCACCCACGTTGACAGGTTTGTTTGCAAGGAGTTAGTTTTTCTTGGGAGATTGATTCAGTTTCAGAGCGACATTATCACTTTGCAGCTCCAGAAATTAACTGGTGTGGCCGCACTCGTAGAATTGCGTGCATTTCTGGTCGCCACATTATACGATGGATGTGAAAGCATTGGAAAGGGTGCAGAGGACATTTTCTAGGATGTTGCCTTCTATGGAGAGATGGTCTTACGAGGAAAGGTTGAGGAACTTGAGGCGGTTTTTCATAGCGACAAGAAGTTTGAGGGCTGAATTTAGAGAGACATAGAAGATGATCAGAGGTTGCCATAAGGTGGACAGTGAAGGCATTTTTCTTCAAATGGTAATTTTGGCACAAGAGCACATCGATGTAAATTGAGGGTGATAGATACCGAGGTAGGTTCCTTTATCAGTGAGTAGAAAGGGTGCTGAATGCCTTGTCTTCAACACTCGTAGACTCAACAACTTTCAGGGCAATTAAATGGTCATTGTATAAACTTGCGGATTATGATGGTAAAATACTAGTCAGATTGGTATCACAGGTCGGTGCAACGTTAGGGCCAAAGTGAACTTTATTGCGGTGTAATATTCGGTCTTTGAACTGTTCTTCAGCTTGAAGTTGCAATCATCTCTGGTCACTATCAGTAAAACCAACACCTGGCGAGAACCGAATGTGCAACTTTGGCACCTTACGCACTTCCAGTCTGTCGTGCAATTACATCAAACTGACGAATTGCACCACTGGAGCTGCCGTGTACTGGTGACCAATGGCTACTGATCTTACCACTGGGCCCCTCAAACCAATTACTCCTTTTTTGCTGAAGATCTGAAATGAAACACAGCGAAGAGAAAGTTATACTGATGATGGATTTTCGATTATGGAGCATCAGGTTCAGGAAAATGACATAGTAAAATTTGGTGAAAATAGGCATAATTGAATTCTGTGTTCGTTTACCATGGCTTCCTGCGTTGATCACAGGCAATGTCATGTCGCTACTGTACTGGGAGTTTCCTTCTATCGGTATCAATTCGTCAGAGAATTCGATTCACTGGTACTTCACCAGTATCCTTTGGAATGTTCATACGGCTAAATGACCCACACTGTACACAACGTCAACAATCTTCTGCATTACTACATCCAAGGACACGTTGCATGGCTTTTTTTATAAATAGTGAAAAATTAATCATGTTATACACGGGCAAATTGAATTTTAGTTTAATCAGTAAAGTCGCATGAATCCAGAGTAAGTTCCAAAATGTCAGAAATTCACGTTCATTACCTTGGCCAGAATTCTAGCCCAGCAAGAGGGAAATCTGTCCCTCAATCCCCAGCATCCATGTAATCGCTTGCTCCATGTGTCCACTTGGAAACCTATGTGAAGGGATGTTCAGCCTGACAGAGAACTTGTGAGAATCCTCCACTGTCTGACCGAAAGCTGAAACAGGAGCTATCTATTCCAGCTTGGAGGGTAGCGAAGTGGAGGTGAGACAGAAAATATTAATTGGTGTAGATTCACATTGTTCTAATTGTGATTGTTTAAAAACCTGGGCCAGAAAAGACTCAAGCAGAATGGAGCAAAAGTAGGCCATTCTTAACCCCGCTCCTGCCCGGCCACGCCATTCTGTACCATCATAGCTCACACAGCACTTTTATGTCTTTTTCCAGCGTATCCATATCATCGTGTTGCCAAGTGGCTAACACATATTTATCGATCTCTACCATAAATACACATCGAGGTTATTCATCGCTGAGAGGAAAATGTTGCATTTGGAGCCAGTTGGGTTTCTTCATGAATGTCATAGGTTTTGCAGATGAGCAGCCGAGTCTGGTCTGAACACCTTTCAAACCATAAACTAAAACTCGACTCTGATGAGATTTGCATCCACAACTTTTGAATGGCAGTCTTAAGAAAGGCGTAGAAATTCAACGCGCTTTCCATTGCACCACAGAGTCGCGGCCTCACCCAGTTTTCAGCAGAAAAGTTTGCCTTAGAACGATTTCGTTCGGGGCACCCACCTCACGTCCATCTGACCTCGTCACACTTTCCAGAATCTGGTCCTTATCCGCGTGTGCTCTGGATCTTCAAGTGTTCCGCTACATACTGCTGAAATGTCATCATAACACTTAGCATTACCACACGTTCAAATAAGAAATTCCAGATGAACAACACTCTATGGGTGAAAGCGTTTTTCCTAAATCTCCTCTAAACTGCTTTTCTCCTGCTTTTCATCTATGTCACTGGTTATTATTCCTTCCCGAAAAGCCTTATTCCTGTCATACATATCTATCCGCTTCATAATATGTGCATGTTAATCAGTTTCTCACTCAGTCTTCTCTGTGCTTAGTTGCACAGCCCCAGCTTAGCTCATCTACCTTCACAATGGGAATGGTCCAGCCCTTGGCATTATTTTCATCTCCTGTGAACTTCTCCGCCTGCAATCAGACGGTTCCTGCAGTCTTGCGATTACAACTGAACAATAAATGTTCTTTGAAGAAATGCCAAAATGTCTGAACAAAATCAGCAGCTCTTGTCCATCTATGATGAGAAAGGACAGTGAACGCTTCGAGTCCAATGATTCGTGTTGGGAACTGATGGGATGTATAGGTGGGTGAAAAATGTGGAAGAGGGCGGACAGAATCCAAAATGATTGAACTCGATGTTGGGTCCTGAAATCTGCATGGTCTTTCAGTGGAAAATGAATTGCCGATTTTCCAGCTTGCGCTGTGCCTGGAAGAAGAACTGCAGCAGACCAGAGACTGGTATGATGCCTTGGGTACACAATGCAATGTTAAAGTGACAGGACAGTGGAAGACCGGGGTAATTTTTGTTGATTCTGGACAGAACTTAAGTGATCTCAGCTTTGTCACCGACTCTGTTTTCCTCTCTCCATTGTCGAGAGATCACATTCTCAGCAAGAACTACAGTTTTCTGGATTGAATGAAGTGCAGACAAATCACTGGAAGATGTGTCTGGAAGTTTCCACAGTGAGGAGAGACATCGGAAACCAGCAGGAAATGTATCTTACAATAGAGAACGTTACAGTGCAGTACAGGCACGTCGGCCCCCGATGGTGCACCGAACTGTGAAAATAATGTGATGTCCATTATAATGGAAAATTAACATTTCTTTTGAAACCAATAAAAGCACAGGGAAACAAAAAAAGTAAGGGCCTGACTTTTCAGAAGGCAAGTGTTGCAGACAGAAAGACAATCTATGTATATTTAAACCGAACTAATTAGCAGACGTGCAAGGCCAACAAACTACCATATCAACAGCCAAGGAAGTAGAGAAAAAAAACAACTCCATATCTGGAAAGGAACTCGAATGTTTCAGGCCACTGACCTTGAAGTGTTGTTAAGAAGAAGCGAATTGTGCTTTAAAGGGAATATGTGAAAGCTATCAGGCACCCATTACATGAGGTGTCTTGCCAATGTATTACCTGGGACACGGGAAAACCTGAATTTGATGGAACTCCACGCGCTACATGCTGAAAACGTTCTGGCCCAAGAGAAGGAAAAACGGAAATTAAAGATGGAACAGCAAACACATAAAGCTCAGCTGACTATGATGCAAATGGTCGCCCAGCCGTTGGAAGGAGGTGCTGCGTGAAAAGAAGGGCTGGCAGAGGGAAATCTGGCGGGTGCTTTGTTTGCAGAGCAATGAGCGAGACAGTGCACGCCCAGACAGTCTCAATCGGCCGTGGAGGCTGGGCAGCAGGGTGACTAATGGAGGAAGGTTGTGGTGGAGGTGGACAGCCCCAAAGTTACAGGTAAACCTCTTTGCTTTATGCTTGCAAACGAATAATCGCTTATGCTTATCTCTACTGCTAACCTTATTGGCACTGAAACATGTCCCACCTCTACACTGAGCATTGAGTTTGCGAAGCATGAACGATATTTTCAGTACAACGATGATGCATATAAGTCAATGCTTACATCTATGTTATATGTGGATGGTGCACCTCTTACTTTTTTGGAAGATACAAGGGCAACATATTCAGGTCATAAATCAAGGCAGTTCAGAGAGTCGACGCAAATAAAGATGAACGGAAGCTTCCTGAACTTAATCGGTGCATCAGGAGTCGTGACACGAGAGCTTTACCGCACCCCTATTGTGCAAAACCAGTAATGGGGAAACATTCCAATTCTCATTTCTGTTATCGGAGTTCTGTTCTTTAAATCTGATGTCTCGGGATCTCATAGTGAGACTGGTGTCGGATTTGCGCAGTACCCCGACGGGCTTGCAGGTAATACAAAAAGAAGATTTAACAGTGCAGGCTGGAAAATACGAATCACGACCCCTGATGCATGTCAGAGAGCGATAGGTTCCATGAGCGATTCACTCACCCAGGAAGCAAGTAGCCATGTTAATCCCATTAACACCGATTTTCTTGCTGGAGATATGCTGCACTGCACAGCACACATACACCGCGATGGTCCTGACAAATCATAAGAGAAGGATTGGTTCAGGAGATTGGTTAAACCAGATCAGTTGTTATTGTGCGAATTTTATTGGAATGATCACAGATGTGCTGTCACTTTAAACGTTTTTAAGTATCTGTGACGGTAAGTAGACCCTGTTTTTTTGATGTGGAAGGCTTTTTTCCTCACGGATCATTGACGAAGGCATCCAGCGACAGGTGTCAGAATTTGGGACCATGGGTACGACAGGCACAAAAAACGAAAGATTGTATCTTCAGAGTCGGTGTGGGTATCTGCTTCAATGCAGTTAAAAGGACGTATAGGAAGATACTAAATCGGCTAACTCAGGCAGACAGGGCAGTCCAGGTAATCCCCGCCAGGAGTGTCGTCTGGCGTTTACCTATGGTAGATGTCTCGGACCCAAGATTAAGAAGGGTCCCAACTGATTTCAGGGCAAAAGGCAAACACGATGTGGGGCTCATACGAACCCTTAAGAATAACCCCGATGTCTGAGTATCGTCCTTGCAAAGCAAAAGAGCCGTCAAAACCCGAGGCTGTGAAAGGAATTACCCCAGTCTTTGAATCTCTCTTATAGGCTGGAGTGATAATCCCCGATGAATAATCACTGGTGAGAACACCCAGTTTTTTCGTTCAAAAAGGCAAACATTCCAGGTGAATCGGGGGAATAGAGGTTTGTTCATGACCTGCAGGTTATCAAGAACGCTGTTGTTCCGCACACCCCAAATGTTCCGAACCCCTATATTATATTGGCTCAAATTCCACCGGATGTAAATGGCTCTCTATTGTGGATTTAGCAAATGCCTTGTTTTGTGTACCGTTACACGCCGACAGTCAATTCTGGTTCACTTTTTCATTCAAAGGCAAATAGTAAACTTTCACATGACATTTTCAAGATTACTGTGAGTCCCCGCCATAATTAAAGAGGCTCTCCACAGGAGTCTGGAGACTCTTGTTTTAACCTGGGGGATCAGCGCTTCTGCAGTATGTAAGCGAATGCTTAATCGCAGCATCAACAGAGAAACAATGTGAGAAAGGTAGGCTTGCGATGCTCTGCCATCTCGTCTCGCAAAACTACAACTTGTGGAACAACAATTGAAGTTCTTAGGTTTGAAGCCCGAGACCAGACGTGTAAGATTCGCCAATTTAGAATCTGGATACGTCGTTTAATGTGGATAGGTCAGCATTCAGAAGCAAAGAGATAGGCCAGTGTCTGGTATGATGTAGCAACTACCCACGAGGTAGTCAAAGCGGGATCATTTCCTTCTCATCCATCAGCGCAAGCAGCAGAGCTGATTGCCTTGAATGAGGCATGTAAATTGGCCGAAGGCAAAACAGTGAATATTTACATCGACAGCAGATATGCATTCGGGGTTGTACATAATTTTGGATCCTTGTGGAAATACAAGGGCTTTCTGACCTCCACTGGAAAGCCAATCACAGAGAATGGCCTGATCTCTGACCTCCTGAAAGCAGTCCGATTGCCTAAATCAATCACTGTGTTTCCATGTAAAGCCCACAGGAAAAATTATGATTCAATTTCTCAAGGCAATGAAAATGTAGACTCAGCGGCAAGGACGGCAGTCAATCAGCCGCCAAGTGATCAGTTTGACATGTGTATGTCAAATATTTATAATCCAAAGCAGACTTATGGGACTTACAGTCGCAGGCCACAACGAAGGAGAAGCGTGAATGGACAAGGGCAGGGTGCAGAATGAGGGAATGGGTGCAGTGTGGCCCCAATAGTAAACCATGTCTACCACGATCTTTATTCCCTTTCTATGCCAAAGTAACACACGGTAAGGACCATGTGTCAAAAGTGGGGATGTACGACAATATTTCAACACGCTGGTACAGAAAGGGATTTACTCATTGCTCAAAATAAAAATGTGAATAATCTGTTATCTGTGCCACTAATAATGTGGGGAGGGGAATACAAATGAATCAGGCAGAACACCCCCAATCCCAAAGACACTTTGAACATTTACAGATGGAGTTTATTGAACTAACACCCAGCGAAGGGAAAAGGCATCCCTGAAAGTCTAAGCAGCGACAATGGAAAGCCATTTATAAATATTGCCCGACAGCAGATCAGTGATTACTTGTGAATAAAGGTGAGGCAACATTGTGCTTACCACCCAGCGAGCGGTGGGGTAGTGGAAAGAGAGAAAACTACCCTTAAAAATAAATTGACAAAATGTTGTGAGGAATTAAAGGTGACATAGACAAAGGCATTTCCAATTGTGCTAATGTATATGAAGGAGAAGAAGAGTAAATCTTAGGACGTTTGAGATTTTGTTTGGAAGGTGTCCCAATACAGGAATTGGCCCACGACCGATTGTAAGACAGATAACAGACCACTGTGAGGACGAGATGTTATGTTACGGTTATAAAACTCTCCACACTTCTGTCTGAAATACAGAATCAAAAGAAGGGCCCCCAATCAGCAGAAGGGAAGATGCATAATCTAGAACCTGTAGACTGGATAGTGGTGAAAGACTTCAGGAGGAAAAGCATGAAGGCGAAGAGCTGGCTGGAACCGTTGCAAGGGCTCCCGACAACACAGACAGCTGTTAAGATCGCCGAAAGAGCCACGTTGATACACGCCAGCCATTGCAAACGTGTAGCTGACCTTGAGGAGACATCGGACAACACCGGATCCAAATAAGTGTAAGTAGTGATTAGAAGACTCATAGAAATATGGGGCTGCATGGCAGGACGAGTCGTGAAGGCAGGGGTGTCTGGGGTACAACCGCAGACGGTAATCTTAACCGAGGATGTTAAGTTGACCTTTACATGCCACCCATGCCCGTTTGGTAACCAGGACGACTATAAATAAGGTAATAAATGTTTATGCAGAGATCCTTGTGTCCCCAGTTACTGGCACTGAGTAGTATCCACCACGGCTACAGGTACACCTGACACGGGATATCGGTTTCCAGTATCAAAGAAGGAGGTGCCATGGCAAGGGTAATAATAATCAAGATTCAGAAGAGCGATGAGGAAGCCTGGTGGTGTGGAATAGATAGACCCTTCTCCGATATCGAAAGACAGGTGAATATAGTGGTACACACCCCACCCGAGATGAAGTGCAGAAGGTCCTCCAAGAAATAGTAGCTCCTGGACTCGAAAAGATGAATGTCCAATGACCCGCACTGCACATGGGCGGAAAGGCCTTTTCCAAGCTGACAGAAATGGAAGAAAGAAAGAAACTGATGTGCAGCTAAAATGATCACAAATGAAGAAATTAAAAGTGGATTCATTGAGAAAACATACAGCGCCATATTTCACTTTCCGTGGAAGTCTACTGTTAAGGACTCAGTGCTCTCACTGTTGTAGCAATGGGGGATTTCCTCTGACCGTTTATGTTGTTGACAACCTTCCCAAAGCAGGGGATTTTGTATGGAACTGGCAATTAATCGAGTATTGTCACAAACAGGATTCAGACTAGTATAAAACAAAGAAGTGTGAATCCTGGAAATCTGAATCATCAACAGGAATTGACAGAGAAACACTGCAGGCCTGACAGCATCTGTGGAGACAAAGAGATTTAATGTATCATATCACAGATTCAGGCTACTTATGCTTTTTATTGTTTTATTGCCTGGGTAATTGTCAATTTCACTTCGTGAAACAGCATACTTACCAGAATCTCTCATTAGCTGACAGACGTCATCTGTAAAAATGCAAAATCCCTTTATCGGCTGTAATGCTGTTGCTGTTGCCCTGAGTTGGTGAAAGGCTGGCCTTCATGACCTTTTTCTTCTCCTTTATGTCGATGAGCAGCCATGGTGAATGGAGAATTTCTGTTTGTCTCCCTTTGTCTCTCTGTACCATCTCACTCTCTTCTACATTCTCCCACTCTCTGTCTGTCAATATCCCTCATTTTTCATTTCTACTCTTGGAAAAGTGTTAAAATCGGAGTCTGTTCCGTGGCTTTCTCCGCCCCGCCCGGCCAGAGTGTGTAGAACTGGGCTCACAGTCTCTAAGTAATGTCTCTGTTACTTAGGTCTGAGATCAGGTGACATTTGTTCACTCAAAACGTTATGATCTTTTACAATTCTAAATAGTATTCATAATAGAACAGAAAAAAAAGCAGTTTCACTCCAATTATAGGATTTCTATGATGCCATTGCCGTTTGCCTAAAATCAATGAATGGTGACAGCAGACAATGAGAGCCATTATCTCATTGGATGCATTATTACTAAAACATTGTCCTGCAAGTCTGCAGTGTCTCCTGCGTCTCTTCATTATTCCCAAAAAAAACTTGAAAAGACGGATGGAGAATAATAGTAGAAGAGATAGACAAATCCTTGTCGAACAGAGTAAAAAGAACTCTGCGTTGAATTAGTAGGATAGAACATAGATTAATGGGTCCACATCAGGTGGTAGGGCTTGGTAGCACGAAATAACAACGGACTGAGCTCAAACACAAGAAGCATGCTGAACCATCACTTTCGCGATGTTGGATAAACAATACGGCTTTTACAAGAAGTTTAAACAATTAACTTTCAATGCACAGAACATTTGACAGCATTTGACACCATTAACGCCTGGTTATTACCATATGCTTTAACTGACGAAACTACAGACAAAGTTCTTCAAATCAATAAGGGCATTTAATGAAGTATTTGATCACAGTTAATCGGACCACCTTTCTGTAATAAAGCTGCTCGATGAGAATTTATATCAACCTCTGCTTGTGCAGGAAAGAAGTTCACAGCTGGTGACTCTCCACTGAAAATGTACAGGAAGAGGCAATCTCTTCTTGCTTTGATTTCAAACGGATGCCTTCACCTCTTTAACCTGACAGGATAAACAGTATGCGTTCATCATCCCTGGGCCGATTTACCGCGTGAATATGCACAGAGGAAAAGTCAAACCAAGAGACCAGGGTAATTGTGGTGAATTTACCAGGAGTGGTGTGTGAGTCGGTGTTAACAGTGGGCAGTAAGGGCTAAACCATTAGCACTGACATTGATCCTTGTACCAACAGCTCCTCACTCACTTTCTGCCTCATTCATCACAGTCATCATTGACTTTCAGTTTATCCTACTTTCCCTTCGAAACTTTACACTTGTACCGGATCACTTTCGGGTATCCACTTGGAAACTGCAGCTTTTTCAAACGAAATTCTGGAGAATGCACGTCTTTGGGATAGGCTTCACTGCCCAAAAATAATTACTCAAGAGATTGAGATGGTAAGTTACTTTACTTCGTCCTCGAAGTGCTCAACACAGTGATACAGTCATGATGTCGATAGGGATGGAGTTCCAAGAATGAGACATAGCGACATTGAATCAACAGCAAGATAGTTTCAGCTCTGAAAGGCGAGATCCTTAGAGGGGATTTGCAGTGACAATTTATTCGTGTATGTGCTGCCATGGCTGCCAGAGGATGAGGTGGAGGCTCGTACAATTGCAACATTTAGGAGGCATTTGAAATGGTAGATGAGTAGGAAGGGTTTGGAGGGATATGGGCTGTGTGCTGGCAAGAGGGACCAAATTGGGTTGGAATTTCCGGTCAGCATGGACAGGTTTGAACGAAGGGTCTGTTTCCCTGCAGTGCATCTCTGTGTCTCTATGATTCCAGTTGGATGCAATCAATCACTGGATTCCTTCTGGCAGAACCGGATCTGTGCTCTCTGTGGAAGCAGAAAATGGTTTTCATTCAGATTAGCCACAAGAAGAGGAGAAATAAATCTTCATTTCCTGACTTGGAATTTTATCCAGGCCTGGGTGATTCAAACCCAGACTCTGAAGCAGGGACTCCACTGAAGTTGACAACAACCCTTTCGACCGAACCTGTACAAACTCTTGTGCCTATCGTTCTTTGTCCCCACATTTTGAAACACCGGTCCTTGCCGTGGGTGGTGAAGGAGCTAACTACTGCCTCGCAGAAAAACCGTGGGGTCAGAGACCCGATCGATCTCTAATGCAGCGGGGATTGCATTGCTCAGAACAGATGTGTTTGCTGTGTGGGACTGAAACTGAGCTCGATCACACACAGATACGGTGTAACAGCTGCCAGCAGATGTGGAGACGGTTGGGATGGTTTCATTCGCACTCTGGGAAAAAGACTGGATTCAGGGGAGCTAAGTGTCACAGATAGAAGGCTGAAAATTGGTTTGGGAATGATATGAGTCATGATCGAACGGCGGCAGACCAGATGGGCTGAAAGCTCTAACTGTCCTCCAATGCATTCTGGTCTCTGGCCATCCAGTATCTAAGGAAATAGAAACAGAGTTAATCGTGCATTTCGAAGTCCTCCTCTCATAACTCGGCGAGGTGAGAGATGAAACAGTTCTGCTGTTAAATTTGGAGGCTGGGAGAATGTTTGGAAACGGAGTAATAAAAGATAAACTGAGTATAAAGTTGAGAGTCAGGAGATATTCAATAAAAAGGTAGACGGAGATGGACATGGAGAAATAAGTGTCACTGGCCTTGAAGACTTAACTCGGTTTTCCATTCCAAGATTCTACCAGACCTGCTGAGATTTTCCCGCAATTTCTTTTGTTGGTACTGAAACAGAAGGGAGAAGTGTGATCCTGGACCAATCAGCTATGTCTGCTCTGTGGACGTTTGAATTCCCTGTTTGAACAAATCACTTCTGACCCACACGGAAACCTCACTATCCTGCATCACCCCCACCCGTGTTACTGACAATAAGCTGTTCATGACGTAAACCCATATGGGTACACAACAGCATCATTTACCGAGTGAATTGGGAAAATTTCAGGGAGAGTTCCATTCGGTTTCCATCAGAGCATTCTCATTCAGTTAATTCTATTGCAGCACCCTTTGACATGCAGCTGTCACTGTCATGTGGCCATTCGCATTCGACGTCTCTGGACATTTTGGTTGGGGCACGTTTGGAATGGTACCTCACGTTTTGGAAGGGACATCATTTAAAGCATATTCGGCTGAACTGATAACCTTGTCTCTTGCACCTGCAGTACAGTGGAGACAGTTTTCACTCAGAAACCAAGAGATGATCAAAAACGGAGGAAAAATGTGTCAACAAAACCTGCCTCAGCGAGCGAATTCGCTCTTGCAACATTAATGGAGAGCGGCATACCTATTAACAAACAACAGCGCCCTGCGTGGGTCTCGACCCCACACCATTGAGATTAAGGTCTCAAGCTCTACCGACTGAGCGAGCCAGGACAGGATTGATGTTGGTTAATTTATCATTTCATACTGAGTTTAATTCAGCTGAAACGGCAATTTTCAAAAATCTCGTTCATTCCTCCCCATTGCAAATAACATTTTTCAAGTCTATCAATTTTCAGATTTATTCCTTCAGACCATTACAATCCATTTAGGCCTTGCCCCGGGATTTACGATTCTCTGTTAATATTTTCATATTTTGACCCTGATCCTTAGGTCGCCGAAGTGATTCCCAGACAATCTGGCAGACTGCAAATCATTCGGGAAAATACCTCAGGAAACCAAATCATTTCTGATTAGAGTGTAGGGAATCCCATCTGCTGAAGAGATACAGTCCTCACCATCAACACTTTCTTTGTTCGACCTGCCTACAAAGTTTACCACTTCTCATATTCGAGGCAGGAATTCTGACTATAAAATGTTTTAAAAACAGGAACAATCTTCTGAAGCCATTTCCAATTTGAATTAGAATGTTTTACCTTTTCACACGGTAACAGCCGTTCCTGAGGAAGGAGTTTCCATGAGTTGTGTCCCAGGTATGGGCAGGAAGCCGCTGACTGAAACCGCAGTGGCCCCTTTCTGTTGGCAGCGGGGGCTTGTCGAGAGTGGGGTGACATTCTGCTGCACGTGACCGTTTCACTCACTGCGGACTCAGGGCCAATCATGGATGGGTTCTCGTGGTTGTATTGTCAGAAGATGGTCGGTCTCAATACTTAGAGTCATAGAGTTATAGAGATGTACAGCTCTGTGCTGTTTTTCGGCTAGGAGAATCAACATTTCGACGAAATGCTCTGACCATTTGAGACACAGCAACTGGCAGCAAAATTGTGCGTGTACACATCCAAACGCACAGCGCTCGAGAGGACAGCGAAAGTTCTTGTTGAAAAGTTCGGTGACGCGAGGAAGATGGTTTGCAGACTTTTCCTCACCTGTCTGGGTGACATTCTCAGCGCTGCAGAGGTTCCTGTGAAGCGCTGCTCTCATATTTTGGTACGAATTCATTTGGTTTCATTCCCGCTGCTTCCGTTTGTTGGGATTGCAGATTGGGTCCAACGGACAGGAATAATGTGGACAGCAGTAGTTCTCATTATTTTAAGAATCAGTTGCTCATGTACCCGTGTTTACCGCAGAGAGGGTGAGAGACCCGAGGAGTAACAAACACACCCATAAAACAATATCAGGACCTGTGTAGTTCTGTCATAACAAGCTGCCTGCTGTTGTTCTATTGCAAAGTTGGGTTTCAAACCCACGACGCAATAGAGATTGGACCCTAAACCCAGCACATTTAACCTCTCTGGATTAGCGGTGCTGGAAGAGCACAGCAGTTCAGGCAGCTTCCAAGGAGCAGTAAAATCGACGTTTCAGGCAAAAGCCCTTCAGGGAATCCAGGGTTTCGCCCGAAACGTCGATTTTACTGCTCCTCGGATGCTACCTGAACTGCTGCGCTCTTCAGCACCACTAATCCTGAATCTGGTCTCCAGCATCTGTATTCATTGTTTTTACCTACATTAAACCACTCAGCGACGCTCCCTGAGGATAACTAAGCGCCAAACCTATCAAGACTAATGTTTCAGCATCTCTTCACTTCGGGCAATTTCCCCTGGCACTTTCTTTGAAAACCTTCGCATAATTAAAAAAAAATTACAACGATTTGAAAGGTTTGCACAGTGTGGACATTAGCGAGAAGCTGAATATTCTTCGACAGTTTTCCCCGGAGCTTCAGGCCTGAGGGATGTCCTTGGAAAAGTTTACAAAATCATGAGGTAGACGAGCAGAGAACATAGTCAATCTACACTTTTTCAGAAGTCACGTGAGTTTAAAGCGAGATAGCATAGGTTTAATGTGAGAGCAGTACAATTTGAAAGGGATGTGAGCGACACTTGTTTTTAATACAGACATTTTTGTGCATGTCGAATAAATTGCCAAATTTAGTGGCAGAGATTGGTGCACTCACAATACTCCAAAGGCATCTAAATGGGTATACAGACAGGAAGTGTTCGGAGAGATAAGGGACAAATATTGGCAAATATGTTTAGATTAGTTACGGTCATCTGTTCAGCAGGTGCAAGTTGGATAGGAAGGTTTGCTTCCGTGCTCGGCAATTCTGTGACACTCCAGTACCTGACAACAGTTTGAATAGACCACTTGCAAAAACGCATGCTGTTTGTTACTAAGTCAGCGTGTTTGAATTTTATTTTTTCTTGAGGCGTAATGTTTTGAAATGACACAGAGAGGAATGTTTTCCAGACATTTACAGACAATGACCATTCTCCTTGATACATTCCCAAGTTCTCCATCAAATAATTTCGTTGACTAAAAAAAACCTCACAAATCGTGTTGTCCCATCAACTCTCCAGTGAATCCAAAACTGACAGCTCTGAACGTGGACCAGGTGCAAAACTCAAAAGGCAGAGTCATTATCAGACACACAAACTCATTACTTCTGTCTGTGAGGCAGTGCGAGACGTGTATGTCCAGAACTGCTCACACAAATAGCACCAAAGCAATTCCAAACGGAGCTTCCCGACATTCTGGAGATTTAGTGCATTGCCAAGTAACAGAAAGTGCTCAAGTAACATAAAACAAAACAGAAAAATGTACCATGCAAAGTGAATATTACCAATTATATTCTCGATTAAATTAGCTCAACAATGCGTTGGTGCCTCCATCTGATCGAGCGAGCTAATCTCCAGTCTCCCTCACCAGGACAGTAATTAAGGAAATGAGAGAAATATAACAACGTTTTACGTTGCGATTGCCCAACTTTTAGCCACAACAACAAAAAACGAGGGAGCAGATTTAGTGCAGGATCTGGCTTCACAACAGCGGTGAAATAACGACGTCCACTCATTTTTAGGGAAAACTGTGAACAACTCACATTGTCCAGAATATGAATACACAGCGCGGGCTGTTAAGTTCCCATATTCTACTGCTGCCCCGACATTCATACGAAAATGTACCTTTCAAAAAGAGCGTTTGTAGCTGTGGAATGACAGTGGCAGCTGTTTCCCCTCGCTCTTACTGCCGCCCTTGGTAGTGTAGGGGCTGGTATTCTCATCTTACACGCGGTAGTTGAGTGTGCAATTCTCTATTGTGGAAAAGCGGAGTGTTTTGGAGCAGAAAGATGTGAAGTTCGGATGCTTCTGGAGTTCTTGTTGAAAAGTTCGATGACTCGAGGAAGATGTCATCTGTCTGGGTGACATTCTCAGCTCGACAGAGGTTCCTGTGAAGCGCTGCTCTCATGTTTTGGTACGAATTCATTTGGTTTCATTCTCGCTGCTTCCGTTTGTTGGGATTGCAGATTGGGTCCAACGGATGGAATCCGTAGATGAGTGCCCTGCTTCCAGGAATTGTCTGGCTGTCTTCTGCTTGCCCTGTCCTATTATTGTTGTGCTATTCTAGTCGAATGTGTGGCCCTTGCCGTTTGTACGTATTGCTACTAGGGACTGCTGGACTGACGCCCACACAAATTCTTTGCCAAGAACCAATATCCACACACCTTCATTCGCAGATGCATGGCACACAAAGTTCGCAGCGAGGATATGCTTTGATGTAATTTTTAAATCATGCTTCCCTGTATTAAAAACACATTCTGGAAAACGATATCCAGAGTCTTCTGAACACTCGGACTTATGACAGCACAGAAACCGAGAGCCTCATTCAGACAACAACTCACGAGAAAACAAGGCCCAATCCGCATCATGTGTAGGTCAAACGTGGTTGACGAGATTCCATGCAGGGACTGCACGAAACACGACATAGGAGAAAGAGGCTGACAACTAGAGAGCTGCATTCGTAATTTCACCTGGACTGTAAACGCCTCGGACAGCTGTTCCTTGCAGTTATGCACAGAATATTGAATGTCTCTGATTCCAGGGCTTGGAACTCGGATGATATGACCGTCTGCAGCACTGGTTACTTCTTTGTGTGAGGTAACCCCTGATGGAACACATGTAACACTCTATTGCTCATTGAGAAATACATCCAAAATAGGAGTTCATAGCTGCATTTCTGTTGTCTTTCTGGTGCTGTCCCTGACATGACCTGTGACACTGCACTTATTCTGTGTTTCCTGAGGGTTCAGCACATGCTTCCACGATCGTATTATGGGCAGTAATCTGCATTTTCGCTTCAATAACGGGTGTGTGAAGCGGAGGTCCACCATTCTCGATTCTATTTTTCTCTTCTTATGCGCAACTGCAATACAGTAAAGGATTAATTAATATTGTAAGATGATATACAGAGGCCTGTGAAATACCGAAGTTTTAATGACATTTATGCAATGGTTAGCGATTACCTTGATTCAGGAAATAAGGATGTAAAGTCTGTTTGGCTGGAGTTGAGGAACAGTGAGGAATGAACTCACAAGCATGTGTGGTTTACAAGCTCACTTGCAGAAACCACAAAGCGAAATAAATCGTACAAGGAAAAAATATTGTGTGTGAGTAACAAAAATGGCAATAGTCATGCGTGATGTTAACTTCCCATCTAAAACTCTCGGTTCCATTATAAAAACGTTTGGAGAACCACAATCAAAAAAATCCCACATGTCCCATAAAACATCACGAGGGATATCTTGGTAATTGATTACTCTACTGGTGACTTAATTTTCCTATTTTCTTGGAAACCATCTCTTTAATTGTAAGCATCAGAAAAGGCTTTCTTTTGCCAGCAAGAAATAAATATGTGATTAACCTTTGTTCGTTTCATGTATAAGAACACTGAGACTCCTCTGCACTGCACATCGTTTGCGTTTCTATCGATTTTAATAGTAGCGTGTCTTTTGATTCTTCCCAACAAAGTATATGATCTCGCATTCCTGACATGAAACTGCATCTGCCAACAATACTCCAATTGTTGGCGGGAATCCTGAGGAACAGAATGTACATGTATTTGGAAAGACAAGGACTGATTCGGGACAGTTAACATGGCTTTGTGCGTGGGAAATCATGTCTCACAAATTTGATTGAGTTTTTTGAAGAAGTAACAAAGAAGATTGATGAGGGCAGAGCAGTAAATGTGATCTATATGGACTTCAGTAAGGCGTTCAACAATGTTCCCCATGGGAGACTGATTGGCAAGGTTAGATCTCATTTAACAGCAGTGGACCTAACACCGACCCTTGTGGTACGCCGCCAGTACCTGGACACCAAGAAGAACATATTCCATTAACTACAACACTGTTTTCTATTGGCAAGCCAATTACTGATCAAAGCTGCAATCTCTCCCACAATTCCAGTCCACCGCATTTTGTATAATAGCCTATTGTGGGGAAACTTATCGAACAACTTTCTGAAACCCACATACATCACATCAACCGGTTAACTGTCATCTCCCTGTTTGGTCACTTTGTCAAAAAAATCAATACGATTCGTTAGGCAAGGCATACCCATCACAAAACCGTGCTGACTGTCCCTGATCAGATTATTCTTCTCTAGATGGTCATAAATCCTATCTATAATAACCTTTTCCAACACGTTACCAACAACTGCAGTGAGACTCACTGGTCTGTAATTACCAGGGTTGTCTCTACGACACTTTTTGTACACGGGAACAACGTATGCTATGCTCCATTCCACAGGAACTATTCCTGTAGACAACGATGATTTGACGATCGACGCCAAAGGCTCATCAATCTCTTCCCTTGCTTCCCAGAGGATACTAGGACAGATCCCATCCAGCCCAGGGGACTTGTCTGTTATCACACTCTGCAGTATTTCTATCACCTAATCCTTGTGAACCTCAATCTCCAGTACTCTGGACGCAAGTATCTCAGTATCTTCCTCGCCAACATTTTCATTTTCTATAGCGAACACTGTCGAAAAATATTTATTTAGCGCTTCCCCAATCTCCTCTGACTCCACACACAACTTCCCATTATTATCCTTGATTGTCCCAAATTTAACTCTCGTCATTCTTTTAATCCTGACATACCTGTGGAAAACCTTAGGGTTAACCCTGATCCTATCTGCCAACAACTTCTCATGTCTCCTCCTGGCTCTTCTCAGCTCTCTGTTTAGATCTTTCCTGATATCGTTGGAACCCTCGAGAGCTCTAACTGAGTTTTCACATTTTGTCCTAACATAAGACTTCTTGTTCTTCTTGACCAGGGATTCCACTTTTTTAGTAAACCACGGCTCACGCGTTCTATATCTTCCTCCCAGCCTGACAGGTACATACTTATCTAGGACACACAGGAGCTTTTCCTTGAATAAGCTCCACATTTTAATGTGCTCACCCCCTGCAATTTCCTACCCCATTCTACGCTTCCTAAATCTTACCTAATCTTCCTAAATCTTGGGACTTGTGCCTCACAACACACTTCACATTCAACAACCAGATATACGAACAAATCAACGGAACACCCATGGGCTCACCGATCTCGGGACTCATAGCAGAAGCAGTAATGCAAAGGTCAGAGCAGTCTTACCGCAAATTCAACCCAAACTCTGGTTCAGATACGTGGATGACACCTTTGTAATCATTAAAAACACGGAAATAGAGAAAACACACAGGATCATCAACTCCACACTCACAGGAATCCGATTCACCAGAGAGGAAGAAAAGGGCAACCAACTCCCATTCCTAGACGTGATGGTACAGAGAACACCTAACGGAGAATTCACCACAAAGGTACACAGGAAAGCCACACACACAGACCAAGTCCTGAATTATGAGAGCAACCACCCCAACATACACAAACGATGTTGCATCAAGACACTATTCAAAAGGGGCACAACACACTGCAGCACACCAGAACTGCAAAAAGAGGAAGAGGAACACCTATACAAGGTATTCGCCGAAAACGGATATCCTCGCAATTTTATCAACAGATGCCTAAGGGATAGACCACGGAATGAGGACATGCCACAACCCAAAGGACTAGCCACACTACCACACATCAAGAACATCTCCGAACTGACAGCCAGACTACTGCGACCACTAGGACTCTTAACAGCACACAAACCAACAGCCACACTCAGACAACAGCTTACCAGAACTAAGGAACCGATACCCAACATGAGCAAAACTAATGTAGTGTACAAAATCCCATGCAAGGACTGCACAAAACACTATATCGGATAAACAGGAAGACAGCTAACGATCCGCATCCAGGAACATAAACTAGCCACGAAACGAAGCGACCAACTATGCGTCGTCGCCACACACACAGACGACAAGCAACATGAATTCGAGTGGGACAACACTACTATTATAGGGCAAGCCAAACAAAGAACAGCCAGGGAATTCCCAGAAGCATGGCACTCATCCACAAACTCCATCAACAACCACATCGACTTGGACCCAATATACCAGCCATTGCAGCGGAGAACTGAAACTGACAACAGGAAGCGGCAAGGACAGGCCACTATAAATGACGCAGGAAACAACACAGAAGCGCTTCACAGGAGGCTCCCAAGCTCTGAGGATGCCACCTAGACAGGGGACGAAACATTTCCAACAAAAACTTCCAGCTCGGCGAACAGAAACACATCATTGTCTTGAGTGTTCCAGAGTTTTTCATTGTCCCAGAGTCCAGATGAAGTTTGCATTCCTCACGTACGTGAGAGAGAATGATTTCAATGTCTCAAATCAGTTCCTGTCCCGAGAACATCAGAGTCAATGTCCCGTCCTCTACTCGGTCCGACAGTTCACACTTCTTCATTCTCCTCTGATTCCATTTCCCAAAGAGTTTCTCAAGATTTACAAAGCTGGAGCCTAAATTATATGGTTTGCTTCCTAAACATTTTTTCAACTGCCAACTGACAATATTTTCACAGTATCACTTCACAATCCTCTGGCTTGCACCATGTCCAGGGATGAGAAGTCCCGTTTGGTGGAGAGATTCCCGAGGCTGATAAGTGTCACTTTGGAACAAAAATGGTTAAGTGGCGATTTCCTGCGGTTGTTTCTAATGATGGGAGAGGGACCGGTGGGGAATGAGCACTTTGACGAGCAGGAAGTAGTGTTGCCACTGACCCGAGTCAGAGAACAGTGGACAGGGATTAAAGGAACCTAATGAAAAGCAGCACTTCTGCTCAAGACGTTCAATAACAGCTGCAGAAACTCGATGTGTCGAGCAATGTATCTGGAAAGAGAAACAGAGATAATGTTTTAAATATGGAACATTTCTGATGAAGAACTCGAGTTTCCCAAATCTAATCAAATTACCGGCCTGGTTCACAAAATAGTTTTTCTGAACTTTGAGCGAAAATTGTACCAGCAGGAATGCATTCATAACGTCGTCAGCAGGATTCGAACCCACGTGGGGAAACCCCAATGGATTTCTAATCTATCGCCTTAACCACTCGGCCATGACTACAGACAGGGCCGGTGGCTTGAGCATTGACCAAATCAGCCGTGATCTCATTGAAAGCTACCGTTGACTTGATGAGCGAAATGCTTCCATCTCCTTTCATACCTTTGCTGTCATTTGTTAGGTGTGAGACACCAATGTAAAAGAAGAAAAGCACAAAGGTAGGCAAAGATATTTGCAGCCAAACTGAGTCAAAATTATTTATTGAAAGGAAAATCACACTTGGCAATTTGCCATATCTCTTTGCGAACATGACCAGCAGAAGTAAGCAAAGGAGCTATTGATCTGAGTATTCTCGGACCTGAAGCAAACAAAGTTTAGTGACATATTCATTTCTTTTACAGGCGAACGAAATGATCTTTCCTGATGGTTACAATGAAAGAGATGGTTCCCAATAAAAGACATAGATTAATTCGCATGTAGATATATTTCAATGTGACACGATTCATTTTCAGTCCCTAATTACCCCAGAGATGGAGGAGGTGAGTTACTTTTCTTCACTCTTCAACTCCTCAGTACGGAGGTATAAACATGAAACCGCTAGAAATGGAGTTCTTGATTTGGGAACCAGAGACACTGAAGAAACTAGGCAAAAGTGAGGACTGCAGATGCTGGAAACCTGACTTTAGATCAGAGTGATGCTGGAAAAGCACAGCAGGTCAGGCTGCATCCGAGGAGCGGGAGAATCGACGTTACTGTTGCCAGTCATGCTCCGCTGCACAAACAATTTTCGTTTTTGGCTCAGATTTCCAGCACCTGCAGCTATTTGTTTTATGTTAACCTTCATAATGTTTTGGACAAAACCAATGACCTGCCAGCATCGGAAAATCGGCAGAAGTACTGGTACACCGACATGTTTGCTGAACAATACAACCATTCCATGAGCGGGAATACGAACCGGGCCATGGTGCTGAGAATACCGAATCCTCACAAGTAAATAACAAGACAAGGCGATAGATACTATCGTATTTGGTGTAAATAAAACATCCTGTCTGAACATTTTCGTTGCAGATATTTTTCAAATTGTCTTCGAAGATTTACAAAGTGGGAAAAGGCCATTCCGCCCGTGTGCATTGCGGCTAATCAGAGAGCCATCTACACTAGTCGCAGTTTCGAACTTTGGCCCAAAGTCTCGTGCGTTCTAATGTTCCAGGTCAAATGTCAATGAGGTTATCCAATGTTCTGACATGGCACAATAATGGGACAGAAGTATAACGAATTGTAACTCTTTTGAGGAACTCATGCTCATTTTCACCCATAGAGGGGGACACACCAGAAGATACCGCCAAACTGACGGAGGTGTCCGTTGTGGAGAGCTGGAATTTGAAACGGACAATAGGACAAATGCAAGCTTCACATGCGGAAGCACAGAGGCGATGTCCCGAAAAAACTTTACAGGGGAGCGTCAACGTATACCACGGTTAAAGCGAAACATTCCCCCCTCGAGCCAGGTAGGACTCGAGCCTACAATCTTCTGATCCGAAGTCAGATACGTTATCCATTACACCACTGGCCGAAGAGGCAAGCCCGCCCTTGGCAGAATGTCGATATGTAATGCCATGTACTTTCAAGGAATCAGAATTAAAAAGGTGAACAAGCACCGAAGATACTCACCAACATTGCTTCACTTCGAAGTTTCCAATTTGTGAAGCAGTGCCTTTCACTGCCAAAGGAAAAACATTTGTCCTCAGCTGCCTGCTTCAGGGTCGCCTCCTTCTCTGCTGGAAGTTTCCATCGTTTTATTCACAGTCACGACGCGATTTCATGATCCACTCCAGTGAAAAAGTGTCATGGTGTCGTCCAAGCAAGACCCTGCAGAAACTCAGCGAGAAACCTCTGGTCATTTCGAGCTCAGGATGTGGAATTAGACGAGATGCGTGACACCTTTTATTGGCGCCGCCACTTCGCTGAAATTAGCAGCTCAAAACGAGCCGTTGTGAGCATCAGCTTGATTTGTACCTTCCTGCAGTGCATTTGCTAAACAAAATCAGATCGCTCCCATCCGGCCCAGCTGACTTATCTATTTTCACACTCTGCAGTATTTCTAATATCTCTTTCTTGTGAACCTCAATCTCTTCTCGTCTAGATGCAAGTAGCTCTGTATCTTCCTCGCCAACATTTTCATTTTCTATAGCGAACACTGTCGAAAAATATTTATTTAGTGCTTCCCCTATCTCCTCTGACTCCACACACAACCTCCCACTATTATCCTTGATTGTCCCAAATTTAACTCTCGTCATTCTTTTATTCCTGACATACCTATGGAAAGCCTTAGGGTTAACCCTGATCCTATCTGCCAACAACTTCTCATGTCTCCTACTGGCTCTTCTCAGCTCTCTTTTTAGGTCTCTCCTGATATCGTTGGAACCCTCGAGCGCTCTAACTGAGTTTTCACATTTTGTCCTAACATAAGACTCTTGTTCTTCTTGACCAGGGATTCCACTTCCTTAGTAAACCACGGCTCACGCGTTCTATATCTTCCTCCCTGCCTGACAGGTACTTACTTATCTAGGACACCCAGGAGCTTTTCCTTGAATAAGCTCCACATTTTAAAGTGCTCACCCCCTGCAGTTTCCTACCCCATTCTACGCTTCCTAAATCTTACCTCATTGCATCGTAATTTCCCTTCCACCAGCTGAAACTCTTGCTTCGTGGAGTACACCTATTCCTTTCATTCACGAAAGTAAACCTGAGAGAACTGTGATCGCTGTCTCCAAAGTGCTCACCTACTTCCGAATATAAAACCTGGCCAGGCGCGTTACCCAGTACTAAATCGAAAGTGGCTTCGTCCCTTGAAGGCATGTGTACGTACTGTGTCAGGAAGCCCTCCTGCACACACTGGGCAAAAAATGACTCACCTATCGTACTCGGACTGTAGTGATCCCAGTCAATATTTGGATATTGTCTTGAGTGTTCCAGAGTTTTTCATTGTCCCAGAGTCCAGATGAAGTTTGCATTCCTCACGTACGTGAGCGAGAATGATTTCAATGTCTCAGATCAGTTCCTGTCCCGAGAACATCAGAGTCAATGTCCCGTCCTCTACTCGGTCCTACAGTTCACACTTCTTCATTCTCCTCTGATTCCATTTCCCAAAGAGTTTCTCAAGATTTACAAAGCTGGAGCCTAACTGATATGGTTTGCTTCCTAAACATTTTTTCAACTGCCAACTGACAATATTTTCAAAGTATCTCTTCACAATCCTCTGGCTTGCACCATGTCCAGGGATGAGAAGTCCCGTTTGGTGGAGAGATTCCCGAGGCTGATAAGTTTCACTTTGGAACAAAGATGGTTAAGTGGCGATTTCCTGCGGTTGTTTCTAATGATGGGAGAGGGAGCGGTGGGGAATGAGCACTTTGACGAGCAGGAGGAAGTGTTGCCACTGACCCGAGTCAGAGAACCGAGGACAGGGATTAAAGGAATCTAATGAAAAGCAGCACTTCTGCTCAGGACGTTCAATAACAGCTGCAGAAACCCGATGTGTCGAGCAGTGTATCTGGAAAGAGAAACAGAGATAATGTTTTAAATATGGAACAATTCTGATAAAGAACTCGAGTTTCCCAAGTCTAATCAAATTACCGGCCTGGTTCACAAAATAGCTTTTCTGAACTTTGAGCGAAAGTTGTACCAGCAGGAAAGCATTCATAACGTAGTCAGCAGGATTCGAACCAACGTGGGGAAACCCCAATGGATTTCTAATCCATCGCCTTAACCACTCGGCCATGACGACAGACACCTCAGGTCGGTTGAGCATTGACCAAATCAGCCGTAATCTCATTGAAAGCTGCCGTTGACTTGATGAGCTAAATGCTTCCATTCTCCTCTCCCACCTCTGCTGTGAATTGTAAGGTGCGAGACACCAACGTAAAGGAAGAAAAACACAAAGTTAGGAAAAGATATTTGCAGCCAAACTGAGTCAAAATTATTGATTGAAAGGACAATCCCACTTTGGCAATTTGCTAGATCTCTTTGCAAACATGACCAGCAGAGCTGATCAAGAGAGGTATTGATCTGAGTGTTCTTGGACATGAAACAATCCAAGGTTAGTGACATATTCATTTCTTTTTCTGGCGAAGGAACTGGTCTTTCCATATGCTCACAATGAAAGAGATTTTTCCCAATAAAAGACGGCAAATAAGTCCCATCTAACGCTGACACCATCATGAGCGCTGCTGTTTCACAATACCACAGAGTCAGGGTCAATTCCCGCCTCATGCAACTGAATGTGTGGAGTTTGCACATTCTCCCCGTGGCTGCGTGCACTTGCTCTGGTTTTCTCCCATAGTCCAAAAATGTACCGGTTAGGTGAAATGGCCGTGCTAAATTGACGTGGTGAATGGAGAGGAATGCATTTGGGCTGGGGCGGGTCGGTGTGGAGATGCTGGGCCGAAGGACCTGTTTCCATATTGTAAGTATTCTAATCTACGGTAATCAATGGCCAAGGTATGACGCACGTTGTTCGATGTTGCATATATGACTTTTCGATTGTTTTTCTTCAAAGTTTCTTTACAATTCAAACGGGAGTGGAAGAAGGGAAATGAATGTCTCCCATAATTCTTGCCTTCTTTTAGCATTCACAGGCGGTATTTTTCCTGTACGTTTTTTTTTACACTGTGGTTACTGTTAATGTTCTTGTAAGCTACACCGGCTGGTTTCCTCTTTCCTCAATGTTCCTCATCTCTACCCAAACACATTTTCCATCCTTATCTCCTGAATCAATGTAATTTCTAACCATTGCATAATTGCCACGGAAACTGGGCTTTTCACACGCCTGTGTATGTCATTTTCCAATATTAATTGATCGTTTACTGTGTTGCAATTGCTCATGTGAAGAAGAAAACAGAATAGAGGCAGGTGGTCCTGGGTTTCAAACGCACGTAATTGCAGCTAAAACGCAGATTACTGCACACAATGCAATCACGGAAGCATCCACCGAACCGTCAGGAAGCACACAATAAGTACAATGCTGGATGTCATGTCAGGAACAGGACCAGAAACACAACAGAAATACGTCTCTTGGGTACTATTTTGGACGCTTTTCTCAATCAGCTATCGTGTTTTACATATGTTCCATCGGGAGTTACCTCACACAAGGAAGTAACCAGTGCTGCAGACGGTCATATAATCCGAGTCCCAAGTCCCTGAGTCAGAGAGACTCAGTGCCCTGTGTGTACCTACAAGGAACAGCTGTGCATGGGGTTTATCGGGTAACTGAACTGCATGAATGCAGCTCGATGGTCGTCTGTCTGCTTCTCCTCTATAGTTTTCTGTGCAGTCCCTGCGTGCAATCTTGTCAACTACGTTTGTCCGGCACAAGATGGGCATTGGTCGCTTGTCTCTGAGAGAGGCTGTTGGTTTATGTGTTGTCATAATTCCGAGTGTAAGGAGGAATCTGATTGTCAGTTCCCAGAAACTGACTTTAATAAATGGAAGCGTGCTTTGTAACTTGCCGCGTGGCATATCCTCGTTGCGAAGTTCGTGCACTTCGAATCACGTTGCGGGACAATCCAATTTTGGCAAAGAATGTGTGTGGCAGTCACGAGTTGCCACGACCAGCTATCCCTAGTTTGAATACGGACAAATGGCAAGAACTGCAAATTCGATTACAGCAGCACAAGGTTAATGTGACAGGGCAAACAGAAGGTAGCCAGAAGATTTCTGGGTGTTGGGCAATCACCCAAGGTACCTTTTCATATGAAAGTCTGTGCATCAGTAGAATCTGTAACCCAAGTAGTCTATGTTGGTTATTCATATTCCAGACAACTTGTGTTGTTCCCCGTTTATTCTGAAAATGAATAGACATAGTTATTTCACCGTTATTTCGAAAGAAGATCCTGCATTGAATCTGTTCGACGTTATTTGATGCTGTGGTGAAAAGGTGGGCAATCGCGATGTGAAACGTTGCTATTCTTTCATTTCCTTCATTACTGTCCTGGTGAGGGAGAAAGGTGATCACCGGGGCATTGGTGGCCTAATTTAATCACGGATACAATTGGAAATGTTGACTCTTATTGGTTCGTTGTTGTTTTGTTTTGTTTTATGATACTTGAGCACTTTCTGGGACTTGGCAATAAACTAAATCTCCAGGAGGTTTGGAATTGCCTCGCTGTTACTTGTGCGAGCGGTTCATGTCAGAGACGACTCACAGTGCATCACAGACAGCATTTAAGCTTCGGTGTGGCTGATCATGGTACTGCCTTTTCAGTTCTGATTCTGTTCCACGTTAAGAGCTGTCAGGTTTTGGATTCGCTGGAGAGGAAAGTGGGTAATGCGATATGTGAGGTATTTTTCTTTAGCCAAAATCTTTGATGACGAACTTGGGAAAGTGTCAAGAAGAATGGTCATTGGCAGCAAATATCCGGAAAACCTTCATCTCTGGATCGGTTGGGCCCATCCACCCTCCAAACAAAATAGCCAAACTCGCTGAGTAACAAACATTATGCTGTTTTTTTTTTTTGCAAATGGTGTATTCAAACCGTTGCCGGTGGCTGGAGCATCTCAGAGTTGTCGAGCATGGAAACAAATCCCGCGAGCCAACTTGCCCTTGCTAAACAGGTTACCGAAATTAATCCATACATATCTCACAATATTTGTGCCTTATCTCTCCGAGGTCTTCCTGTCTATACACCCATTCAGATGCCTTTGAAATGTTGTGAGTGCACCAGACTCTGCCACTAAATGTGGCAATTCATTCCACACACAGAAAAGTTCTGTGTGAAAAACATGTGTCCAGCACATCCCTTTTAATTTTTCCTCTCTCACATTAAATGTTTGCTATGTAGATTTGAACTTGCGTGTCTTGTGAAAAAGTGCTCCCTGACTATTTACTTTGTCTGTCTTCCTCATGCTTTTATAAGCTTCTGAGAGGCCATATCTAAGCCCTGAAGCTCCTGGGAACCTGACGAAGCCTACAGTTTCGTTCTCACCTCCAAGCAGTGCAAACCTTGCAAATCCTTGTAAAGGTTTTCTAAACGTACCCTTGAAAGAAGTGTGTCCAGCTGCAGCACTTTCTTGACCGCGTGGTCACTCTGGAGCTGCGGGTGGACTCACTGTGGAGCATCAGCAATTCTGGAGAGTTATGTTGCCTCCCAGGTGCTCAGGCTAGGGATGTCGCCCATCGGCTGAAGATCATTCGAAAAGGGGATCGTGAACAGCCAGTTGTCTTGGTGCATACAGGCACGAGATGAGGACCTGCAGGGAGAATTCAGGGAGCCAGGAGAGAAATTAAAAAGGAGGACCTCAAAGGTAGTAATCTCGGGATTACTGCCGGTGCCATGTGACTGCCAGCGTAGAAATGAATAAAAAAAGGCACGATGAACACGTAACTTGAGGAATGGTGCTGCAGGGCGGGTTTCAGATTTGTTGGACTGTGCGACCAGTTCTGGACAATGTGGGACTATAAGAAAATTGACGATCTACATCTGAACCAGACGGGAACGAATGTACTTTCGGGAGTTTTTGCTACTGCTGTTGGGGAGGTGGCAGGGCGCTGGGAACCACAAGATTAAACAAGTCGGCAGTGAGGTGGAAACTGGAAACGCTAAGAATCAGGAAGCTAACATTAAAAATGGGAAGAGTAGGCAGAGAGCAGATGAATGCAAAAGAACTGGTGACCTGAAATGCATCTACTTTAATGCATGGAGTACAGACAGATGAACTTAGGGTTTAGGTTGATGCCGAGGAATATGACGTTATTGCGATCACAGAGATTTAGTTGAAGGAAGGGCATGGTTGGCAACCAAATGTTCTAGGATATAGATGCTTCAGATGGGACAGGGAGGGAAGAAAAAGGGGAAGGAGTTGCATTGCTGGTCAGAGATGATATCATGGCTGTGCGAAAGGAAGACACCATGTAAGGCTTGGGTCGTGAGACACTATGGATGGAGCAGTGAAATAAGAAGGGTGAGGTTAGATTTTTGGGGCTGTATTACAGTGAGCGTGAGGTGTAAGAAAAACATAGTTAAACAGATCATGGAAAGACGGAGAGGCAATTCTTTAGTTTTGATTGGAGATTTCCGTTTTCCCAACATTGTCCGGGATACTCTTAGCGTCAGAGGTCTGGATGGTATACCATTTGTAAGAAGCCTCCAGGTGAGTTTTCTGCGGCGGTATATCAATAGTCTGAGGAGGGAATAGGCCATATTGGAACTGATATTGGGGAATAAGCCAGGGCTGGCGATAGCAGTTGCCGTGGGTGATTTCTTTGGGAAGTGTCCAATATTCTGTAAGTTTTAGAATACTCATTGACAAAGATGAGAGTTGTCCTGAGGAAAGAGTACTATCCTGGGCCAATTATATCAAAATTATGCAGGAGGTCGGAAATGTGGATTGGACACAGCTATTTGTAGGAAAGTCCACAGTTCATATGTGGCTGGCTTTCAAAGATAGGTTAAATATAGTGCAGGATAGGCATGTCCCGTTGAAGGCATAGGATTTGAAAGACAATATTCGTGAACTGTTGATGACAGGACAATTGTACGACTCGCCAAGAGGAAAAGGGAAGCATACATAACGCCTCGGCAGCTAAGAACATAATGGTCCCTCGAGGAACATGAGAAGAGTAGGACAAGTCTTAAATGAGGAATCAAGGGGGTTAAAAGGGGTCATGAAACAACTTCACGCTAGCACAATTAAGGAGAATCTTAAAGCCTATTATTCATATATAAGAAGCAAGCGTGTAACCAGAGAAAGGATTGGTCTACTAAAGGAAAATAAAGGAAGGGTGTATGTCGAATTTGAGAGACTGGGTATGATTCTGAATAATTATTTTGCATCAGTGTTCACTGAAGAGAGGAATATGATGAATATTGAGTCTAGAGTAAGACATTTGATTAGTCTGGATCATGTTGACTTAAGTAAGGAAGCTGTGTTGGGCAGGCTAGTGGTAATTAATGTGGACAAATCCCCAGGAACGGATGGGATCTATCCCTGGTTCCTGAGTGAGGTGAGAGAGGAAATAGCTGGGGCCCTGACAGATATCTTCGTGGCGAACTTCAGCACAGTTGAGGTTCTGGCCGACTGGAACGTTACTCATATTGTCCCCTGTACAAGAAGGATAATAGGGATATTCCGGATAACTACAGAACAATGGGCCTAACAACAGTGTTGGGAAAGTTGCTGGAGAAGGTACCGAGAGATAAGATCTATTCATATTTAGAAAATAATGTGCATATCAGTGAGAGGCATAGAGTTTTTTGGGAAAGTGCCCAAGTTGATAGATGAAGGAAAGGCTGTTGATGTCATATACATGCACTACAGTAAGGAGTTAGATAAGGTTCCCCATGGTAACCAAATACAGTACGTAAAGTAACATGGTGTGCAGGGTGTTCTAGACAGGTGGATGAAGAATTAGTTGAGCAATAGGAGACAGAGAGTGGCAGTTGAATGGAGTTTCTGGAAATGGAGAAAGATGAGCAGTAGTGCTCCACAGGGGTCAGTGTTGTGGCCACTGTTGTTTGTGATGTCGATAAATGTTCTGGAAGAGAGCACTGTTGGAATTATCAGAAAGTTTGCAGATGACACGAACATTTCTGGACTAACAGAAAGTATAAGTGACTGTTAAAGAATACAGGAGGATACTGGAAAGTTGGGCGGAAAAGTGGCAGCTGGAGTTCAAACCAAACAAATGTGAGGTGACGCATTTCGATCGGTCTAATTCTAGATGGGGTTATACAATGAAGGAAGAACTTCGGGAAAAAAAAAGTTGATGGACAGAGAGATCTGTGAGTACAGGTCCATTATACACTGAAGGTCGCTGCACAGGTGGATAGAGTGGTCAAGCAGGCATATAATATGCTTGGCTTCATTGGATGGGGTATTGAATAAAATGGCTGGCAGGTCATGTTAAAATTGAACAATACATTGGTCTGGCCACACTTAGAATACTGTGCAAATTTCTGGTCGCCACATTACCAAATGGATGTGGACGCTTTGGAGAGGGCGCGTAAAAGGTTTAAGCGGATGTTGCCTCGTATGGAAGGTGCAATCTAGGAAGAGAGGTTGGGTTGTTTTGTTTTCATTCGAAAAAAGGAGTTTGAGTGGGACCTTTTTGAGGTTTACAAAATCATGAAGGGTACAGACAGGATAGATAGAGAAAAGTTTTATGTCCCAGATTGAAGGATTAAATACCGAGAGGTCACGCTTTCAAGATGAGTGGTGAAAAGTTTAAGAGGGATTCAGTGGGTGGTGGGTGTCTGGAACGCGTTCCCAGCAGAGACGGGAGAGGTAATCACGGTAGATACTTTTAAGATGCGTCTGGACAGATGCATGAGTAGGTGGGGAGCAGAGGGATACAGGTGCTTAGGAATTGGGTGACAGGTTTGAACAGTAGATTTGGATCGGCTCAGGCTTGAATGGATGAAGGGCCTGTTCCTTGTCTGTACATTTTCTTTGGTCTTTCTTCTTAAATTACTCCAATTTCATTACATAATCTGCGAGGTCTAAGTGCCTGAAGTGAATCGATGCTGAAACACTCGTCATAAAAATTCTGAGTGTGGGCTTTTGTGTGGTAGCGGGATCGAGGGTTTTAAGAAGCTGGATTTTAAGCTTCAGTTTCTATCGAATCGTGGCTTCAAATATCAGCATCGTAAGTGAGCTACTATGTGGAGATGTATGTGAGTGTACTGCACATGTGTGGATGCCTTTTAATTTGAGTGTTTGCAGCTCCTCAGTGTGCTTACCCTCTCGGTGATAAAATCAGCGACCGTCTCTGAAAACAACGCAAGTTCCTGCTGTCCGACGTATCCTCATATCCCGTCGATAGCTTTGCTTTTGGATATCTGCGTTGCCAGTTTCTGTATCTCAAATAGTTAGCGCAGTTGGCTGAAATGTTGGTGGTTCGAGCCCACCCAGGGAATAAGCCTCAAATATTTCAGCACAAGCATTCACCCCGACCATGTATTGACATTGGAACCGGGAAAACTCATCCATGATTCACCCCAAGTCCGCAGGGAGTGAGACGTTTACACGCAGCAGAATACGACATCACTTTCTCCAAGCTCCCGATGCCAACAGAGAGCGGCCACTGCAGCTTCAATCAGCGACTTTCTGCCAAGCCATGGGAAACAACTCGTGGAAACTCCTTCCTTAGTAACAGCTCTTTCCGTGAGAAAGGAGAAAAACATTCACTTTAAATTGGAAAGGTCTTCAGGACATTGGAATGTTGCTCCAGTTCTTGGAACGTGTTATAAATAAAACTCCTGCCTTGAAAATAGGAAGTGGTAAAAGGTTTTAGGTAGAAAGAACAAAGAAAGTGTTGATTGAGACGACTCTGTCTCGTCAGCAGATAGGAAATGCCCAACACTGTAAACGGAAATGATTGGATTTCCTTAGGTAACGTCCCGACTGATTTACGGCGTGCCAGAGTGATTGGAAATCACATCAGCGATATAAAGGTGAGGGTAAAAATATGAAGATATTAAGGTTGAACCTTAAATCCCGGGACAAGTGCTGAATAGATTGTAATGCTTTGAAGGAATAACTGAAGTGAAAGGTGTGAATCATATTGTGATTAAGAGGAATGAACTGGATCCTAACAAAGTGCTGATGAATTATGCTCGCAATGTAATAGCAAACTAATCCACAGTGCACCGTGCTTGGTTAGCTCAGTCGGTGCAGTGTGAGATGCTTAATCTGTGGTTGGTGGGTGCAATCCTCAGAATGGGCGCTTTCACTGCTTAATACAATTCCGGCTCTTCTTTCCACGTGCAGTATTGCAACCCTTCGCAGGGGAATGTTCTTGTTGCTTTCATTGACACATCTGTCCGCCTGCTTTTGATCACACGTCGGTTTCTGAGTGAACACTGTTTCCATTTTACTGGAGACACCAGAGACAACTTTATCAGTGCAGCCGAAAATACGATGAATGATGTCCGTTTCAAAATGTAAGGTTCCAAACCAACCGTGCACCAACCAAAGTGTTCAAAGGCACGGAAAGCGAATGGCCACTTGCTAGGGGTCTGACAGAAACGGATCAATGTCACATGGGTACTGAACCAATTTTTAGTGATTCAGATTGTTCTGATGGAAACCGAAGGGAACTCTCCCTCAACGTTTTGCAATTGTTCTTCTTGTGTTTAACGTAATGAACAGTATATTGTCAGTAACGAGGGTGGAGGTGCGGCAGGATCGTGAGGTTTCAGTGTGGGACATAGACACAGTAAGTCAAATATCCCCAGAGCACGGGAGAGCTGTTTGGTACAGGATCACTGCCATCTTCTCTTATAAAACAACAAATGACATTATTGGAAAATGCTGGTAGCATCTTGGAAATATAAATCGATTTAAGACTTCAGGACTAGTGACACTCCTTTTCCATGTGCATCTCCACCTGCGTTTGCACACTCTTCCTTTTTATTGAATGTCTCCTGACTTCCAACTTTATATTCAGCTTCTCTTTTATTACTTCCTCTCCAACCATTTTCCCAGTCTCCGATTTTGTATCAGAACTGTTCCATCTTTCACATTGCCCAGGACTTCGAACTGAACAAATAACTCTGTTTCTATTTCCTTAGATAGCAGATGACCAGAGACTGGAAGGCAGTGTTATTCCGAAATCTCATCCATGATTCACCCCGAGTCCACAGGGAGCAAGACGTTTACACGCAGCAGAATACGACACCATGTTCTCCAAACCGCCGATGCCAACTGAAAGCGGCCACTGCAGCTTCAATCAGGGCTTCCTGCCAAACCCTGGGACACAGCTCGTGGAAACTCCTTTCTCATTAACTGCTCTTCCCGTGGGAAAGGAACAAAACTTCCATTTTAAATTGAAAATTCAGGAGATTGGAAGGTTGTTCCTGTTCTTGGAACGTGGTATAAACAAAACTCCTATCTTGAAAATAAGAAGTGGTAAACGTTTTAGGCCGGAAGAACAAAGAAAATGTTGATTGTGAGGACTCTGTCTTGTCAGCAGATGGGAAATTCCCAATACTGTAAACAGAAATGGTTGGGTTTCCTAAGGTAATTTTCCGACTGATTTACTGCGGCCAGAGTGAATGAAAATCACTTCATATGAAAATATTCGGGTTGAATCTTAAATGCCGGGACAAGTGTTAAATAGATTGTAATGTTTTGAAGAAATAACAAACGTGAAAGATGCGAATGATGTTCTTTGTGATTGGGAGAAATGAGCTGGATCTTTGCAAATTGTTGTGCCAGGTGAATTATGCTCAGAATGAAATAGCAAACTAATTCATCGTGTGCCAACCCTGGATATCTCAGTTCGGTGCAATGTGAGGTGTTTAATCAGAGAGTCGTGCGTCCAAGCCCCATAATAGGCGTTTTCGCTGTTTAATCGAGTTCCAGCTCTTCGTTCCACATGCGGAATTGCAAGCCAACGCTGGTGGAGCATTCTTGTTGTTTTCGCTGAAACATATGTCCTCCTGCTTTGATCACATGTCGGTTTCTGAGTGAAAACTGTCTGCACTTTACTGGAAGCGCCAGAGACAAGTTTATCAGTGCAGCTGAAAATGCTATGAATGATGTCCATTTTACAACATGAGATTCCACTACATCCGTGCACCAACCAAAGTGTTCAAAGACACAGAACGCGAATGGCCATTTGTTAGTGGTCTGACAGAGACGGCTTAATATCTCATCGGCCCTGAACGACAATTAACTTATTCAAAATGTGCTGATGGAACGGAACGGAGCTCTCCCTGTACATTTTGCAATTGTTCTTGTTGTGTGCTCATGTAAGTTTATGTAATGAACAGTTTAGCGCCAGTAACGAGGATGGGGGTGGGGAAGGATTATGAGGTTTCAGTGTGGGACAGACGTGATCTGATCGAACGGGTAAGTCAAATATTCCCAGAACATGAGAGAGCTGATTGGTCCAGGATCACTCCCATCTTCTGTTTCAGAATCAACAAATGAAATTGCTGGAAAATCTCAGCAGGTCCGGTCTCATCTTGAAAATGAAAACCGAATGAGATTTCGGGACTGGTGACACTTCTTTTTCCATCTTCATGTCCCTCTGTCTTTCTACAAACTTCCTTCTTATTGAATATGTCCTGACTTCAAACTTTATATTCAGCTTCACTTTCATTGCTTCCTCTCCAAACATTTTCCCAGTCTCTAAAATTGTATCATGCTTGTTCTATCTCTCACTTTGCCCAGGACTTCCAACTGAACAAATAACTCTGTTTCTATTTCCTTAGATACCAGATGGCCAGAGATTGGAAGACATAGGAGGACGGTTCGCGCTTTCAGAATATCTAGTCTGCTCTGCCATTCGATCTTGGCTAATATCGTTCTTAACTCCATTCTCCAGTCCTCTACCTGAACACTTACTCCCCAGTCTTAGGATCCAGTCTTTTACCCAGAGTGGGTCCTAATCCGTCCCAAAACCCTCCACATGTGTTGGCAGCTGTTACACCGTGTCTACGTGTCATCAATCTCAGTTTCAGTGATTCTGGCAAACACGAACTGTTCTGAGCAGCTCGATCGGCTCTCTGGCCCCACTGTGACCCTGCGGGGGAGCAGTAATCATCTTCATCTCCTCCGGAAAGGATCGGCGCTTCAAAACAAAAAATGGACAGAAAGAAAGATCGGCTTGTGTGTCAAGATATGTGGAGGTAATTGCTTTCTGACCTGGTCAGTAAACCTTACTCTGTATATCCCCGCAAATTCTAGCTGTCGTGATGAAAGGGAATACAAGTCCAATTTATTGCCATCTACACTTTTATTCGATATATATTCTTCCTTGTTCTGAATATGCAGGGAGTTTCCAGCACTGATGGTCACCATTTCTAAGAGTGCATGCCGCCGGCCTTGATCTTTTCTGGAGAGTAGCAGTATCAGTTTGTGCGAAAGTGGCCCAGTACAAAGCTTAGAAGAAACATTGTTGTTCCCTCTTTCCGGGCAACAGTCTTTCATATCATGATCGATGGGGCTTTATTGCATTCTCATCAGTAAACCTTGTTTTGAATTTACTCGCCCAATACTACTGTAGAAGTGAAAAGAATATAATTCCGAATACCTGCTGCGTGAATTTCATTTTCAAATTTCTATTAGCAGTGGTCCTTCATACGTGGTGATGTCTATATCACTGCTGGCCATCCTGTTTAAGAGTGCCATTACATATGTTCCTCTGTCTTGGCGCTGCAGGGAAAATTGTCTGCGCCGTTTCAGCCAATATTTCTTGGATATTTCAACATGGTATGCTTTATTTTTTCAATCATGTCCTCTTTAAGGACACAGTTACCGGGCACTGATCCTTTCTGTAACAACAGTACCGCATTTGCTTGACATGCGAAGGTGGCCTGGATCAGTAACAAGGAGAGCATTCATTTCCTTCTCTCACAGCGAACACTGGATTCATGATGTTAATCTCTGTCAAATGCATCCGAAAATGTGCTCTGAAAGTTTCATTTGAACGCTGTCTGGCGTTTCTCAACGTGTGTCAACCAAAAGCAGAAATCCTCAATCATAGTTTGGAGCAGTTCACATATTCTAGTTTCGAAGCAGCAGACACGCATACAGTTCATTCAGTCAACCACGGGAATGAAAGGATTTACAGGCACAGATGAACTATCGACTCTTGTTCTCATACTGGTAATAATATTACTGTGTGGCCTGAAGTCTAAGCCTTGTTGTCACTGAAAATGAGGAAATCACAGACAGGCTGCCGAATGACGCAGTATGTATTTTGTTTTCTTGTTCTCACAGAGTTCCAGGAAAGTATGACAGCGAGGGAGAGGAATGCAAGTCAAGTGCAGCTCTGGTGAAACACCTTCTGTCTAATTCAGTCATCAACAAGAAACGTGAATGCGACTAAACCGGGAAACCTTTTCACAACTCGAACAAAGAGCAATCATGAACAGTGACCACCTCTTTGACATCTCAGATCGCCTTTGACCTTCCCTGAATATGTATAGAAACTAATTTTTGTACACCTCAAAGTGAGAAGTGTTTGATTTACCGACAATAAGTGAGTCGCATGTCCTTGATTGCCACATAGGTTTCCAACTCAGCTTGCAGCCAGGTGGCAGTTGCTCATGGCTCTGCTGGATAATGCACTATTATGAAGAAAGAAAAGGAAAGTTGGACATCTTATTGGCTCTGGGTTTCGAATAATCTTGCTACGTGTTCTGCCATTCTCGGATTCCAGTGTTAAACCAGTTTTTCAGTTCATCCGAGCAGCAGGAGAGTTGGCGTTTCTGGCAGGAGCAGAATTCATCATCTCCAGTGATCACTTTATCTGAGGAGAGAAAATGAACCAAGTATCACACAGCGAATAATCGGAATTGCATTCCGTTTCAGCATGGTAACAAGTATGGGCTAGCAAATTCAAAGCCAGATTTGCTGATGAGAACAACAAGCACGACCGCTCAGATAGAACAATTCCTTCCCACCGCTTATTCTGCATAACTGGTACAGTTCCTGTGAGTATGCTGCAGGGTACATGCTCTTGGGTTTCCGGTTTTGGCCTGTGTGCTCGCGTGGCTGAGCAATCTGAGACTCTGATTTCAGATTCTACTTCTTATGAAGGCTTGTGTTTGCCTTCTTTGCATGCTCACCTATTGCATCACTAGAGCCAGAGAGTAACTCTGTGCACTCATTCCCATCCCCATTTCCGTTTGGATCTGGGCAGCTGTGTTGATGTTAAGCTAAAATGCTATTGAAGCATACATTTCAACAATATCCTGTACTGTCCCCCAAGTCTTTGATATTTTGTCGAAATCGATCAATCTGTTTTTTCAACATTCTCATTCAAGGGATCTCCACAGCCTCTGAGGACATCGAACTTAAAGATTCAGCTCAATCTCAGTTCCCACATATCTGTCACTGTTCGCTGAGTACTGATATTGTACATTTTCTATTCTTCTGATCATTTCCTCTGCTAGTATACTTATTGCTGCTTGCAAGCATCCTGTTCTGTGGTAACTGTGATCGTGGTTGTCGGTATTTTACATTGTGACTACAGCAACCTCAATTTGAAACCAAATCACGGCACTAAGTTTTCTCTCCGTTGTCCTTTTTGTGACACATGCTAAGAAATTAATTGTTTTACCTTCAAATTCCGCTCTCTCACATCTCCGCGATTCATATATCACTCTCTTTCACATTCATACTGTTCTGTCTGTGCTGCTGCTGCGGTCACTGTTGCTGGGCGATCGTGCCCCAATACCACCATCGGGGCATTTAAACAAATTGATCCATTTGGATACCGTGTTGTGAGAGCAATCCCCATGTAGCAGCTTTTACTGACATAGGCCAGAGACAATTGGAGCATCAGGCTCATGGAAACTACCCAGGGCAGTTTTGGTGAAAAGGCATTTTGTTCGAAAAGATCAGCTTTATGGCTTTCTGCGTTGGTCTTGTTATAATTTGATAGGACTGTTAATCCAGAGACCCAGGTAATAGTCTTAGTACTCGGGCTTGAGTCCCTCCATGCGAGATTGTAAAATTTGGATTCAGCAAATATCTGCAATGAAGAATCCAATGACTACTATAGATCCATTGACAATTGTTGAAAAATAAACATCTGGTTTACTGATGTCATTTCAGGATGGAATCTGCTATCCTTACTTGGTCTGACCTGCATTTGACTTCAGACTCATAGCAACATGGTTGAGTCTCAACTGCCCTCCGGGCAATTCCGAATGAGTAATAAATTCTGCTTAGCCAGTATCACCCTCATACTAATACAGAAATTTTAAAACAAATGTTCATTAGGCTCAAGCAAGAGTGTTGTGGGCAGTTTTGTAAGTCACATTATAGCAGGGATGTGATCACACTGAGAAAATTGCAGGAGATATTTACCGGGATATTGTTTGGGATGAAGAGTTTCAGTTGTGAAGAAAGACAGGACAGAGTGGACTGTTTGTCACATTGTAAAGGAGATGTAGGTAAGTCATGAATGAGTTATGGTATGGACAGATTTGACTGAAAGAGTTTCCCATTGATGCAGGTATCGATCAGCAGGGGGCAGAGATTTAAGGAGAAACGAAGAAAGGTTTGAGAAGATGTGCAAAAAAAACTTTATCAGCCAGTGGGTGGTTGGAAAATAGAATACACTGCCAGCATTGTTCAGAGTGGCAAAAATCCTTATAAGCAGAATAAATATTCAGATGTGAACTTGTGATGCCAGGACATATAAGGCTGTGGGATAAGCATTGAGAAATGCGATTTAGTTCATTAGGCAGTTGGTTTTGACAAGTGTGGCCACAATTGGCTGAAGGGCCTCCTTTGACACTCCTGTCCTCGGTAGTATAATGGTTAGTGTCCCCGCCTGTCACCGGGCTCAATTCTCCGCTGGGGACAGTGCAAATGTTTTAAAACTGCCACTCCATTCCCTAGTTCGGCCATTGATACCTGTCCTTCCATTCTCGATGGTGCATGTCACAGGAAGGACAGTGCTGCCTGAATCAGTGTTGGGAAGGGCTGCAACTCTCAGGGAGGCAGAGTGTCAGTGACTTCTACAAGCTGCACCTTGTGACTGCTTTGGAATGAAAAGCATTTGACAGACTTTTACCGGTTTGAAGTGTTTGCTGGAAGCAGGAAGGTGTGGTATAAACAGCGTAAAAACATTCAAATACGAGTGCAGAAACATTTCCCGCAGGACGAATTAAATTGTAAAGGACAGAGTCGCGTTTCGATACATTGAATTTGGGTTGAATTGCTTTGACCAGGCTGAGTTACCAGGCTATAAAGCCATTAAAAAATGACACAGCAATTGCTCACTATGATGGAACATTGTGTCAGTAATTCGCACGGCTGTTCGGTCGGAGGGTTCGGTTAAGTGGCAAAGTTAAATTGCCCTCTCGTGTCCAGGGAGTGAATTAAGTAAGTTAGGTGAATTAGCCATGGGTAACGTGGGGACAAGGTCAGAAGTCACAGGACGACATGTTATAGTCCAACCTGTTTTTTTGAAATAATAAGGGGAGGGCTCACTCTTCCTCAGGTGAAATATACGGGAATAGGGAGGGGAGCTCGGTCTGGGTGAGATGACCTTCAGGTAGTCGACACCAGCTGGATTGACTGAAATGCTCTTTCTACACTGTAGGATTCTGTGATTCTATCGGAACGGATAATGATGGTGTTTACTGGGGTGTAAAGCCATTAGAGAAGATGCTGATGGGGGTGTACTGAGGATGAGATTTTATTCACTTTTCTTCTTGGAAATTTGAGAACAGTTATTGCTGAACCAAGGAAGACTTAGTGGGGTGTTTTCCGATTATGAAATGTTTGGACAGAGTAAATGGGTGGAAAATTCCCTCTTTCAAGTAAGTAAACATACAGATGCCAGGCGTTCAAATCCTTTGAATAAAACCTTTGAAGGACAAAGAAATGATGAGAACAGAATCGCTGTCACTCAGAGAATCTGTGTTTAAAAATATTTGAAAAGGCATATTTGGTGACATACAAGGAATAAATTTCACAAGGAGTGAGACAGTGTGTGGCTCGGTAAAGGTGCAGAGGTGTGGTGTAGTCGGTCGGAAGTTGCGGGGAAACAATGTCTAAGTTGGTTGACTTTAAATGTAAAGCTATTTCGTGAAGATGAATAAGATTCGATTCCAAAACTCTAAATTTTGAAAGATTTGGCATAATATTCCACTTCAAGCATTGTAAATGGAACTGAGTGGATTTTTTTTATTGCGATGGGAACATATTACATAATGAATAGGAAGTGACCAGTTGCTTGGAGATCGACCTCGTGCTTTAATCACATGCGTTATAGATGTGAGGACAAACACAATGATGTTTGGTCCATTTAATACTCGGTGAAATCTGCCAAAATGATGAGCAACAAAACTGCACTTTAAAACTCTGCTTTTCTAAGAATTATTCTCCTTCAGTTGAAATAAAGTCGGAGCAAATTTGAATACAACATTAATCGTTACAATGAGATAAATCTAATTCACTTGCGATATTACAATGAACATTGTCAGGTTGCAGCAAAAGTAAAATGAAACGAACAAACAGCTTTTCTTGTGGTTTAATCCAATTCAGCCATTGAGCCACAACATCACCTTTATTTCCCTCTCCATGACTACTTCTCCATGTGTGAGCGAAAGTGATTGAAGAAATTATGAGTCAATTGAAGGTGAGAATATGACTTAAAAGTCTGTTCTCTGTTTGATTCTGACACAGTTCTGACTCAGAATGTATCAATGACAGCTATTAATTCTGACCAGCATGGCTATTTATTGGAATTTTCTGTCATTATAATTTTGGTGAAAGCAAAAACACATTGGCATGGATTCTATTCCGCTCTGGAAGTTTCTCATCCATGACTTTCATGCATGTAACCTGATGAGGTCACATGTCACCGCTCGACAAAATGTGCTGAGGAGACTGAGCGATTATGGTGGTGGGTTATTATACTATTGCGCTCCACACTCACGGATTCGACTCACACTCTTTTTCTAACTTCACAAACCGCTCCAGCAGTTTTCCTTTGCACGTCACAACTCTGGTATACACTGGGTCGAGAATCTTGTTCTTGCCATTCACTGCACGTGAGATTGACGAGCAATCGACACCACATTAAAGTCGAAATGAAGAGCGAGAGCAGTCATTCTATTCAATTGTGCATTAAATTGTTGTAATAAGAAATAACGCATTTTTCTTTCTGCACCACATTCCATCTTGTCTTTCTGTGAAGTTACATCGAAAGAAAGAAACAAATAACAAGAGATCGGGAGCACAAGTTTTTCCAATGGGGGTGTACATGAGTATTTTAACCTAATATTTCACACAATGATCTGATCAGTATTTCAAACAGTCACTCGGAATCGGAACCGCAGAAAACTTCTCCAATGAAACGAACCTTTCATTCTTTCACACATTTCTGCTGTGTGTGAATCGTACAATGATCCATCATTCAGAGTGACCACTGACTTGCCAACTGTATAAGGTCTACCAACTTTCTTTAGCAATCACAGCTTCTGGACACAGTCACCTGAGCTGTGCTCAGTGTCATTTGTTGCACCTAGGCCACAGCACATTTCTTCTCCCTGAGTTCATGAGCCTTGTTCCTGATCTGTCTGATCTGTTTAATAAACGTTTCCTATCCCTTCAGCCCATCCCTCACAATTCTGAACTTATGAACAAAATAAGGCGTTAGACCAAATGTTTAATAAAGTGGAAGTATGCCACTCAGTCCATCTATCTGCCCCAACATTCAATGAACTCATGGTTCATCTGGTAATCTTCAACTCGATTCTGCTTCATTACCTCGGCAATTTTCCATCATCTTTCTGATTAACTATCTGGCACAGTTTGAAAATACCCAACAACTCAACCTCAACAGTGGGTGCCACAAAAATACCACAGACTTTATGGCCCCTGAGAAAAGAAATTACTCATCATATCTGAAATAAATAGGCAATACCTCATTCTGTGTTCATGTCGATTGGTGCTCTCCTCATAGCATAGGGCAAGCCACCTGCCTGTATCTACTCTGTCAAGATCCCATGAATATTGTACGTTTATAAATGTCATTATGTGATTATAGAGCTCCCCTCCACCTCCTTTGTTTCACGGAGAATAATCCTAACATAACCAATCATTCCACGAAGCTCCATTGTATACAGAGTTAACAACATGTTTGTAAATCTCTGCTGGCTCTTACAGCGTCCTTACGAAGTTACAAGACAGGTGGAGAAATTTCGGCGAGGAAACCGATTGAAATTTTAGGCGCAGATGGGAATTGGAACTTGAAATCAGAAAGTGATTGCAATCGGATTGATCCACAGAAGGACCAAATGCAGCAATGGTAACTCCGACAAATGAGAATCTAATCATATTCGATTGACATTCAATGGCTTCATTGTAACTGAATTCATCCGTGTAATCGTCTTAGGAGTTAGTATTTAGGTGAAGTGGAACCTGACTGCCCATATAAAGAACTTGACTACAATAACATGTCCGTTGATCGACTTTGATTATTAACTCAATTCTCGTCTCCATGAAGCCTACGTTGTCCACGACGCACAAATTAGATTTTTGACAGAATTCTCTCCATTTGCCTAGGTGGGTGCAGCTTCAATACCACTGAAGGAACTGGACACCCTCCACAACAATGCAGTCACTTAAATGTACATTCTTCAATACCTGAATATTTATTCCCTTAATTGCTAAGGCACAATTGCAACAGAGTGCACCGCCTAGAACATTCATTGGAGTACGTCGTCCAGGATTTGACGACAGAACCTTCAATGTTCAAAAACTTTACTGACTATAATACAAGTTTGAAGATGCACGGAAACGTCACTGTTTGCAAATTACCCTTCAAGGACATATCAGCATGACTTGGAGAGGAATCAGTGGTAAATTCATTGAGTGATGAAGCGGTCTTGATGGTCAAAGAATTATACTTCAGCCCTCCACCTTTTATCATACAATTTTTAAAAAAATTGACTATGGCATTGACCAGACTTGTGCACATTCCCTTGGTTGTTTCCTAAACTGGCGCTTTCTAAAGATCGAATATCATCCTCAGCCTGTGGTCGACAACAGAAAATATCCAAAAACCCTCTCGAACAACTGATCTCCCTGTCCAACAACCTTCAGAGATCTGTGAATGTCCACTCCAAGATCTCTTTGTTCCTGTACACCACTCAGAATCCCCACTGTTATTGTTTCAACTCCCCAAATTCATTACCACTTATTGTTCTGGATTTAATTACATTCGTCATTTTTCCTTTCTTACCGATTGTTACATCCCTGCGGTCCCTGAAATTATTCATCATTGTCAACTATACAACCAATTGTTGTATCTTCTGTAAATTTCTTAACCATGATTCCTACAACTATTTTTGAATTATCGATCTTCATCAGGAAACAGTGGTTCTCCACTGGAAACAGGCATCCAAACATGGTTCATTTTTGGATGGGATGAATACCTGAAAATAACAGCAGAACCGGACCCTTTCTGTCATTTGTAAACCTGATGGTGACTCTGCAGGTTGGTCTCCTGACTGATTCCTTCTCACATGTGGGAGTGGTGAATGACCTGTCCAAATTGTAACTGAGCAAGTGAGTTTACACATTAGCGGGTAATTGAATCCCTTCCTGCAGACCCCGCCCGCATGGACATGCCTTCATTGCGGCGTGAGTAGCCTTGTGTCTGTTTAGTTTGGATAAGCAGTTGCATTTAAGTCCACGCTGAGACAACTCCCAATTATCCCCATCATCCATATATCTTTTTTTTATCCTTCCTCATTCTCCTACGGAATGTGACCATCATAGTCTGAACAACAATTGTTGTTCATCCTTAACTCTCCTTGACCTGAGTCAGAGGGAATTTATGGGTGAACCGTACTATTGTGCGGCTGAAGTCATATTTTGGCAGGTCTCGTTAAGTACGGCAGATTTCCCTTTTGAAGGGAAATGAATGAATGGGTTTTCAGCAAATTAAAACTTGTTGTCATTCTTCCTCTGAGCGGTTTTATATTCCAGATTTTATTCATCAAATCTAATTACTACCAGCTGCCACGCTCCATTCTCCAAGGGTTGCTGGCCCAAATATCGCCATTACATTTGCAGATGACACGAAGATTGGTGGAGAAGTAGAAAGCATAGGGGACTGTCAAAGAATGAAGGAGAATATAGATAGACAGGAGAGTTGAGCAGAGAATTGGCAGATGGAGTTGAATCCAGGCAAATGTTAGGTAATGAGAAGTCTAATTCTCGAGAAAAGTATACTGTAAACGGAAGAACCTTGTGTAAAGTTGATGAGCAGAACGATCATAGAGTTCATGTCCTTTGTACCCTGAATGCAGCTGCACAGATGGATCGAGTGGACAAGAAGGCATATGGCATGCTTGACTTCACCGGACGGGCCATTGAGTATAAGAGCTGGCAGGTCATGTTAAAAGTGTGCAAGATTTTGGTTCAACCGTATTTAGAATGCTGTGTACTGTTCTGGTCTCCAACTTACCAAAACGATGTGCACATTTATGAAAGTGTGCAGAGAAAGTTTATGAGAATGTTGCCTGGTATGGAAGATGCTAGCTCCGAAGAGACAATGAGTAGATAATGTTTGTTTTCAATAAAGAAAACGGGATTGAGGCGGACCTGATTGACGTCTACAAAATTATGAAGGGTAAAGCTAGGGTGGACAGAGATACACTTTTTTCCCAAGGTGAGGGATTCAATAATGAGATGTCACGCGTTCAAGCTGAGAGGTGAAAAGTTTAAGAGAGGTCGACGTTCGAAGTATTTTACACAGAGGGTGGTAGGTACTTGGATAGTGTTGCCAGCAGAGGTAGTAGAGGCAAGCACGGAAGATTCATTTCAGATGTGTCTGGACAGATGCATGCGTAGATGGGGTGCAGAAGGATACAGTTTGTTTGGAATTGGGTGATAGGTTTAGACAGTGGATCAGCTCAGGCTTCGACGTCGAAAGGGTCTGTTCTTGGGCTGTAAATTTTCTGTGTTCTCTGTTCTTCGGTGTTCACTACACTACGAACTTCATGTTACATTGCTACATCTCAGAGAATGACATTGTCAATTCCAATTATCACAGAGGGAATGAGAATATGACATATGGCTGTGTCGGAATGCAAGTGATGTACGCTGGATTGGACTGTTTACTGGGAGCAAGAGGCTGATGTGGAGACGATGTGATCAAAAACAGCTCTTACTGTCAAAGTAACAAAACAGCGCATTATTATGGAAAATTTCAGGGAATGCTTTCAATTAATCGACCTCTCGCTTAAAGCTCCACCACGCTTCGGCTGAGCCAATCTGCAGTGCGGGTTAATGCTGCTGTTGTGTCTTAATTATCTAATAAACGGAGACAAATATGCCGTTCCATCCCGCCTTTGACCAGGAACACTCCCAGCTTTGGCATTTCATGCGCCTCTGTGCCATCATAGAAGAACCACGTCCTCACTTTCAAACCAATCATTCCATTTCGATACCGTGGTTGTGAGATCATTTCTCATGTCGCAGCTTTTACAACATGGAGCATAGATTATTGGATCATCAGGCTCAGGAAAAAGGACAATTGGTAGCAGTGAGGAAAAGAAAATTTATTTGAAAGTACCTCTTTCTGTGGAATTCTACATCAAGTATTTCACTTGCTCATTTGGTTCTATCTAGTCTATTGTGTGCAGTTCAGCAATTCGCATGATACCCACGGATATGATAGAACTGGAAATGATGCAGGACGGATTGACCAGGATATTGTCTGGGTCGAAGAGTTTCAATTATGAAGAGAAATTGGACAGTCTGGAGGTGTTTTCCTTATAGCAGAAGGGATTGAGAGGAGACATGATTGAGATGTACAAATAATCAGGAATATGGATGGTGTAGACTGAAATAAACGTTTTTCTTTGATGGTGAGATCGATCACGGGGTAAAAGGCAGGGTAGCATAGACTTAAGGATAGAAGAGGAAAGATTTGAGTGAATGCGCAGACAAATGTTTTGCAACAGCGATTGGTTGAAATCTGGAACTCAGTGCATGCAAAGGTTCGAGAGTCAGAAATCCTCATAACTTTCAGAAGTATTCAGATGTGAATTTTGTGATGCCAAAGCAGACGAGGCTATAGGCCAAGTGATTAAAAATAGTGTTAGGATAGTTAAGCTAATGTTAATTTCCAGTAATACCAAATAGGCTTCTTTTTGCATAAAATTCCTGGATGTCGCTGTCGCTGCGCGAGCTCCGGTTCAATTCGCTTCCAGGACATATGCTTGCATATTGTGATGGCTCAGTGGGTGGAACTGCGCCTTTCCGCGCCAGAAACCCGCATTCGATCCCAGACTTGTGTGACTGACTGTGTGGAATTTACACACTCCTGCTCTCTCTCTCCCGTGTGAGTTTCCTCTGGCTGCACCGATTCCTTCCCACAGTGCAAAGGTGTGCAATTCCGGTCAATGGCAACAAAGTCTGAATGGACTGTAAGTGTTGTAAATCAGAGTCAAAAGTCAGAATTGCAGCTCAGGGGAAACAGAATGACCATTTCGGGTCAACAGACCCTTCCTCGGAACTATTTTAAATTCGCAATGTTAACTCTGATTCCTCTCTAATGATGCTGCCTGACTCGCTGAGCTTTTGGAGCAATTTCTATTTTCGTAGGGGGATCATAAATGCGGGTTTAGAAAGATTGAGTGGGGGAGTGTGAATCTCTTCCATGGCATAGTGCAGACTCAACTGGCCAAATGGGTTCTGTCTGCACTGTGTCTAATTCCATTAACTTTGAATCTATAAGTCTTTGTCGTTTTTTTAGTCTTTGCTTTTCACATCTCTCCTGTCATGTGAAGTGCAGAGCAGGACAATCGACGTTTCGGGCATAAGTCACCACCAAACCATTACCACCTGACGCCTGGAAGATGAACGCCTCATATTCTGCCTTGGGACCCTGCAACCACACAAGATAAATGTGGATTTCAACGGCTTCCTCATTTCCCCTCCCCGCACATTATTCCAGTCTGAAGCATCAAACTCAGCACCATCCTCTGGACCCATACATCTCTCCCCCTTTAACATATCACCTCCTCCCCTGCCTCGATCCACCATACGCCTTCCCAGATATCTTGCAAACAACTCCAAACACCTCCCATTTATCTCCCAGCCCCCACCAACAAGACTCATTCCTGATGAAAGACTGATGCCAGAAATGTCGATTCTCCCGCGTCTCGGATGCTGCCTGACCTGCTTTCTTTTCCAGCACGACACTATCACCATGTTGAAGATAGACGAGATCAGCTTAGTCTCGTTATCTGAGAACGGAGAAGGCTGAGTGAGGAAGTGATTAAGGTGCACATTTAAGGGATAGATATGTGTGATAGGAATAAACTTCTAATGGGAAGAGTTAATAACTAGGGATCTCCGTCAAATGCAAGCGAGAGGATGTTCAGAGGAGATATAGGAAGAACGTTTTCACTCTGAGTGTGTTGTTTATTTGGAATTCACTGTTTAAATGTGTGGTAAAGCTATGCGTCAGGAGTATTTAGCCGAATACTTGAGAAGCTAGACCACACATGGATAAGACCATGTATTGGAAAGTGGGGTGAAGTTAAACAGATGTCCAATGAAAGAACAGAACACTGTACAGAAAACACAGAGCATGAAAGCATGAGAAGGGTAAAGACATTAAAACTACTGGCGATCTGTTGCAAGGGGTCTGCAGAATGCTACATTCGTCAAAGGGTCTCTGGGGCAGGATGGGGCCAGTGTGTCAGGATGGGATAAGAATAGTGGAATGCTCCTACACCAATTAGCAGAGTCAGACTGGGCTGAAAGGTTAACATGGCAGGCTGAGATAAAAATAATTTGTAAAGTCAGCCTCGCCTACTCAATATCATCATGGCAATTTGGGACAAGTCGTGACAATACATACTAAGGACATAACTTTAAGTAATTAGTTGATAGTTACGTCAGCCTGCTTGAGACGCTGGTAGACGGAAAAATATGACATTAAATATCTAATCAGTAGTTAGTAGAATCAGCTTGGCACAGGAAAACATTGTGAGAGATGGGGTAGCTAAGTATCTAATCATGACAGGTTAGTCTGGGTTGGAAGTTCATTATAGCACAGATGGCAGTAGAATACCTAATAGTGACAGGAGAATAATGTTAAGTAGAATTAGGAGAAATATATTGGCAGAAGTAGAACGATAATGGGAACTAACAGCATTGGTTTATTGTATAGCTAGAGTGAGGTAATTCTGACCAACAGTTGGGCATTCTGATTATCTAAAAAAATAAAGAAAAGGTAAGAAGTGATGGAGTTTAATTCAGATACATGCGAGGTGCTGCACTTTGGGAAAGCAAATCTTAGCAGAAATTATACACTTAATAGTAAGGTCCGAGGGAGTGTTGCTGAACAAAGAGACCTTGGAGTGCAGCTTCATAGCTCCTTGAAAGTTGAGTCGCATATAGATAAGATATTGAAGAAGGCATTTGGTATGCTTTCCTTTTTTGTTCAGAGTGTTGATTCCAGGAGTTGGGAGGTCATGTTGCGGCTGTACAGGACATTGGTTAGACCGCTATTGAAATATTGCGTTCAATTCTGGTCTCCTTCCTACCGGAAAGATGTTGTGAAACTTGGAACGGTTCAGAAAGGTTTACAAGAATGTTTCCAGGGTTGGAGGATTGAGCTATTGGAAGAGGCTTAACAGGCTGGGGCTGTTTTCACTGGAGCGTCGAAGGCTGAAGGGTGACCTGATAGAGGTTTCCAAAATTATGAGGAGCATAGACATTATAAATAGACAAAGTCTTTCCACTGGGTCGGTGAGTTCAGAACTAGAGGACATAGGTTTAGTTTGAGAGGGGAAAGACAAAAAACCTGCAAATTTAGTGCAGAAACCCACTGTCTCTAAACACATTTCCCTGCCAAACTTGCACAGAAATTTTCGATTGTTTAAGTATCTTTATCCCATTGTGCGACCGGTTGTTGTGGATGAGCTCGGGAAAGACATTGACGTTTTTGGTCAGCCATGATGATATTTGGATTACCCTCCTCCTGTTTCTCTCTTTCTGTGCTGTTTCTTACAGAGGCTTTTCAAAATTAACATGATGAGGGCAATGTGAATCTATACTACGGAATATCAAAGTCCTCCCCTTTACCCCACCGCTCTCACAGCCAGAACAGACAGCTCCTATTGCGGCTTTAGATCAGACAGTGAAGGATTCTCTCAGGCGCTCTGTCAGACTGCATGCTCCTTCACACAGGTTTCTAACTGGGCAAATGGAGCAAGCAAACGTGTGGATATTTGGATTCAGGGACAGGTTTCCAATCTGCTGGGCTGCAGTTCTGTTCACGTAAATTTCTGACATGTTGAGACTTTCTGTGAATTCTAACTACTTACGTTTTAAATTGTAATTGGATGTTTATTATTAATTATTGCATAACATTATTACATCTTCAATATTCATGGAAACTGTGCATCGTGTTCTTGGGTGTAGGAATGGTGAAGATTATTAATGAATGCAATATGTTTCATGTTACCTGCATGAACTTTCTGAAGGAAGTTGTAGAAGTTTCTTTGATTCGAATTCTGTGCCGATTGAAGCTGATTGAAGGAAAAGCCCAGCGACAGCGGCAAGGTAACATTGTCTGTAATTAACGCAGGAACCAACGGAAACTCATGTTTCACTGTCGTCTATTTTTTCACATCTTTCTTTGTCCTTTTTGTATTCTTTTCGTGAACCTGATGCTTCAATAATCACAGGTTCATGTCAGGTTCATATTGTCTGCATTAGCTTTAATTTCAGAACCAGCTAAATGAAGCAGGGTGAGTGGCTGAGGTACCAGTGGGGCAGCACATCACCACCAATGATCCAACAGTATTGTGGTTCAGTGGTTAGTACTGCTGCCTCAATAGGGTCCAAAGTCTGATTCCAACCTCGGTGGACTGTCTGTGTAGAGTTTGCACATTCTCCCCGTTTCTGCGTGGGTTTTCTCCGGGTGTTCCAGTTTCCTCCCACAGTCCAAAGATTGCGCAGGTCAGGTGAGTGGGTCATTCTCGATTGCCCATAGTGCATTTGTCAGAGGGGAAATGGTTCTGGTTGGGTCACTCTTCGGAGGTTTGGCGTGGACTTTTGGGTCCGAAGGGTCTGTTTCCATATTGTAGGGAATCTAATAATCACAGCAAAAGTAGAGCAGTTGAGTTAAAGTTCCCAAAGTACGTGTAGGTCACGTGACAGGTTCGCTCTCTGCAGCTCCAGTTGGTCAGCGCTGATTACTTAAAGGTGCATAACTTGCCAACGTTGTAAGTTCAATGCTTATCTAAAGATGTTGTTACTGACATTGACCGGGGATTATTGAAGTATCAGACTGAAGCGCTGTTGAACACAATGTTGAGTAAAGTAGCAGTTATTTGAAAACTCCAGTTTCTGACGTGGGGAAATGTTTTGTCTTTGTTAAACATGCCAATTATTAACAGAAAATCTGCAAATATTCCCCACGTGAATATCCATCTGTGGATAGAGAAACAGAGGTGAAGGTTTAGCTTGATGACCTTCCTCAAATCGCTGACCCAGCGCTGGATTGCATCCTGGGAAAGTCTGCATAAATCGTTTCATATCATTTAATTTCCTGCAAACTGCACAGCTCATTCAAACAATCGAAAGTATTGGCTTTATCTCTTTGTGGGGTTTGACTGTCGTTAGTAAACCTGGTAAAGGATGTGGGCAAGTAGTTTTGCTATTGGGAGGAACAAAGGGTCAAACTGGAAAGAGGTTGTGTCTTGACGCAGGATTTTTCAAGCGGAGATAAAAGAATATTAAATGGACTGACTCCCCTTTCGTTTGAATTTGACCAACTGTTCAAGACAACAGATGGCAATGATAATGACGTTTAAAATCGACAAGCCAAATCTTGCTCACTAGAGGCAGCACAGTGTTACAGATCAGGAGAGCGGGGAAGACGATGATTTTTGTTGAAACCTGAGACAGTGAGCAAATTATTCCCACGCTGTTGGTCTCACTTTTCTCGTTAACCAGTTAGTCAGCGGACTGAGCTAACAGACTTCCATTTAATGCAGAGCTAAACCAAACAGCTCAGTACATTTACATTATATAATATTTCATGTTGAATGAGTTGCTGCACCTTCCAACTCCACCAGCACTTCTTATACTTTCCACTTTCATTGCAGGTGTTATGCAATTTCTTTCCTATGAATGTTAACCAATTTTAACATTTTGCATCCCCATCCAGGCAGCCGAGAATCACTGTCACTGTTGAATTCTCCCTGTGTCTGCGTGGGTTTCCTCCGGTTGCTCCAGTTTCCTCCCACAGTCCAAAAGTGCAGGTCAGGTGAATTGCCCGTAGTGTTAGGGGCAGAGGTGATTGTAGCGGAATGGGTCTGGGTGGATTGCGTTTCGGCGGGTCGGTGTGGATTTGTTGGGCCGAAGAGCCCGTTTCCAAACTGTAAGTAATCTAATCTAATCTAAACCAATCTAATTCACTCCTTATCTGCCTGCGCTCGCTTTTCAAATATTCTTGAATCAGCTCCTAAAGTGATTCTATTTCTGAAAATTCATCTCCGAATTCAATAACTCTCAGAATAAAATATGCCGACACCAAGCTTCTTTATCGTGCCCTGATGGGTTTGAAGTTCTAACCTTGAATTTCCATTCACCTTAACGAGAAAATTTCCCTCGTATTTACTCTTAACAACTTCACATCAGCTGGATAACTTCTTTTCAGAAACAACTAAGTCTTTCCTGATTTCTCCCGCATTATTCCTTATTCAATGCCACCATCCCATTAAACCGCCTCTTTTGGTTTCTAGTGGCTTTATCTCCCAGTAAACCTCATTTCCATCGTTTCTAACGACATGGTATCATGTCCGTGTCATTCCTAACGTCTTCATAGTCCAGTAAACACTGCCTGTGTCTTTCATCATGTCTTTATATCCCGGTATATTTCAACCTGAGAAAGGATGCTGGGTCGAATTCAATGCATGAAAACTCACCACTAAGCTATGCAATCTTATTACCGACACAGGAAAGGTGGAAGCAATTTCAATTACAGCTGAATCGATTGGATACAACAGAATCGGGTCAAATCCAAGTCACAAAGGTGACTGTTGTTGTTATAGTTATTTCTTCTTTACGTGTGCTGAAGTACACAGTGAGGGATCAATTACTATTGCCAGACATACAGAAGGGGGTGGGTATCGAATGCTGAAGTTGTGAGATCAGAGCAGTTTTATTGACGTTTTATTGAATTCAACAGTGACAGTGATTCTCGGCTGCCTGGATGGGGATGCAAAATGTTAAAATTCTCGATCCATTCACTGTTCGAATCTCAGTCTTAGGAATTCTACAGAGAGCGATTTTGAACGAAATCTGAGCAGGAAAGTTGACCGCATGACGCAACACCAAATTGTGTGGTTACTTTGTTGTTTACCTCATTTGTGTGTTTTGCTTAATTGGGGATTTTGAAGTTATCCCCTCTATACAAAAGTTACGTGCTTTTGCACTATTATACAAAAGATGCAGTACAACAACACCGAAAACTGTTTCAGTGTACTTGCACAGATATTGACCCCTGGAAACAGCACTATGCACTCTCCTCGAGTCTGGAAAATAATGTGCTGCATTACCGCTCTTTTTGGTCTTTTCATTACATCGGCTTCTGTTCTTCACGGAATCTGATTCAGCAGATCTTATCACTGAGTCATTTCTTTGTATGTGTTCAGACCATGTGAGCAGAATATCATAGTCCATAACCCAGAAGTCAGCCCATACTCAGGGAACAGTACTCTGCTCTAGATAATTTCATGAACACCAGGGAGAAATATCTATGCTCTTCAAAATTTACTAACCTGTTCTTCAGAAGCAAGATAAACAGTTCCAAGTTTCTGCTTTTGTTGTCACACGGACCAAAGTTGTAAATGCTGGAACCAGTTGAGACTGTCCGCTTTCCTACATCCGTTTTCTCCCCAGTAAGTGTTAACTTGATGGTCTGAATCGGATTCTTCTAAAAAGAAGAATATTTTTATCCATTGATTTCTGGTTTATGGGCCCACTAGGCTCCCACTGGGCCTCTGTACATTGCACTGATGACAGCAGTTTCCAGCACACTTCAGCTTTTTTTGTAGCAAGTACCTTCGAGGGTGACATGAAAAGATGTTCACTGTGACTGTGTGATACTGTACTAATGGAGACAGCTCTATCAATGGAGGCAGCTCAGTCCGCTGGGATGGGATAATTTCTGCAGTGTGTCCTGCCGATCAGATACAGTGCACTTTATCATTCAGATCATACAGAGTGAGACCCTTCGAAAAGGCCAATTGGTCACTCGTACCTGTGTCAGCTCGGGAGTTACAAAATATGGGTTAAAGCGGAAACACTGGGGATTTGTTCAGATTTCAAGTGTTTACGTGAGGCAGGAAGCAAAAAAAGATACACTGTGAAGCGATTGGGACATGACTACAGGAGCAGCAAATAGGTTGTACAGCTCAGAGGAGAGCTTTGAAGTATTGAATTCTGATTGATGGGCCGATCATGCTTTCACTTGGCCACGCTGATGCAGAAGATACTATGTCAGTGTCTCTCTGAATTGTGAGGTCGTAGGCAAATACAACCGTTACACTGCTATAAATTCCTTTTTCCAATGTGACAATCTCTATGTAAAATAGCTTAAATATTTAATCCTTTTTCATAAATAATTCCATTCCATCTCATTGTGTTCCATTGTCTTCTTTCCACGTTACCTGTTATTGTGTCTGAACTGAAGTTGATTTGATCCTTCTGCTTGTCTTTTACAGTCTGGGTGATATGATGCAGTTGTACTGATTCACGTTCTGACAGAATTTTCCACTTCACTTCAGTCCGTCCTAACTTCAGTATCTGATACTATTCCCGTTGTCTGGGTGTTAAGTGGTCGAATCAGATCCAGCCTACCCTCACCCAAAATAAACGCAAAACTCAGTCACATTATGATCACTGCAATCCAGGGGCATCTTCACTCCGAGGTCATTGATTATTCCTAGGAGAAAGTTAGGACTGAAGATCAGAGTCGAAAGTGTGGTGCAGGGAAAACACAGCAGGTCAGGCAGCATCCGAGGAGCAGGAGAATCCACGTTTCAGGCATAGCCCTTCAAAAGAAATAAGGTTTATGAGTCGGAACTGAGAGATAAATGGTGGGGGTGTTGGGTTGGGGGGAGATAGTTGGGAAAGTGGTAGTTGGATGAAGATGAGGGAGAAGATGATAGTTCAGAAGGAGCAGTGATGGAATGGGTCCAGAGGGGGGTGCCAAGTTTGAGGCTTGGGACTTGGGGCAAGGGAAATGAGGAAACTGTTCAAATCCACACTTATCCCGTGACGTGACAGAGTCGCAGGGCGGAATATACGGCGTTCGTCCTCCAGGTATTGGGTGGTTATGGTTTGGCACTGAAGGAGGCCCAGGACTGCACGTCTTTGACGGAGTGGGAAGGGGAGTTGAAGTGTTCAGTCACGGGATGGTGAAGTTGGTGGGTGCGGAGTCCCAAAGATGTTCTCTGAAATGATCTGCAAGAAGGTGTCCTGTCTCGCTAATGTAGAGGAGACCACACTGGGTTCAACGGATGCAGTAGATGACATTGGAATTTGTACAGGTGAATTTCTAACTGATGTGGAAGGATACCTTGGGGCCTTAGATGGAGATAAGTGGAGTGGTGTGGGCGTTGCTTTTACCCTTCCTGCGGTGGCAGGGAAAGATGCCAGTAGTGGGGTGTGGGTTTATTGGGGTTTGTAGACCAGACGAGGTGCTCGTGGAGGGAATGGCCTTTTCAGAACACTGATAAGGGTATGGAGGGAAATATACACCTGATAGTGGGGTCTGTATGGAGATTGCAGAAGTGGTGGAGTCTGATGTGTTTTATGCTGAGTTTGGTGGGGTGGAGGTTGAGGACCATGGGAATCTGTCCTTGTTGCGGGAGTGGTGGGATTTGAGGGTGATGGTGAATTAAGTGGAGGGAAAGGTGAACCACGTGGGAAGGAGACCAACTGGGACATTCTGAGGTGGAGTTGGTCATCCTGGGAAAAGATGTGTTTGGAGGCGGAGGAATTGGGAATAAGTAATGGCGTTTTTACACGAGGTGGCGTGGGAGCAGGTGAAGAATTGGTAGCTGTGGGAGTCGATGGACTTGTAGTATATGTCTGTCACTAGTCATTCGCTGGAGACGGTGATGGACAGGCCCAACAAGTGGAAGGAAGTTGCCAAGGAATTCCAGGTGAATTTGACGTCGGGGTGAAAGGTATTGGTAACGTTTGTGAAATGTTCAACCTCCTCGTGGGAGCAGGAAGTGGGGCCAATGAATTCATCAATGTAGCGGAGGAACAAGTGGAGAGAGGTGCCAGTGTAACTGCGAAAGACGGACAATTCCAAATATCTAACAAACAGGCAGGCATAGGTAGGTCACATGCGGGTGCCCATGGCTACCCCTTTGGGTTGGAGGAAGTGGGGGGATTGGACAGAAACGTTGTTGCGGGTGAGGAACATTTTAGCCAGGTGGATGAGGGTGTGGGTGGAAGGGTACTAATTGGGCTGGGGTGAGATGAAGACACAGGGGGCTTGGAGACTTTCGTCATGGCAGATGGATGTGCAGAGGGACTGGATGCCCAAGGTGAAGATGACGCGTTGTGGACCCGGGAAATAAAAGTCCTGGAGGATATGAAGTGCATAGGTGTTGTCACAAACGTAGGCGAGGATTTCCTGGACTGAGGAGAAAGGAAAGTGTTGAGGTAGGAAGAGATGAGTCGGGTCTGACAGGGGCAGGCTGAGACAGCAGGTCTTCGGAAGCAGGTCGAATCAGGCAGTGCGGGGTTCATGGACAATGGGATTGGAGACTGTGAATGGGAGATTCCCCAGACATGATGAGGCTGTGTTGGTCTGGGAGATTAGGTGACGTACTTGCATTCCTGTGCGACGGGCTGGCCGAGAGGTTAAGGCGATGGACTACTAATCCATTGTATTCTGCATGCGTGGCTTCGAATCCCACTCTTGTCGCTGTTTTCGGATGATAACACCTGTCTTATTGGAACTCCAATGGTCAGTTTATATGCATCGACGATATTATAAAACCTCAAACAATAATTTGAGCCTGTTGTCTAACTGCATGGAAATGTAGACTGAAATGGGATAATGAAAAGTAACGCGATTTTCTTTTCCAAGTCAAGTTGCTGTGAACTTTTATCGTATGAAAGAGATCCAGGAAAACCAAATAACGACAGATGCGAAGTGCATGTTTAATGCAATGGTTCTTAATGAGTGTTTTGTCATATGAAATCTGGAGCAGTTGGGTGGACGTGATTCATCTTGTGAGGAAGAGCGCAGAGAGACAGCACAAAATAATAGCGGTATTTCAAAAGTGCAGGGGGTGGGTGTAGCGGCACAGAAAGCTGGCTGTGAATGCACAGTAGAGAATTACCGATGTGGGTGCCGTGCATGGGCACAGACAGACTTACACATTGTTCTCGCCCTATCCCCCTTGCTCTCGCCATTGATAAAAGCTGGACGTAAGACACAGATAAACACAAGATGTGGGAAGCAAGCTCCCTCTCGTTATGCACACACTGGATGCATCACATTGAACAATGAACAACGGGAGAAGTCAGCATGTTAACTGCAGGAAACGAACGTAAACTGTGGATCAATAACGACAGATCAATGCAGCATAAACATGAAAAATGATTTAAAGTGTCTTTAAATGCATGTCATTAACAGACATTTCGTACTAATACCCAACATGCCTTTCGTGGGAAATCATGTCTCACAAACTTGATTGAGTTTTTTGAAGAAGTAACAAAGAAGATTGATGAAGGCAGAGAAGTAGATGTGATCTATATGGACTTCATGCAGGACAGATTAGGAAGGTTAGATCTCATGGAACAAAGGGACGCCAACCATTTAGAAACAGAACTGGCTCAAATGTAGACGGCTGAAGGTGGCAGTGGAGGGTTGTTTTTCAGACTGGAGGCCTGTGTGACCAGTGGAGTGCCACAAGGATCGGTGCTGGGTCCTCGACTTTTGGTCATTTACCTAAATGATTTGGATATCAGCATAAGAGGTACAGTTAGTAAGTTTCGAGATGACACCAGAATTGGAGGTGTAGTGGACAACGAAGAGGGTTACCTCAGATTAAAACAGGATCTGGACCAGATCGGGCAATGGGTTAAGAATTGGCAGATGGAGTTTAATTCGGATAAACGCGTGGTGCTGCATTTTGGGAAAGCAAATCTTAGCAGGACTTATACAAATAATTATAAGGGCCTGGGAGTGTTGCTAAAGAAAGAGAACTTGGAGTGCTGGTTCATAGCTCCTTGAAAGTGGAGTCGCAGGTAGATAGGATAGTGAAGAAGGCGTTTTTTTATGCTTTCCTTTATTGGTCAGAGTACCGAGTACAGGAGTTGGGAGGTCATGCTGCGGCTGTACAGGACATGGGTTAGGTCACTCTTGGAATATTGCGTGCAATTCAGGTCACCTTCCTATCGGAAAGATGTTGTGAAACTTCTTTGGGGTCAGGGAGTCCAGAACTAGAGGGCACAGGTTTAGTTTGAGAGGGGAAAGATATGAAAACGAGTCCTGAGGGACAACGTTTCCACACAGAGGGTGGTACGTGAATGGAATGAGCTACCAGAGGAAGTGGTGGAGGCTGGTACAATTGCAAAATGTAAGAGGCATTTGGATGGGTATATGAATAGGATGGGTTTGGAGGAATATGGGCCGGGTGCTGGCAGGTAGGACTAGATTGGGTTGGGATATCTGGTCGGCATAGATGGGTTGGACCGAAAGGTCTGTTTCCATGCTTTACGTCTCTATGATTCTATGACTCTATAACTCACTCATAACCATCCTGAAACCCTCGATTAGATTCCAGTCTGTAACTCACTCTGGGGTATCTGTTATTCTACACACAATCATCCCAAAACCCCTTGATAAAATTCCAATCTGTAACTGACTTCCAATTTTAAGGGGCTCTGCACATTAGCCACCTCAATGCTTTGATTAGATTCCAGTCTGTATCACACTCCTGGGTATCTGTTCGTCTGTATATGAACAATCCAATCCAAATCCTGTTAAAATTGCTCACAGTGTTCAGGGATGTGTAGGTGAGGTGCATTAGGCAGGGGTAAATGTGGGGAAATGGGTCAGGATGGATTATTCTTCTGAGGGTCAGTGTGGTCTTGTTGGGCTGAAGGGCTTGTTTCCCCACTGTCGGGATTATATGAACCACCCGGAACCCTCTCGTTTAGATTCCAACGTGTAACCCACTTCCATTTATGTGTGACTGGCATGTTTCAAAAACACCCCAAAACCTTTAATTCTATTCCACTTAGATAAATACGAGGTGCTGCATTTTGGGAAAGCAAATTTGAGCAGGACTTACACACTTAATGGTCAGCTCCGAGGGAGAGTTGCTGAACAAGGAGACTTTGAAGGGCAGGTTCGTAGCTCCTTGAAAGTAGAGTGGCAGGTGGATAAGATAATGAAGGCAGTGTTTGGTCTGCCTTGCTTTATTGGTCAGAGTTTTGAGTATAGGCATTGAGAGGTCATGTTGCGGCTGGACTGGACATGGGTTAGGCCTGTCGGAAGGATATTGTGAAACTTGAAAGGGTTCAGAAAAGATTTACAGGGATGTTGCCAGGGTGAGAGGATTTGAGCGACAGGGAGAGGCTGAATCGGCTGGGGTTGTTTTCCGTGGAGCATCAGAGAGTGAGGGGTGACCTTATAGAGGTTTATAAAATCATGACGGGCATGGATAGGATAAATGTGAGCATAAGAGGTAAAGTTAGTAAGTTTGCAGATGACACCAAAATTGGAGGTGTCGTGGACAGCGAAGAGGGTTACAACAGATTACAACACGAACTTGACCAGATGGGCCAATGGGCTGAGAAGTGGCAGATGGAGTTTAATTCAGACAAATGTGAGGTGTTGCATTTTGACAAAGCAAATCTTAGCAGGACTTATGCACTTAATGGTAAGGTCCTAGGGAGTTTTGCTGAACAGAGACCTTGGAGTGCAGGTTCATAGCTCATTGAAAGTGGTGTCGCAGGTACATAGGATAGTGAAGAAGGCGTTTTATATGGTTTCCTTTATTGTTCAAAGTATTGAGTTCAGGAGTTGGAAGGTCATACTGCGGCTGTACAGGACATTGGTTAGGCCACTGTTGGTATATTGCGTGCAATTCTGGTCTCCTGCCTATTGGAAAGATGTTGTGAAACTTGAAAGGGTTTCGAAAGTATTCACAAGGATGTTGCCAGGATTGGAGGATTTGAGCGTTAGGGAGAGGTTGAAGAAGCTGGAGCTGTTTCCTCTGAAGCATTAGAGGCTGACGGCTGTCCTTATAGATATTAACGAAATTATGAGTGGCAAGGATACGATAAATGGACAAAGTCTTTTCCCTGGGATCGGGGAGTCCAGACCTTGAGGGCATAGGTTGAATTTGAGAGGGGAAAGATATAAAAGAGACCTAAGGGACAACGTTTTCATACAGAGGTGGTATGTATATGGAATGGGGTGCCAGAGGATGTGGTGGAGACTGGCACAATTGTAACATTTAAGAGGCATTTGGATGGGAATATGAACTGGATGGTATGGAGGGATATGGGCGTGGTGCTGGCGGGTGGGACTAGATTGGTTTGGGATATCTGGTCGGGGTGGACAGATTGGACTGAAGGGTCTGTTTCAATGCTGTACATCTCTATGACTCTCTGACCACATTTCAAGGTGCATGACAACAATATCAATTTTGTTTTGAAATTGAGATATATTTCATCATTTTACAGAGTGAACAAGTTCAGTTTAAATTATATGAACAACCACGTTCGCTCACACGGAATAAAACGGTGATTTCATTACAAAAATTGTCCTTTTTAAGTAGATTTAACTCAACATGAAAAATAAGATGTAATTTTTATTTAACATACGCCAATTAACACCATTACCTTACTTCGCATTGACTGCAATATGCACATGCTAAATAAGGTTTAATAAATAAGGTTTATGGGCGGCACGGTGGCACAGTGGTTAGCAGAGACCAGAGTTCAATTCCCGCCTAAGGCGACTGACTGTGTGGAGTTTGCACATTCTCCCCGTGTCTGCGTGGGTTTCCTCCGGGTGCTCCGGTTTCCTCCCACAGTCCAAAGATGTGCAGGTCAGGTGAATTGGCCATGCTAAATTTCCCATAGTGTTAGGTAAGGGATAAATGTAGAGGTATGGGTGGGTTGCGCTTCGGTGGTTCGATGTGGACTTGTTGGGCTGAAGGGCATGTTTCCACACTGTAATGCAATCTAATCTAATTTAAAAAGAAAGTATTTTGGCAATAATGATTCGGTGGTGTCGAAAAATAAGATTAGGTACTCATGATGCGGATATTCCACCAATGGCTCCAGTGGTGGAAATGGTCAGTGGACAGTATTTCTATGATGGTATAGAGGTGTGTGAGCTGCCAGGGATGGGACCTCGTACCCCATCTGGAGCAGCGTCTGTTGACATGGATCAGGGAGCTTGCGAGATCAGTCTGAGAGCTTCACCCTCATCTGGAGCAGCCTTTCATGGCATGGAGCAGCAGGGTGCATTGAGACATCAGAGTTGGAGCTCCAATCTCACTTGCAGCAGTTTCTATTGACAAGGAGCAGCAAGGAGCAACCGAACGTCAGGTTGGGAGCTGCAACCTCACCTGGAGCAGTTTGTATTTTCATGGAGGTGGAGGGAGTATTGGGACATTAGGCTGTGGAAAATGATATTCAACTAATGTAATCTGAAGTAAAATAAGTTTTAACAACTCAGATGTTAATTGATTTATGAAGAATCTGTCGCGGGGGAAAAAATTGTTTAGATATTGAAGACAAGTCCTGCAAATATTCAACTCAGGAAAATGCATTAATACAGAGAGAAATGCAAGTGATCTTTCAGGTCTTTGACCTTTCTTTTCTGACCGACTCTACACTGGATTACATCACCAAAACGACTTTTTCACTCATTTCATGTTATTTAGTTTCCTGCAAATACGGACAGGTCATTGACGTAATCTAAAGCTGAAAATTATGGGAAATGCAATGTTGTGATTAGGCTGCAGTTTACCTCGAATTATTGTGGAAACACAGCAAAATAAGTTGTAATTTCCTCGATCAGCAGTGACCTCATTGATTGGCTGATCAGACCTGATGAAGGAGCGGCTCTCTGGGAACTCGTGCTTCCAAATAAACCTGCTGGACTATGCCCTGATGTTGTGTAATTTTTAGCTTTGTCGACCCAACTCAAACACTGGCACTTCCATATCATAGAGAATATTAGTCATGTCCCAGCGCTGTTAGAGAAGGCTACCCTGAAATAGCAGCACACATTGTTCATAGGTACATTTCATTTTCAGAAACCAACCCACTCAATCGCTGCAGCTCCTGTGTATGAAAAGCACAGAAAAGAAATAGCTGAGACTCAGTTTTGACAATATTTTGAAACTCTTTGGGAAGTGGAATCAGATGAGTATGAAGGATGAATTGTCCGATTGTGCAGAGAGGAGGAATGCACTTTTCCCTTCTTTCAAGGGCTGGGGTATTGACTGATCCAAGGCATTAAACAGATTCCTGGTAGAGCTGCTCTCTCTGCGTCAGGAACAAGAAGTCCTGATTTCCTGAACAGTAATGAAACTCAGTTTTTGGTATTATGTCACTGTCGATATGTTTCCCCTCAAAAATGACTGAATTATCGGGTGTTGACAGCACAGCAATGGGTCCCATTATCTCACTTACCAGACCCACTTCTGGTCTGTACCCTTGTAAACTCTGACGTTTCACGTGTTCATCTCAATGCTAATTACCCTGGAACGTTTTAATCTTGTAAGACACAATAAATCAGATTGAAGTTTGAGATGGGAAAAATGTGTTCACACCCAGTCGGGGAACTGTACCCTATTTTACGCACAGACTGAAGCACGCAGACACATGTCCCCAAGAGTGAAACAGGACTCGGGAGAAAACAAGCAGAAAGTAAGGTTTCACCCTCTAGGCTGATATTATCCCATTTCAGACTTCAACACCAGTGTCTGGTTACTTCAAAGAAAGGAAGTATTCAGCCCGTCCCGTCCCAGTGTTCCTTGCCCATTGTTTCCCAATACTCTGTAGTTTATACTGCCTCACCTCGTTCTTGCTGCAAAACTGGATCGTTGTTAACGCCCGCTATTTCCTGTCCTGCGAACGGTTTTCCTCAATTTCTTGGACTGAAAAGCAGGAATGGGTTATTTCAAACACTTTTCTAGTTTACAAGGTCTGTGATATCACCACTGAGCCAGCACATTGCCATCTCAGAGGTAAGGTCTCAAACATTAGAAACTTCAATGCAACAGATGATTATTTAGCCTCAGTGTTGTAAGACAAACAACAAGACTGGAATAGAGCCGAGGGCATCATGCAGAGAAGGATGGGAGAATAGAATGACGAATCTTATGGTGTCCAGGGTGGTGTTAACAGAAATATTACCTGGTAGTATGTTGATGAGGATTCAATGTATTCACTGTCATGGCTTGTTAAATGTTAACTCTTGCAGAAATCAATGTGAAATACTGCCTGATCTTTCGAAGCAGAATGGTGCTGTGCCGCAGTCAGAATCGCTTCCCTACATGGTACAGTTCCGCATCAGCAATGTCAGCTGCAATTGCCTGATGTACAATCAGTTTACATCAAGAATGGAGGGGGCGTCTGGAAAACGGAAGGGGAATAGTCGTTTGTGAGAGTTCACTACATGCCTAGTGGAGCCATGTTCATTGTAGATACTGAATATCGGTTTTCCTGTTTACCTTGGTAGACTGAACACTCCGGATCAATTACCCACATTATCTGCCATTTCTGTGTTATTCTTTGTTCATTTCACTTCGGTTCAGTGTTCCGGTGGGACCACGCTTTTTTTTATTTTGGCACATTTTACTCAGATCTGTTTTGCAGCTTCATATTAAGGCCAACAATTTTAGGAACAGAAAGACACTATTCAGACCATCAAGTCTGCTCCGCTGTTGAATGGTTTCATGCCTGATCTGATAACCTTGAACTGCACTTTCTTTCCTTTCCCCATAACGCTCGATGTCTTTACTGTTTGAAGATCTGCCAATCTCAGCCTGATTACATCTAATGACACTTCCTCAACAGCCTTCTGCTACAAGAAATTCCACAGATCCAGAACTGTCTGAGAGAATAAATACTTCCTCATCTCTGTTTTAATTGTGAGATCCGGATTCTAATACGAAGTTAAAAGTCATACAACACCAGGTCACAGTCCAACAGGTTTAATTGGAAGCATTAGCTTTTGGAGAGCTGCTCCTTCATCAGGTGTTTGTGGAGTACACAGTTGTAAGATACAGAACGTATAGCAAATGTTTCCAGTGCGATGTAATTGAAATTATACATTTAAAAATATCTTCATTGTTTGTTTAGCCTTCTATCTGTTAGAATGACCATGTTAGCATTACTTCTTTCTTATGTAAATTGCAAAACTTCCTTTGAAAGTTACATTCTAAGGTGAACTTTAACAAATAGTGTCAGCCCATATAATATTTTGAAGGTGTTAGTCCCAGTGTGCTGTGTCCGTGCCATAATGTTTAGGCTGATGCTCATCTCGGCACAATGGTTAGCACTGCTGCCTCACAGCGCCACCTCAGGTTCAATTCCCGCCTCAGGTGACTGACTGCGTGGAGTTTGAGCATTGTTCCAGTGTTTGCTTGGGTTTCCTCCAAAAGTCCAAAAATGTGCAGGGTATGTGAAGTGGCCATGGTAAATTGCCCGTAGAGTTAGGTGTAGGGAAATGGGTCCGTGTGGATTACGCTTCGGCGTGTTGGTGTGGACTTGTTGGACCGAACGGCCTGTTTCCACTCTAAGTAATCTAATCTAAAAAATACACACTGCAGGCAAGGATGCTTTGAGGTATGGTACATTTGTGAAACCGAGCAAAGGCTAAAGAAACAGATGAATGGAACTGCACATCCATCATAGACAGGTGTGCCCCTTCCCAGCTGGAGAGCACTTCAGTGGTCCAGGACAATCGACCGCGGATCTTCGGGTGACAATCCTCCAAGGCAGACTTCGGAACAGGCAGCAGCTAAAAGTGCCCGAGCAGAGGCTGGTAGCTAAGTTCGGTACAAATGGGGATGACCTCAACTGGGACCTTGGGTTCATGTCACAGTACAGGTGATTCCATTGCCCTAGCTACACACACACACAAACACACACAAACGCATATATACGTTTGTGGGGTGAATTTGTACTTGTACAGTTACATTGTATTTGTTCAAAAACTGCATGAATCCATGTAAGTCTCAGTTAACTCGTTTTTTTTTTAAATAGAATCATTCTAAACATTATGGAAAAGCAGCACACGGGGGCTGACACCAATTGTTTAAAGTTCATATGACTATATATGAGAATATACCTATAAATTAAAAGGTTTTGCCCCTAACATATGAAAGAAGTGAAGCTAACATGATCATTCTAACAGATGGGAGACTTAGCAAATAATCAAGGTATTTTTCAATGGACAATTTCAGTTACATCACCCTGTAAAATTGTGCAATAAATTCTGTGTCTGACAACTGTGTACTCCACAACCACCTGATGAATGAGCAGCGGTCCAAAAGCTAGTACTTCCAATTAAACCTGTTGGACTATAACCTGCTGTGTAATTTTCAAATTTGCACACCCCAGTCCAAAATCGGCATCTCCAAGTCATTCGATACGAGGCACTTTGGTCACAGAACCAAACTTTCTGCATCCAACTTATTAAATCCTTGAAAAAAAACAATACGTTTCAATAATGTTCATTTTTGTTGCACTGAGTCTGAGCAGGCAAAGGCAACTGATTTCAGCGTTTCTTCCCTTTTGATTTCATCTCCAATAAGAAATTTTCACTGACCCGGACAGAACTGCTATGTTTGCTGTTTTGTAATGTCAGGAATTCAGATTCAATTTAAGATTTTTGTATGGAACGACAAATCTTTTTCCCTGACTGGAAATAAACATTGGGAAATAGCGGTGAGATAGCTGAATTTTAACACTTTCTTCTTCAGCTTCCTTCTTCTTTCTATTAAATCGTTTAGATTCCAATACAGACAAAAGGTGCAGGTTGCAGAAGTCACGTGTTAGTACTTTCATTGACACTCTGTCTCGCCGGGAGCTGCAAACCTTCCCCACACTGATTCAGAAAGCAGTGTCATTCCTGTGACATGCCCCATGGAGAATGGAAGGACGGGCATTAATAACCCACAGTTGGGAAGGGAGTGACAGTTTTAAAACATTTACACTGTCCCAGCGAAGAATCGAGCTCTGATCTCCCGCATAACATGCGGCGACACTAACCATTATACTACCAAGGACAGCAGTTTCAAAGGAGACCCTTCAGCCCATTGTGGCTCCATTTGTCAAAAACAACTGCTGAACGACCAGAATCGATTATCCCATAGCCTTATAGGTATTGGCAGAACATATTCACATTGAATATTTCTTCAGTTGATAAGGGTTCCTACCTCTCTGGCACTTACAGATAGTGTCCTTCAAATTCCAACACCCTCCGGCTTATAAAACTTTTCCACACATCTACTTAAACCTTTGTATCTTTCTCATTAAAGTTCTGTCCCCATGTGATCGATCTCTCCATCGATGGGAAACGCTTCTTTCAGTCTACCTTATCGATTATTTGTACATCTGAACCATGCCTTCTCACAAACTCCTCTGCATGGTGACAAACAACCCTGTCTCTCTTCATGACGGAAACTCTTCAGCCCAGACACTATCCGCAAGAATCTCTCCTGCACCTTTCCAAGTGCGAGCACATCACTGGAGACATGTGAATTGCAGACAATAGTTTAGGTAGAGCCGAATAACCCTTTTTACATTCTGCAGCATTTATTGCCTTGAGGTCTGGAGTCACATGGAGGCCAGACCAGATAAGGATTGCAGTTTCCTTCCCTCAGTAAAGCAGGTGGGTTTTTCAGACAACGGATTTATATATTTTAATTCTAAGTATTTATTGCATTCACATTCTATCAGCGTGGTGGGGGGTTGGGATCGATCCCTTCTCCGCAGAATATCACCTGGTTTTCTGTATTAGCAATAAGACCACGAGGCTATCGCAGAAAGCCGGCGAAGCTGAACATTTCTAATAGTCTCTTTTCCTCTGTGCTCTTTTATTGAGCCTCACGCTCCAATAATCTCCGGTCCTTGTCAGTAAAAACTGCTAAAAGAGGATTGATCTCACAGCCACGATATCCAAACGGATCAAAAGATTTGAAGGTGCCAATGAAGTGATTGGGATAAGGTCACCCAGCAATAGTGAGTGCAATGGCACAGACTGGACGGTATCAAAGCGTATGTTAGATTATGCTGTGCCTCAGTCAAATGGAACGAGGGACGGAAAAGAGAGTGGGAGGGAGAGTGGGAGGGAGAGACATCTTCGAGAACTTTTGGGTTTACATCCTGATAAATGAAACGTAGAAATGTCAGAGAACGAAATTCGATGGAAAACAAATCATCACATCGGAGAATATTATCATGTAAAAACAATTAATTTCTTACCGTGTTTCACCAAAAGTGAAACGTTGAGAGAACTGACCACCGTGATGTGGATTCGAGCCGAGGTCGATGTAATCACAACGCAGAACACGAACTACTAAATGGTTGCAGCACTCCACAGAGCACGCTTGCAAGCTGCATCCAGTATGGTAGCAGAGGAAATGTCAGGGAGAATGTACAATATCAGGACTTAGCGACAGGGTTTGGGAACGCAGAATGGGCTGAATCTTCAATTTTAACGTCCTGAGAGACTGTGGAGATGCCCTGAATGAGAGTATTGGAGAATGGAATTAATAAAACTCTCCAAACTCATGGGACAGTGCAAGATATTGTTCAAATGTATGCTTCAATGGCATTATAGTTTAACATCGGCTACTTCATCACTTTACCTACACAAGGCAGTACCAACTGCTGCAGGCAATAGCACATAAATCCAGTTCCACACCCGGAATCAGATAAACTGTGTGAAGCAGCCACGAAGATCGAATTGGAAATTGGGATGGAATGATAGGAGAGAGGCGCGTGTATTTCCGAGGTTGAGACTGCTCCTGGTCAAAAGCAGGGTGGAAGGGAATTCCTGCATAACTAAATGTCCCTTCTCATCCTCGAAAGGACCAACCTTTACTTTAGCCACTCTTTTTTCGTTTTATATTTTTATAGAAACTTTTGCTATCCATCTTTGTATAGTGTACTAGTTTGTCTTTCCCCTCATGTTAATCTTTAAAGTAATCCCAATCTTCCAGTTTCATGCTGTTCTTGGCCACTTGGTATGCTTTCTCTTTCACTTTCATAGCCTCCCTTATTTCGTAAGACACGCAGGGCAGATTACCCGTTTTCTTACAGTCCTTCCTTTACACTTGAATATACTTTTGATGAGCACTTCTACAAAAACATCGTTTTGGAATTCTTGCACTGCTCGATATCTGTCTCACCATATAACCTTTGCTTCCAGTCTACTTTAGCCAGGTGCTCTCTCGTTCTATTGTTGTGCCCGCTGAACATGCACAGGACCCTGGTATTGAATCTTCTCTTCACACACCCAACTGAATTCTAAGATCTGCCATACTGTGATCACTCATTCCAAGAGGATCCCTAACTATGAGATCACTAATTATTCCTGTTCCTTTACACAGGACCAGATCGGGGATTGCTATCTCCCTCGTCGGTTCCATTGCACATTGTTCAAGAAGACTATCACGGGTACTCTCAACGGACTCTTCCTCAAAGGTACTGTGACTGAGCTGTTTTGCCCAAGTTACATGTATATTAAAATCCCAGATGATAAAAGCCAACCATTTTTACAGGCCTTGCTTATTTGTTTGTTTATTGAATTTACCAGTGTGATGTTATTATTTGCTGGCCTATAGACTGATCCTATCAGTGTCTTGTTCTTCCTAGAATTTCTACTTTCCACGCAAATTAATTCAAACCCATTCTCCGTAGAACATATATTGTCTCTCCACACTGCCCTGATGTCGGCCTTGAATAACAGACAGACACCACCTTCTTTACACTGCTGTCTGAAATTCTAAATAGTCTCGTACTTCTAGATATTTAACTCACATTCGTGGCCATCCTTCAAACGTGTCTCTCTAATGGCTTTTAAATCATTTTCATTCGTGTTGATGTGTGCCATTAGCTCTTCAACCATGTTATAAATGCGACGAGCATTCAGGTGACGTGCGTTTTGTTAGGTTTCTTGTCCTCATGATTTCTCTAATAATATTACCTTTTGCTTTTTTTTTCTTTCCTCACATGTTCATTGACGTCTTCCCTCCCTTGATTCCAATGGCTCAAACAGACCTTCCAGTTGAATCAACACATGAACTGCAGTTCTCGCAATCCATTCTACTACAATCATTGCTCGCAATGTGACTTCCAGTATCGTGGGAAACGAAGTTTGGACTGAGTCACCCCACTGCAGAATATCCAAGTTCTGTCTTCAAGAAGAGTTCCAGCGAAACTCAGGGCATGCTGGAAGAACACCACCTCAGTTTCTATGTGGGGAGTCTGCAGCCCTCCAGACATATCAATTTCAATTCTTTTCGGGCCTGAACTCTCCCATGTCCTATTCCCCTATGCCACACGCCAGGCCTTGTTGTCACATAGCCTGCCATAACACACCACATATGGTTCGCTACTAGCAGTCTCCATTAACAACTATTCACCCTGCTAGCCAGATCATCATCCTCTCATTTGTCCAACTGTTCTTCTCTCTATTTGAACTATATCCCTACCTATCGTTTACTCCTGAACCTCCCCCAACCGCCACGATATCTTCTACAGGTAGACCAACATTTTCCAAGCTATCGTCAGTTCTGAGGAATGGTCACTGGACTCGAAATGTTAACTCTGATTTATTTTTTCAGATGCTACTAGACCTGCTGAGTTTTTCCAACACCATCTGGTTTTGCTCTATTTAGAGTCGCATACTATGAATGTTCGAAGAAGAATAACTGCGCATGGCCTTGTAGAAGCCTGTTACTCTGCTTGTGCAATGATCCCCTGCTCAAATGACAGAACTGTGTTCCTCTTGAAACGTTCTCTTGTGGATAGTTCCCATTAAAGGTGAGCCATCGTCATCAACTACTTAGGTCAATGAAGACAGTAATCAATTCTGCCGCTGTTCTATCCCGGATGTGACGAACAGCAGAGGGAAAAACATCCTTCAGGTCAGATGTGAACGGGTTGGACTCCACGCAGGAGGTGTAATCAAGTGACAGCTTTTTTTTTCAGATAGAGAACGCTCAAACGCATTCCCACTGTAACAATGCTCCATTGGGTATCAAAACTACATGGTTTGTTGACGAAAAGGCCGAAAACAGCGTTTTCCAGTTAAAATACGTGGATGTGTTATCTCCAGTGTAACAGTACAGTTGTGTATAGTTGTAAATATGATAACTGGATGAATCACTTTACACATTCAGCTGGCTAACAGTCCATTTGTGGGTATACACCTGTATAGAATGCAGGAAGATGCACCGAGAAGTTCTTGATCAGTTTCATATAGGGGCTGAGACAATACTGGAGGTTTTGAGAGTCTTAAACGTGGACAAAACACCAGCTCAAAGTGCAGTTGAATCTCACGTTGCTCTGTGAGACAAAAGAGCAATTTAAGGGGTTCTGACCAATGTTTCATTTTCCTTTTTTGCCACAGGGGAGTTGGTGGAGGCCTGCAGGACTATTAATGGGATTCCACTTTTTAACAAGGCAGTTAGAAACAAACTAGAGAAATACAGCCACGTGATTCTCACAGGAGTGGTCGGAAAACGTTTGGGGAAACCTCTGAAGGAGAGAATTAATTGCAACTTGCCCAGACAAGGTTTGACCAAGGAGTCAGCATGGTTTTGTCAGAGGAGGTAATGCCTAACAGTTCTGTGGCCACAGACAAAATAAGTGTCATGGCATGTTCTTAGGTGGTGGGTTTGTGTTCCTGTCTAAATATTATTGAAAATGGAATTGTAGGCAGACATGTTGTGGCTCTTTGAGGAACAGATCAGAGGGGAGTGAAAATGATGTAGTGTATGTGGGTTTCACTGAGATCCCACATGGGAAATGATAACAGGGTAAAAACATAAGCAATTCATGATCACATGGTGTCAGAGGGATTCAGCTCAATTGATCAGAGACAGATACGATGAAACAAATTGACATCGCGGAGAATACAGTGACCAGCATGACACAGAAGTAATTCTCCGCACAGATGGCCAGAATGTTCTCCCCCAAGCAGAGGGTGCAGGCAGGTTTCATAGAGGTACAACACAAAGGTGATATTTGTAAAGCAGTAACAGCACAGTGGTGAAAATTGTAAAGCGATTAAAACAAGAATAAACTGAATGGAATTTAAACAAGTGTCTGGCAGTAACAATTCAATTCTGATCGACACTGGAGATTCCAGACATATCCTTGAATAGGTGAGAATGTCTTCTCGGGTTTTCTTAACGATATTTCCTGTCTGCACGAGTATGTGTAAGTGTTCCTTCTCCTGGCATTCAGTTTTGTCCATTGTGTTCCTCCTGGGAGCAAAGTCTTCCGGGGTCTGTCAAGCTGCCTCTTTGTTTATGCGCCATTGTTTTATATGGGAAACAAGCTTGCGCTTAGGGTATTAGGACAGAAGAGATGATCGAGGCTAGAAGCTTACTGTGGAGGCTGTTTGAGATGTGTCTTATTTGGTTTGGGAGTAGCTTAGAATATCTGGATTCTATATTCGCCTGTTTGACCAAAACTGAGGCATTGTGGGTGTGTTATATGTGTGTTAGCAGGCATGATTTCTGTGTTTCCCAGACATGCTTCTGTATTTCTTATGTGTTTATGCTGTGGGTGGACAGTGTAGCAGATTTTCTCCCACAGTTCACCCTTTCTTTGTTAAGGACCTGTTGAAAAAGTGAAATGTAGCCCGGACCAGGTGGGCTATCAGATGTGGTGTTTTGGTGTCAGACAGGTAGTAGTCAGTGTCTGAATCTGTTTGTGTCAGGGGAGGGATCTCACTCCAGCGAACTTGTACAAGCTGGTTTGTGTGGAGAGCAGGGGTAAAAGTGCTGTACAAACCTGGCAGCAGCACATACGGAGGCCCATGACCATGATAATGATACCCACAACTGCAATACGGGACATTGGTTCCTCTAGCAGTTCAAGGTCCCGTGAGCCAAGCCAGGAGTTTGCCCAGGTCCACAGGTCCCAATGGTACTCCGGTTCATTTGGGACAGCACCAACCTGTGGAAAGTGGTGTATCAGGTCCGTTATATTTTCGCTAGGGTCAGGGATGTAGGTACAGCAGTCTGTGCCAATGAAGGTGCAAGTGCCCCACTTTTGGCCAGCCAGTTGTCCAGGCCACTCTGTTTTGTAGGGCGACAGTGCGAATGGCGACAGCCTCTGCGTTCAGCTGGGCAAGTACTTCAGCCATGGCATGTTATCTCCTCTAGCGTGGTGGACAGTTGACATGCCTCTATGTCGAGGTGCAGGCTTTCGTAAGTGGACACGAAAACGGGGGTGGGGGTATATCATTTAGGACAGTGAGGGTGCATTTTCTGTGGGGAATAAGCTTCTGGAAGGGAGACGACTGGGAGTGGTAAATGCATGGTACCACATATCATGTGTCAGCTCATGACAACGCCAGCCAGGGTATGCCTTGTGGCCGCAGACAAAATAAGTGTCATTGTATAATCTTAGGTGGTGGATTTTGGTTCCTGTCTAAATATTATTGAAAATGGAATTGTGGGCAGACATGCTGTGGCCAAGTTAATCTAGGATGCGACACTCTGCTACAGACCAGAATGCTGCAGCTGTCAATTGCAGCGAGTTAGTGCACCACCTCCACCCAGCCACCCATGCGGTTGGCTGGCTTCTCGTTAGGCAGATGGTCCTCTGCGTGACCCCCGTGCGATTGTGTCAGTGATGGTCAAGTTTGGGTGTTCATGTTAGAGGTTCTGGGCTGTGTAGAACCATCCTGTGAATTTGTCGAGGTAGTATCCTGCGGATTTCCAGCAGTCTGTGCTATTAGCCACATGGATGGCCGGTCAGGTTAACAGACTGAGCATTGTGTCCCCGGGGACCTGTCCAGTTTCAGCCACAACTCTGCCATCCCTGCGGTGTTAAAAGGGACTGCACCATGGAGAATGCGCCGGTGGGAATGTTCAGGTACATGGGCACAGACCCAGCAGCTGGTCTCATTTACCCTCTGGGCATACCTGTCGGTCATGTCAAGGAAAATGTTCACCCAAGGCTCAAGGTGGATTAAGTGCCCTGTTCTGTGTGCCCTGTTACTAATCAGTGGAGAAGTGCAGGTCATACCAAAAGTGATGATCCCGATGGCTGCAGCGAGCAGCTGGATCCCTCTGTGGTGTCTGGAGCGGTAATCTGTTCTGCTTGGTTGTCCTTCTGTGGAGGCGGATCCCTCTTTCACCGGGTCGCATTCTGGTCTCCCTTGGAGCGTGACAGCTGTCATTGTCGTGAGATAGACCAAGAGTGGTCCTTTCCATCTAGTGTAAAGAGAATCTTTCAGCAGGGATTGTCACATTACATAGTGCCCAGTGTAAACGGGCGAAGTGGTTCCTGCAGTGATGTGGACACCGCAGCTTTTTATTTGTATTTTTTTGTTTTACCCCACACTATCGCCTAACTACGGTAGTGCTTTTTTTTCCCCAGTTGTGTCTGTCCAAGTTTGAGACACAGTGAAGGACACAAGATGCGCAAATCTTTATTCAGTTTCCATCAGCAGGAAGAAAAGAAACATTCAAGTGGCCAGTATACCACAGCTTTTAACAAATCATGGTGTAAACTAATCCTTCTTCTAAGGGCTTGAACGTAATCCAAAAGAGTGTCCTGTGTTAGGAGCAGCGCTGTGTCATTGGCTAGTTTTGGCAGTCGGCGGCTGTGGGAATTGGTCGTTATGTTAGCACTTCAAAGGGTGTGCTTTCCGTTATTCGGTTTCCCTGTCCCTTTACTGTGCAAAACACCAGTGGCCGGCCATCTGGCTAAGCCAGTCTTGTGTCCTGAGTGTTTTTGGGGAGTGTGGTTTTGAGGTTGCCGTTTATTCTCTCCACCATTCCTGATGACTGGGGGGGGGGGGGGGGTGGGGGGGGGGGGGTGGTGGTACGGAATGTGGTATCTCCAGCGTATCCCGAGGGTGTAACAGTCAGCAGTGATGAACTTTGCGGTGAAATGGGCCCCATCCCTCATATGTTTCTACGCGCCCTGGGATATAAAACTCTTGTAATAACGTCCTGCAGGTTACATTTTACCACTGCTCTGGTGGCATTTTTTTGTTGATGGGTAATGACTCTACCCATTTTGAAAACTTGTCAATAATAACTAGCACATGTTTGCATTCCTCCTTCTGAGGCATATGGGCAAGGTCAGTTAGAAGGTGGGTGAATGGACCCTCAGGAACTTGTATGTAATCAGATTTGGCCATCGGTTTCCCTGCATTTTACAGTAGACAGACGAGGCATTGTGACAGCAGGGCTTGAGTAGCTGCAGCGAATCCTGCTGCATACCAGGAATGGCTGGCAGTATCTTGCCTGTGTGTCTGATTCCGTGTGCCGCCAGGGCCAGTAACTGCAGATGGGTTTTCAGGTAGATAATGCAGCCATCAAAGTGGGTAAGAACCTGTAAGGATGGTGATGACACGGCACCAATGTGGGCCCATGCGGCCCTCTCTTCTGGTGTGGCGGCTTGCTGAGCTGCTCGGACTGCATTGAGAGGGTCAGGGGACTCTAGAGGTTTCATCACCTTGGGGGTCTGCAGGGCATAACTGAACAGGGGTAGTGCGGATTCCCGGGTGGCTGCATCAGCTGATGCATTTGCTAAGGTGACGGGGTCAGTGGCAGAGTTGTTGGCATCATATATTATAATAGCGGCTAGCAGGACAGCTTCTCGGATGCGGGCAATGTGTGCAGCATGTTTGATTCGTCTCCCTGCTGAGCCAATAAACCCCATTGTTTCCATATTGTGCCAAAGTCCTGAACGACTCCAAAGGCATATCTGGAGTTTGTGTAGATAGTGGCTGTGCTACCCTGTGCCAGGAGGCAAGCTCTGGTGAGAGCAAAGAGCTCTGCCACCTATGTTGTCACCCCATCTGGTAATGCAGCTGATTTGAGAGTGGTGAAGGGGGTGCAGATGGCATGTCCTGCTAGTGTGTATAGGTCTGATGGCCGGAAGGAAGAGCTGCTGTTGAAAAGAATCTGGTCAGGGTTTTTTCAGACCGGTCAGGACATCTGCTGAACCACGCGAAAGTGAGGACTGCAGATGCTGGAGATGAGAGTCAAGATGAGAATGGTGCTGAAAACCTCAGCAGGTAAGAAGCATCCGAGAAGCAGGAAAATCAGCTTTTCTGGCAGGAGCCGTTTGCCACGAATGCTGAACCAGGTCCAAGAAGTTGTGGTTGTCTGCAGAATCATGTTAGATGAGCGGAATTAGGGTGGTGGGTATCAAAGTTACGGCACGGTGTAGGGAAAGGTTAACTTAGATCACCAAGCGACTTGATGACGAGTTCTCTGAGTTGCAGTAAAATGTTGGATTGCTGCTGAATTAAGCAACAGTAAGATTGACTGTGGGACCAAAACAATACTTGGATTATCTATCACAATGGGGGTGGCCTTATCCTGTTACTGTGGCTGCTGCCAACGCGCATAAACATGCCGGCATTCCACTCATAACAGGTGGCAACTAAACAATAGAAAACGCAACAGCGCAACGGAGATCCCCATGAAGCTGTGTTAAAATGCCAGACATGAACCCTTCTGGCTTGGTTACATAAAGACAGAAGGGCCTGGATTAATCTGGACTCCCAGAGCAGGAGTGGAAATTATTTGTTGCTTCAGTTCAGTGAATGTCTGTTGCATTTTAGATCTTCACTTCATTCTGTTTACGGGAAACTGCCTCCAACAGAGGTGCAGTAATAGCACAGCGGGCAGGAATCCAAGGCCTGCATTTCTTTACCAGCCCCAGAAAAACTTGTAGCTGCCTGTTTGTGGCAGGTAGAGGAAGCTGGGGTGATGACAGCCAATTGCTCCATGGACAGTGCTCTGAGGCCATAGGAAAGATATTAGACATTTTGCTGACAGTCCTCCATTTTCTTGATAGGCACCCTGGGCGCATCCTGTGCCAGACTACAGAGCAAGGCCACCATAAACTGCTTTCATGCAGTAGTGGAGGTGGAAGCCAATAGCAGGCCATTCGCATACTGGAGGATCGTGCTGTGGCATGGTAGGTGAAGGGTGGACAGGGTGAGGTATACTGCAGCAGCACAAATTTGGGGTTTGCCGAATACCCTTAGGGAAATCCGGTCCATGTATTTTTGCAGCCGCCATATGTAAAAACATAAAGTTTCAGGGAACAACTTAATGGAGAATGATGCTGAGCAAAGGTCGATTACAAGTATATCAGGAGGAGGAGGTGGGGTACTGATCAGGAGAGCATTTGTGTCCGAGACTACTGGGAAGCAGGGAACAACGCTGGCATTGACAGCCCTAAGGCTTTGCCCAAAGCGCCATTTTCATGGTCTTCCAAGCTTTGGAATAGTTAAGAAGGGAGTGTTGCATGGGCTGGTTGTGGGCCCGAGGATTCCCTGTTGCAGAGGTGATTAAATAACTGGTTTGATTCCCAATACTGCCACGGGTGATATGGGTATTATTGGATTGATGGCAGTGTTGCTCCCTGTCTGAGTGTAACTGTACATGATTGGGTCGGAAAATAGCTGGCCTGCATGGTTCTATTGCTGTGCCCACAGCGATTATGGGATGTCAGCTAATAAGAGGGGCTGTCGTTGGAGGAGGCACCACCTGGGCCGTGCTTTGTGAATGTAGATGTAGTAATGCGGGAACACATTGCACACAAAACTCGCCCTGTCCAATCAGTGTATGCTCTACTAAAGGGTCTGTGTCTTGCCTAAAGGGTGTGAAAAGTAATGTTGGTTGTGCGACTTGCCCTATCATGGTTGTGAGATCTTTGCGGAGTCACGTGTTTTAAATTCTAAATGAATTGTGCGGGACTGCCGTTTGGGTCTTTGCTGGTCAGTGCAGCCTGCTCTGCGCTTAGTTGCACGTCTGCTGCAACACTCTGTGCTCTGGCAAAGTATCTGACAGTGATGGTTAGTGGGGAGGTGAGCTCGAGATGCGAGTCCATGAGTGGAGGTATGTTGATGCTGGTTCCTGGGGGGCTGAAGCTGGACAGTGAAATTGACAGAAAAACGGCCACCCACCTGAGAATGGGTGGAGGATGGAGGTGTAGTTGATATCCGGGAGCGGAGAGTGTCAGGAAGGATGCGGGTAGGTTCTGGCGGGCACAACCAGGGGCATGAGCAATATACTCATCTCAGAACTAACAGCAGGGCTATTCCAGACTACTGTTTCAAACATCCTGGAGCCTCAGTGCACGGCCACATCTCAGAAAGTGCTGAAAGGGGAGAAAGAAAGAACACAATAAGAATGGGCAATAAAAAGTGAATTTCACCAATTATATTCTCGATTAGATTTTCTTTCCATTCCGCCGTGTCCAGGACAGAAATAAAGGAAATGGGAGAAATTTTTGAGCATATGACATTGCAATTCATTGGAATCATTTTCCCATTCGCCAGAACACCAAATAACGGCGGATCGAGTCACGGTAGAACAATGTTTCACAAAAGCAATGAAATAACAGTTTCTCTTCGGTTTCAGTGAAAACTCAACTTGCCTGAAAAAAAAACAGCGGCAGTAAAGCTGCTTGTGATTTTACATGTGGGAGGCAAACATGACCATGACAGCACAGAAACTGACTCTTTTGAGAAAGACTGCACTCTCCCACACCGTCGTTAATTTTCCAACAAGCAAACCTACCAGGTCTTTTTTTTTGCTTTGAACACGCCAAATATACACGCTGCAGCTTTGCTGTTGACCAACAGAATGGCAGTGGTGGGATTGGACGTGACGCCTCCTTCGAGACCGGCCACGGTAACAGCCGTGCGCGTGTGCGGCCTATTTTCATACATTTTCAATTGTGCTCCTGAAAAACAACAGATTAAAAAGCACAGGGAAAACATTTCGCGGTCCTTGTCCTCCTCGCATAACAGCTGGTATATGCCCGACTCTGACATCAATTTCACAGCAGATAATGATAGCCCATCAACCCACACAAAACTCAATGGAAAGCTGAATCTATCTTCTGGCACTATTTTCAGCTACAAATGTATATGTGGGTGCGAGAATGCATGTTCTGTCATGATTTGATAACATAACCATGAGCTGCATGACATTACTGGAATTTCGATTCTTGTTTTGGTAAATTATTTCGACCATTGCTCGAAACATACCGGATGACAGGGAAAATGCACAAAGTTGAGCAGGACGTGTTAAACATCATACCATGCAGCATAGCTTCAGTTACTGCGACTGTTTTGCAGAATAAGCGTCCCAAAGAATGTTCTCCACCTGAAAGACCGAGATATCAGGACAATCCGAGAAGGACAGATCACATTGTGAGGATGCTCAAACCTCGGTGCCAGTATGAGTTGGCATTTCCTTGTCTTTCACCTTATCCGTGCAACTTGCTGCAGAATGTCCACATCAGGACATGAGCGACATGGCTGCCAGCTGAGGTGGAAACCAATGTGGGAATCGATGGGAAACGACTCAGAAAAGTTACAAAATTCCATGGTGCTTATGAGAGAAGCAGTTCCTGTTCTCATCAATGTAAAAGATAGTTCCTGAACATGTTAACAGAAGTCAAAAAGTGATTATCCCACCCTCCCACCAAAAGATGTCAAAGAGTTGCTAACTGTACGTGACTGTTCTTTGTTCTCGATGTGAAAAGCTCTCCCTCCTGAGTCACCTTCACGTCTCTTGTTGTTGAGTGAATCACAAAGCAGGAATTTCACCAAACTGCAACTACCTCACTTTGTTATCCCGCTTGCCTTCTCTCCTCCCCCTCCCTGTTTACATTTTCCTGCTTATCTGTGATATTAAGAAAGCCAAATGGATGCGATGTCATTCTGTAGTCTGTCTGTTATTTCTGCAGTCTCAGTTCCAACATGGCTTAGATCTCGGTGCATACCAAAATAGTAGTGACGCTATGACAGCACAACTCCAGAGGATCATCTGAGATTGTAAATTCAGTTATTGCTGTTGCTGATGGAATGAGCTGCGAACGTGCGAAAACATGATTCAGGACTTCTGGTGCTAATTCTCGCTCGTTGAATAATGGCAGTCAGCTTCCAAATGAGGCCTTTCAGAGACTACTTTGGGATAGTTTTGACAGAGAGGCTACATTAGGAATCCGTAGTGCACCGTGACCCAGCATATCACCTTTCTCCTTGGTTTTGAACCGGGCCACCTGTGCAAGGAATGCAAATGTGTTACTGCTTTTCGTCGAAGGATCAGAACGCGGTAACTACGGTCTTAAACAGGATGGCGTATGATCAGAAGCCGGTTGGACAAACACTTAACAACGTTTCGCCCAGTCCTTAAATGGAATTGCATTACTTTTCACCCTGAGAGCGGATTTGCACGAGCAAACGCAAAGCCAGGTTTGCTGATGGGAAAGCAAGCAGGAAAGATCCATTCTCATCCATCTGAAAGGCTGCGGTTGGGGACAGGGCTGTTTCTGCCCAGTTTCAAACTGGGGACCTTTCGCGTGTGAAGCGAATGTGATAACCACTACACACCAGAGACAAGTCCCACCAGGGCCTGCTGCTGTTCAGCGGTGCCCAGCACTGTCATTTGCAGCAGTTCTCCGCTTCACCTTTCCATTTCCAATAGCCCGTTGTCCAGCGTAATTGGCATCATCGAAAAAGTAAGAAAATCATGTGAAATTGCTTACAAAATTTTTAGAATGTTGTCAATGTATCGACTATCGGGTGAGGCTGAATAGGCTGGGTCAATTTGTTCTGCAACATAGAGGCTGGGGCATGATCTTATGGAAAGTTTGTAAACTGAGTATTTAAGTATTTTATCCAAGGTGGGGTGAGTTGAAAACTGGAGAGCGTAGGTTTCAGGTGAGAGGACTAAAAGTTAAACGGGAACTGAGGCACATTTCCCACACAGACAGGTGTGCATGCATGGAATTGGCTACCAGAGGAAGCGGAGGAGGCTAGTACACTCAGAAGGTTTTAAAGGCAACTAGAGGAGTTTCTGGATCGGAAGGGTTCAGAGGGATAGGGGCCAAGTGCAGGGAAGTGGGACTTGTTTAATTTTGGCGATGTGGTCAGCATGGACGAGATCCACAAAGACACCGTTTCCATGCTGTGTGCCCGAATAACGGCTTGAAAGGATTACTTTTAGCGGGGCTTCCCATCGCTCTCTGCGGCTGTTCACCGGAAAGATAGCATTGTAAAATACTGCAGAACCAAAAGACTTCCTTACTTTTGCCCCGACTGACCATATTCTGTGAAATATTCCCGGATCCTCAGTTGAGGATGTTTGCTGCTGGAAGTCACCTCACAAACCGTGTTATCTCGTAATGTATTGAGCGAATGGCAAAACAGTCAGCATTTAACACGGAACAGAAACAAAAATGACAAAGCAAATGCATCTTTCAGACACAGCGAAGCATGAACTCTGAATGTGATACAGACCGTGGGCATGAGCCATAAACTCATCTCATAACTAACAGCAGGGCAATTCCAAACTACTCTTTCAAACATACTGGAGCCTTAGTGCACCACCACTTCCCAGAAAGTGCTGAAAAGAAAGGAAGAAACAACACAACAAGAATGGCCCATAAAAAGTCAAGTTCACCAATGACAGTCTCGATTAGATTACCTTTCCCTTCTAATGTCTGCAGGATAGGAATGAAGAATACCTAAGACCACGTAACATATTGGAAACATTTCCCTTTCATCAGAATACCAAATAACGACGACTAGAGTCACCGCAGGACTATGTTTCAGACAGCGATGAAGTAACAGTCTCTTTTTGGTTCCAGTGAAAGCTCAACTCACTGTGGGACGAAACAACAGCAGTCGAGCCTGCGATTTTCAGTGTGGGAGGCGACCACCGTACGGATTGTGTCACCTTTGCACTCGCCAACACTGCATTCAACTCTCCAATACCGCTGCTTTTAGCTTGGCTTTGACCAGAGCACATTAACACGCTGCAGCGATGAGATTTGAACCGACACCCGCCTGCCGAATAGGAACCTGAATCCCGCAGCTTAGGCCGCTTGGCCATGGTACAGAGGCCTGCTTTCCACCGCCCCCCCCCCCTCCCCCCTAGTGAAGTGTGCTGTTTCTGATCCGTAGGCATCACTGCAGGATTTTCAGACAGCGCCATCCTCCCTGCGACATGTCCGTGCTGGATAATATTCTGTTGTGTCGATGTGCCCCGGATTTGCCAGCATCACCGTGGTCGAACTCCTTACATAATGTTGGTCGGACTGTGATTCCACTTTGATTCGCAAATGTGTCACAAACCACCTTAGATGTGCTGGCTCTTCACAGAGATAAATGTGTTTCTCTTTTGGTATCATTCTCTTGCCTTCTTCCTGTAACTCTGCACACTTTCACTTTCAACATAAACATCGAATTAGTTTTTAATTAACTCGATTGATACTGCGTCTTTGTCAATTTCAGGCAGTGGTTTACAGACACTAATCACGCGCTATGTGAAAACATTTCTCCTCAAGTACATTTTTCTTCTTTTACTAATGAGTTTATAACTCTGCTGAATTGTTCTCGATTCTTTCAGGCACGGGGAGCATTTTCCCTTCCTTATTTCCTCTGTCTATCCCAGTCGTGTCTTGGAAAGGTTTGACAGGGCCCGCTGTCGGTTTTCTGCTCTCCAAGAATAAGTTCCCCAACCTTACAAATCACCTTTATTGTTGATATTCCTCATACACCACACCATTGCCATTAATCTGTTCAGCGCTGTTTCCAATCATTTCATCTCCCCACTTCTTCAAGTTTAATACAGAACTGTGCAAACAACCAAGATGGTGGATTTATTCAGAACGGGATTGTGTGGGTGAGCATCCTGAAACACTTGTTTCGCTTTCACCACATGTGGTACTGTGCCATGACTACTGAAATGACACTTCTTACTCCAGAATTCAGCGTTAATTCAAGTTGTGTGTGTGTGTGTGTGTGTGGGGGGGGGGGGGGGGGGGGCTTCCTAATTTACACCTTTTTTCATCAAATAGCTGATAGGACGACCAGGCAAAAGTGAAATCAAACGACCAAGGCTCGATGGCGACTTCAAGTAAGACATTCTCACATGCCAGAATTAACACAAGCTGCTGAGCGAAGATCATGCACCTAGATAAGTGGCATTCTTACGTTTCCAACACCAAACCAGCTGAAACTCGCTCAGATCCAACAAAATTATACTTTGATCTCGGGTTTCTAAGCACCAAAGTCTTTCAAGAATATTGCCTTCTCATTCCGTATCCTTGTTCACGGGACAGTGCTGTTTAACCCTTCAGCTTGGACTCCATCGGCAGAGTATTCAGTTATTTCCCTCCACCTGCAAGCAGTGTGAGGGGAGGCTAGCGCGGATATGCTCTCATCAGCAGAGCCAGTTCCATCAAGTGCTGGAAATCAGCAAGTTTGATTGTGAACTTTCTGTAAATACTATTTATCTGAGAGACCGATAAAGATGTTGAGTTGTTGGGAAAGACAGAATGTACTCCGGATTCTCTACCCTCAAGTAAATTGATGTGAGGACATTTTTGTGCAGCCTGTTTGCTGTTCAGAATCCACCTTCACACAGCAATCCTGCAGAAAGGCTTTTGTAACTGTGACATCGGTTTCTTTGCTGCAATCGGGCAGCAGGTAACACCTGAACCCCAGCTGTCCTAGATGAAGAGAAAGCGAATGAAACCCTCAGTCACTGAGAGTCATCCCTACAGTCCTGAGCTGCGGAGCTGCAGACAGTCTAACGCGGAAGGGAGGGTTAACAATGAGGCATTATTTCACCATCAGCCACTCTGTCCCAGAGACAGGACGAGGGGCAGCATCAACGTGTGGCATCACTCATTCGCTGACAGAAACTGTTCAGCCCATCGAGTTCACGGCAACTCTCTGTCGCTTGTATATCTCTGTGGTTATTCATAATTGGCGATCTATGCCCTAATAATGCGGAACTGTGTCAGTGTCATAATGCTGTCTCCAACAAGTTGATCCAATTGTTTCTCTTGTCTTTTACTTTCACGGGGAGGACATGGCTGTGTGAAACACTGTGGGGAATAACTGCAGGGCGTCATGCGTATAGAGCACTAAACAACGAATATATCTCACCTTCACCAGTTTATTCCCAGCTCTGGCAAATGATTTTGCGAATCAGATCAGAGCAGATAGACAGGGAACAGGAAAAGGGCTTCCCGAACTTCACGAGTGTGTTTCTTCACCTGTGTGAATTTGGCGGATGTATCAGTTCGAAATATTCATTTCAGATACATTGAGTGAAAGGAAATGGAAAGTGAAACAACATGCAATACGTAGAATGGAGCTATGTTATAGAGGAACACTGGCGGGGACAGTACACACACTGAAACGTGGAATTGTCAACGAGCAGAGGATGTTTTCAATCCATTAATTTCCGGGTTATGATTCCCAATAGGCTCCAGCTGGGCCGCTCTGTTAGCGCTGACTTTAGCATGAATTACACTGTCTTCAGCATTTCGCCTGGCGTGTGGCATGTCCCGCAGAGGATGATGTTGAAAGGTCTTCACTATTATTGTGTGTGGCGCAGGTGTGTCCCGGCTGTGTCAATATAACCTGTGGGCAACTTCCACATTCTGTTGCTTTAACTGTGATTTAATTTAGAATCAGGAAATATGTCACAGTGCAAAGTGAAGCCATGCAGCCCACCTTCGCTGTGCTGGCACTGAACAATAAGGAAATGTATGTGTGGTTCGATTGATTGACTTTATTTGATTGATTGATTGTCACATGTACCTGAGTTTGCGATGTTAAAGGCAAATCACACTAATCAAGGACATGCAGATTACCGTGTGAGTAAAAACAACATTTTGGACAGCTTAAGGCTTCAGGTTAATTCACACAGGACGTGCGCTCGGCAAGATCCACGTTAACAGGATCAGCATCATTTGAAGTTAGGGAATCAATTTCTCAGTCTAGTAACGGCCGACAAGAAGTTGCTGGTGTATGTCTTGAAGCTTCGGTATCTTGATCTGACCATGATCTCATCGAAATGTTGCCTTCTGAGTCAAAAATAGAATTAAATGCAAAACTCCAGGGCTCAAGTGTGACTTTTCACACGAACATCACCCACCCGAGGCGACATCACACCCAAGATCAACGAGCCAGAACCGCAGCTTGTGCGGGATCGATAAATCAGGTAAGTCTCTTTGTTTAAAAATAGGCTTTTTCTGTTGTTTCGGAGTGAAGGCAGCATTGAGATTTAATAACATTTCCTTGACATTCTGACCTCCAGTTTCTCGGAAGCTGTGCTAGCCACTGTCCCCGCGAGAGGGCTCCCACCATTGGCAGCTGGACGAACTCATCTTTAATTGGCAATCAGTGTCGTGGGAGAGAACCGTGTACGCGCTCTTCAGCTCCATATCAAACACGGGTTTAGGGATCGGGACGGGGGCGAGAGGGAGTGGGAGTTATGATAATTCTGAAAAGTTGTACAAAGGGGAGATCACGCATGCACAGGAACCCACCTTCTTTTGGGAACCTTGTGCAAATAACGCCACCTGAAACAAATAGAAAAGTGCAGAACTGCAGGGAAAAAGAGAATCTCTCCCAGTCATCGGGAACTGTGTTTGTGTCCTCCTCAAAGTCACATCGAAGCCTCTGCTGTCTGAATCAGCATGGGTTGTTACTGCAGCGAGTCCTGTCGCTCAGGCACACTGCGCCTGATGTGTATAAGCTTTATCACATTACCCCAAGCTCAGAGAATAGATTTCACAGCTCACATAATCCCAGAGTGACAGGGAACAGAAAAAAGCGATTCAGACAATCATCTTTACACCCATGGGAAAGAAAGCGGACGTCTGCGAGCAGATAGTCTCGACCACTGTTGTTGTCTGTTTGACAACAACCAGGAAATATTTATCTTGCTTCTTAAAACAGGTGTGAAAATTTGATGAGCATAGATACATCTACCTGCTGTTAGTGAAATGATGAACAGCAGAGTACAGTTCACAGAGTATGGTCTGACATCTGGTTTATGGGCTCAGCACGCTCCAACTGTGACCCCCTGCTCACAGGATTTGAGCACAAACAAAGGAATGACTCCGTGACAAAATCTGTTGAAACGGAAATCTGTGAGGAATTGAAAGCGATGGAATGAAAAGCCCCTTGAGAGCGGGATGTGACATCATCTGTGAAGGGGTTGTTTTCCAGAATCGAGGAGAGTGGGCAGTGCTGTTTCCATGGGTCAATATCAGGATAGATAAACTGAATCAGTGTCGAATGTTATTGAAGGGAGCCTTGTCGCCGAGACCCACTGTTCCTTTTGTACAATGGTACAAAAACACGGGCGTTTTGTGTAGAGGGAACAACTTCAAAATCGTTCATGAGGCAAAATGCACAAATAAGCAAAACAACAAAGCAACCACAGGAACTGGTGTTACGTGACGGGGTAAACCCCCTCTGCTAATGTAAACCAGCAAAGCAGAAAGGATTCATCCTGTGCTGTATTCTGTTAAAATTCAACAGGCAAATAACTATCCCAAAAAATCACTATTTAAAGTTAACATTAACAATTTTATTGTTATTTTTAACATGTGACAGAGAACAATCAACTTTCAACTACTTACAACTCCTTTCTCTAAACCTTCTGGTCTACAATACCTTCCCTCACCCCGACCCCATTAACATTTACAAAAGAAAATCTAATTAACAAACCAGCTAGCTGTCGAATCCTCTCGTTGTATCTTCCTCTGTAGATTGTTTTCTCCAGGTCGGTGTTGATGCTTTTTTTCTATGCAATCTATTTCTCCAGATAGTCACCTCTTGGAGATTTTAATAACATCCTGCATCTGTTGGCCTTTTAGCTGTTCTCTTTGCTGTTCTTTGCATCTCTAGGTAACCGTTCAAAATATCTGATATTTGTCTCACAAAACGTCGGATCGTTTCATTGGTTTTAACATTGTAAAAATACCAAATTCAAACTTGATTGGGGCATAATTTAAGCTGATTGGCCGAGTTCGAATTTGTTTTTTGCATCCATGTAACACAGCTCTTAGTTGTTTCGACCAATTGTCATGTTGTTACCTTGTTCTGGACTTTTTGTGCAAGCCAGACATTTCAACACCATTAATAGTACATTACACCCAAAACTTCATAACACTGGCATTTGCCAAGAAAGTCTATTTCGCTCAACATCGTTCTCTGTCAATCTCATCTGCCTGAGATTTGAGCAATCTCTGGTCTATGTTAATCAAAACTGCCATATTCTCATAACCTCAGATTTAACCCGCCCCCTTATGTATGTCTTACAATATTAATTGATTCCTCACTGTGTTACTTAAGCACACATTGAGAAGAAATACAAATGAGAACAACAGTCACCTGTGTGACTGCGATTTGACCCAATGTTGCTGCAGCCAAACGACTCAGCTGTAAGTGAAATAGCCCACACCTTTCCGGTACCGGTAAAGAGATTGCATAGTATAGTGGTAAGTTTTCATAAGTTGAGTTAGACCCAGCATCATTACGCAGAACGACATTTACTGAGATATAAAGACATGATGAAGTACACGGGGGTTGGGGGTGGAATATGGTTAGGAAGGATATGATCAGAGTTTCCTTGATACAAAATCGTTTGAGACGACGGAAATGAGATTCCACGCAATTTCATCAACAGATGCCTAAGGGAAAGACAACGGAACGAAGACATTCCGCAACCCAAAGGACTAGCCACACTACCATACATCAGGAGCATTTCCGAACTGACAGCCAGACTACTGCGACCACTAGGACTCATAACAGCACACAAACCAACAGCCACTCTCATACAACAACTCACCAGAACGAAAGACCCGATACCCAGCATGAGCAAAACCAATGTAGTGTGCAAAATCCCATGCAAGGACTGTACAAAACACTACATCGGACAAACAGGAAGACAGCTAACGATCCGTATCCATGAACACCAACTGGCCACGAAGCAACATGACCAGCTATCCTTAGTCGCCACACACGCAGATGACAAGCAACATGAATTCGACTGGAACAACACTACCATTATTGGGCAAGCCAAACAGAGAACAGCCAGGGAATTCCTAGAGGCATGGCACTCATCCACAGACTCTATCAACAAACACATTGACCTGGACCCAATATACCAGCCACTACAGCAGACAGCTGGAATTGACAACCGGAAGCGGCAGAGACAGGCCACCATAAATGCCGGAGGAAACATCACAGAAGCGCTTCAGAGGAGGCTCCAAGCACTGAGGATGTCGCCTAGTCAAGGGACGAAACGTTTGCAACACAGATTCCCAGCTCGGCGAACAGAACCACAACAAAATAGACTTGATTGAAAACTGGGTTTCCGTGGGTCGCTGCGTTGTTTGTAGACAATGTTATATTACCGCTGACACAGGGCTTCTCATTCGGTCGGCTTCAATTTGGCACGGAATTCTATTCAACGACACTTCACTAACTTCCTTCTTCAAGTGCCTACTGACAACACGAAACATACTGCACTCATCATCAACTTCATCATGGCTACATCCAACGACATGTTGCACAGTTTTCATGAATACTGAAGATAGAAGAATGGTTTGCAAGATTAAATTGAATTTCAATTTAAATTTTAAAGTGATAATATGAATTTCCCAAATTCATATTTATTACCTTGGCCAGAACTCTAGCCAGGCAAAGGGGAAATCTGTCCCTGAATCCCCAATATCCACACTGCCGTTTGCTCCATGTGCACAGTTGGAAACCTGTGTGAAGGGGCATGCAGTCTTCAGAGTGCCTGGGAGAATCCTCCACTGTCTGATCTAAAGCTGCAACAGGAGCTGTGTATCCAGCTGTGAGAGCAGGGGGATAAAGGACCTTTGTATTCCGTGGTGTGGATTCACAGGGTCCTCATCATGTTATTGTTTAAAACTCTCTATCAGAAACAGCACAGAGAGGAATAGATGGGGACCATTTCGGTCGCCAGCGCTACCCCGCCATTTGATGTCATCATGGCTGACCGAACCATCAATGTCTTTTTCCAGCACATCCACATCAACCTGTCGCCCAAAGGGAAAGAGACACTGAATAAACCGAAAAAACTCTGCAACTGTGGGAGGGAAATGTGTTTAGAGACAGTGGGCTTCTGCAGTGGGTTTTGTGAATGAGTGGCCGATTCTGGGCTGATCAAGTTTCAAGTGATATGATTCCCTCAAAACTCACCAACCAGAAAGTGAGGAATCTTCTCTGGTCAGTAGCAGGGCGGAGAACTCCAGACGATGGGAACTGATGATGAATCAACAGAACGACCATTCATTCAGCTGAAATCCAAACTAAACTCCAATTCTGGTGGGACTCAAAATTACAAACTTTGAATCGCAATCTTATCAATGCAGTAGAAGTCCAACACGTCTTTCATTGTGCCACAGAGCTGTACTAGCCTCCATTGTACTGCACCCAAAGTTACAGTGTTCAAGTCTTTCACCAAACATCTGTTTATCCTCGCCCCAGTTTACAGTACTTGGTCCTCATCCGTGCATGCTCTAGCTCCTCAAGTGTTCTGCTAAGTACTCCTGAAGCATTTTAATGACACTTAGCTTCACCACACGTTCAAATAGTGAGTTCCAGACAAACGACACTCTCAGGATGTAAACATTCTTCCTAAACCTATTCTGAACATTTTCTCTCTAGCGTTTCATCGAAATCCCTGGTTATTAATCATTCCCATTAGAAGTTTATTCCTGTCACACATATATATCCCCTTTCTGTGCACGTTAATCAATTCCGCTCTCAGCTTTCTCCGCTCTCAGATAAAGAGCCCCAGTCGAGCTCATCTACCTTTGCAGTGGCGTGAGTGTAGTGCTTTCAAAGCGCAGCAGGTCAGGCAGCATCCCAGCAGCAGAACAATTGATGTGTTGGGCATAAGCCCTTCATCAGGAATGAGACGTTTGAGTCGGGGTTGAGGGAGGGGACTGGGAGTGGTGGTCAGGTAGCTGGGAAAGTGATAGGTGTATGAAGGTGAGGGAGATGGTGGTAGTTCAGAGGGAGATTGTTGGTCCAGAGAGCAGTGCCGAGTTGGAGTCTTTACACTGGGATACTGTGGGGGGAGGTGAAATGAGGAAGCTTTTAAAATACACATTTGTCCCGTGTGGTTGCAGGGTCCTAAGGTGGAATATGGGACGTTCGTCCTCCAGGCATCGGCTGGTAATGCAATGGCGGTGGCTTGTGCCAGAAGCAGCGATTCTCTTCTCCACAGATGCTGTCCAACGTGCTGTGCTTTTCCAGCACTACACTCTCGACTCTGAGCTCCAAAACCTGCAGCCCTCACTTTTGCTTATCTTCACAGGGGGAGTGTTCGAGCTCAGGAACCATCTTGGTAAATCTCCTCTGACCACGCTCCGGTGCAAACACACGCTTCCTGAAGGGTGGCGATCAGAACAGAATAAAGTTATCCAAAGAAAATCAGAAATAACCGAACAAAACCAGCAGGTCTAGTGCATCTGGGGAGAGATGTTTCGAACCAAACGATCCGCCTTTGGAACGAATGGTATGTGTAGTTGGGGCAGGAACGTGAAAGAAGGTGGACATGGGCTAAAATGATTGAATTCGATATTGGGTACTGAAGATTACACGGTGTCTCAGCAGGAAATGACGTGCCGCTCTTCCAGCTCGCGCTGTGCTATACGGGATCTCTGCAGCAGACCAAACTAAAACGGAGGCATGGGAACGCAGTGGGCTGTTGCAGTGACAGGAACCTAGAAGCTCACGGTCTTATTTTGCTTGCAGACAGAACGAAGGTGCACACACGTTTGTCACCCGCTCTCTTTTTCTCTCCCCAGTCTGGACGAGATCACATTGTGAGCAGGAAATGCAGTTTGCTAAATTGAGTGATGGGCAGATAAATCACTGAAACTTACACAATGAGGAGAGACATCATAAACGATCAGCATTGTACCTTCTTGGATTTCATGGAATGGTGCCATATGGGGAAGTTCTGGAAGTCAAGAAGGATTGGACGATGGCATACAGAGAGAAAGTTTCCTGCATTGTGCCGGTATTCAGTGATATGGGCTAGTGGGGAAAGGGCAGAATGTATGTCTTCCTGTGCTATATGCTATAAATAAACAGCTCACTCCGGAGCAAAAGTATTTAATGATTTTCATTCCAACACTGACAGTAGGTACAGCTTGCAGAAGTCACGTGTTTGCGCTATCACTGTCACTCTGTCTCCCCGAGAGCAGCAGTATTCCCAAACATTGATTCAGACAGAACAGTTCTTCCTGTGACATGCCCCTTCGGGAATGGAAGGACAGATGTTAATAACCCGTCCTTGGAACGGAGTAAATGTATTTCTCAATAATAATCACTGAACTATCCAAACTCCATTTGACATAACGTTACCCATAGCCTTGTATGTCTTGGCATCACAAATTCACATCCAAATATTTCGGAAAGTTATGGGGATTTCTGCCTCTTTGATCCTTGCCTACACTGCATTCCAGATTTCAACCACCCACTGTTTGAAAACGTTTTTCCACGCCTCTGACCTTAAATCGATGGCCAACCGTGGTCGAAGTCTGCATCAAAGTGTAACATGTATTTCAGTCTATTCTATCCATATCCCTCAGTACTTTTTACATCTTAATCATGCCCCCCCCCCCTCAATCTCCTCTGCTCTAAGAAAAAACAACTCTAGTTTGTCCAATCTCTCTTCTTCAGCCCAGACAATATCTTGTCAAATCTCCCTTTCATCGTTTCCAGTGCTATCACATCTCTGCTATAATGTAAATTTCATATCTAAACACATTGGTCTCGCTTGAGCCGAATGAACAAGTGAAATAAATGATGCGCAATTCGACAAAAAACTGGTGTTTTTTTGAAAAAAGTTTCTTTTCCTCAATGCTGCCCTGTGCCCTTTTCCTGAGCCTGATGTTTCAATAATCTCTGATCCACGTCAGTAAAAGCTGCTACATGAGGATTGATCTCACAACCGCGGTATCCAAATGGATCAACTAGTTTGAAGGTCCCGATGGTGAGAGTTGGGCATGGTCACACAGCAATAGTGAGCGCAGCAACACCAACTGAACGGGGTCAATGTGAAAGTGATTGTAAGGGAAATGGGAGGGGGAACTTAAAGGAGGTATGTGTTTGCGGGAGGGAGGGAAGACTCCGAGAAGGGGTGAGTCTGAATCCTGATATATGACTCGCAGATATGTGTGTGTGAGAGAGGGGTTTGGTGGCAATGTAATCATAATCTCTGAGAATGTTTTCATGTAAAATCAACTAATTTCTTTCTGTGTGTTCTCTGCATGAGTCACAAGAAGTAAAATGCAGTGACTTGGATTCGTACGAGCTTACTGTGGCCACAATGCAGAATATTTTATCATTGAAACCATTACTGAGTCATGCAGAGACACGCGTTTAAAAACAGCAATAATTACAGTGACAGAGGAGATGTTAGGAAGAGTAGCAGATGCACAACAGGAATATTAGGCGAGGGATAGCAGACATGTGGGAATTCAGAATTGGATGAATTTAAAATTCGATATCCTCAGACGCTGTGGTGGTTCCATCGGACTGCATGTTGAAGACTGAGTTTGATGGATTTCGAGTTAGTGCGAGATATTGGTGCAATGTATGTTTCAATAACAATGAGTTTTAAAACTTCACTAATTTACCCACACAAGGAGGTACCCATTGCTGCAGGCAGTAACATAACCCCTGTTCCTAGAACCAGAATCATGCAAACTTTGTGGCACAGCCGCTAATATCAAACCGGAAGTGGGGGCGGAAATGAGTACGTGAAGCTATTCTGTGGCACCAGTGACATGATTGTTAAAGGTGCGGACATTGAATCATAGAGATGTACAGCATGGAAACAGACTCTTTGGTCCAACCCGTCCATGCCAACCAAATATCCCAACCCAATCTAGTCCCACCTGCCAGCACCCTGCCGATATCCCTCCAAACCCTTCCTATTCATATACTCATCCAAATGCCTTTGAAATATTGCAATTGTACCAGCTTCCACCACTTCCTCTGGCAGCTTATTCCATACACGCACCACCCTCTGCATGAAAAGGTTACCCCTTAGGTCTGTTTTATATCTTTCCCTTCTCAACCTAAATCTATGCCCTCTAGTTCTGGACTCCCCGCCACCAGTGAAAAGACATTGCCTATTTATTCAAGCGTGTGAAATGCTGAGGATGGGAGTGCTTCTGGTCAAAGGCGAGGTGGAAGGGCATCTTGGTCTCAATTTATTATATTATAAAGATTCAGCAGCAGCATTAACCAGCACTGAGGATTGGCTCAGAGGAAGATTACTGAAGCCTTAAGTGAGAGGCCGATGTATTGAAAACATTCTAAGAGATTTTCCTTAAGAAAACGGTATTTTGTTACTTTGACAGCAAGAACGGATTTTGCTCACATCGTCTCCACATCAGTCTCTTGATCCAGTAAACACTCCAATCCAGCGTACATTGCTTTCATTCCAACACAGGAACGCGTAGTATTCGCTCTCCATCTGGGATAATCTAAACTGACAATGTCATTCTTTGAATGGAGAAATGCAGCAGGGAGTTGTTAGTGCAGCGGTGATCTATTGGGCTAGTAATCTTTGAAAACTGGAACGTGGCAGCTGCTGTTATTTAAATTAGATGAATAAAATCTGGAAAATTAACCCAATCTCAGAAACAGAGACAATAACTTTAATATGCTGAAAACTCATTCATTCATGTCCCTTCGAAAGGGAAATCTGCCGACCATAACGAGTCCTGTCAACATGTGACTCCAGACCCACAATAATGTAGTTCACCCATAAATACCCTCTGACTCAATTCAAGGTGAATTAAGAATGAAGAACAAATGGTCTTCAGATCAATGATAACAACTTTTCGTGGGAGAATAAGGAAGCATAAAAATACATGGACAACGGGGGAAATGGGAATCGTGTCTGTGTGGACTCGAATTCAACTGTTTATCAAACTAAGTAGACAAAAGGATTCCCGGAACGCCAAGAACTCAGGGCCATGGGGTGACTGTAGGAAGGGATTCAATTACCCACTGAGGTGTAAACTCACTTGCTCAGTCAGAATGCGCACAGGCCATTCACCACACCCATATCTGAGAAGTAATCACTCCGGGGAACAACTGACAGAGTGAACAGCAAGTTTACAAATAACAGCAGGAGGTCGATTCTGCTGTTATCGCAGCTGTTAATCCCAACCAGCAATGAACCATGTTTGCATGCGTGTTTCCAGTGGAGTTCCACTGTTTTTTGATGTAGACAAATGATTTAGAATTAGTTGTAGGAGCCATGATTCAGAGATTTGCTGATGATTCAACAATTGGTCGTGTAGTTGACTATAATGAAGAATGTCAGAGGCTGCAGGGATGTATCAATAAGAAGGAAAGGAAAAATGGCGAATTGCATTGAATTCAGACCAATGAGTGTTAACGAAATTGGGGAGAAGAAATAATAGCAATGAGTATTATGTGTGGTGTAGACAGACAAAGAGATCTTGGAGTGGACATTCATGATCGCTGAAGATCAATAGACAGGGGAATCAATTGGACGGAAGTACGTACTGTAGATGCTGGAGATCAGAGTCAAGATTAGAGTGGTGCTGAAGAAGCACAGCAGGTCAGGCAGCATCCGAGTTGCAGACAAAAAATGACGTTTTGGGCAAAAGGCCTTCATCAGGTATAAGGCTTGGAGCCTCGAAGTTGGGGAGATAAATGGGTGGGGTGGAGTTTGGGAGAATTTAGCTGAGACAGCAATAGGTGGATGGATGTGGGGATAAGAGTGTTAGTTCGGAAAAGAGGTTGGAGTGGATAGTTGGGTAGGAAGACAGACATTTGGGACAGGTCAGTAGGACGGTGCCAAGCTGGAAGGTTGGAACAAGGGTAAGGTGGGAGGTGAGGGGAAATGAGGAAACTGGTGAAAACCACATTGATGCCATGGGGTTAAGTGTCATGAGGCAGAAGATGAGACGTTCTTCCTCTCGGCATCGGGTGGTGAGGGAGTGGCGGTGGAGGAGGCCCAAGACCTGCATGTCCTCGGGAGGGTGGTGGGTGGAGTTGAAGTGTTCTGTCACCGGGCGTTGGGTTTGATTGTTGCCGGTGTCCTGGAGCTGTTCTCTGAAGCGCTCTGTGAGAAGGTGTCTGGTGGCCCCACTGTAGAGGAAACTGCATCGGGAGCAACGGATGCAATAAATAGCATGTGTGGATGTGCAATTGAATCTTTGATAGATGTGGAAGGCTTCTTTGGGGCAATGGGCAAAGGTGGGGGTGTGTGGGGCAGGTTTTACAATTCATGTGTTGGCAGAGGAAGGGTGCCGGGAGGGGAGCGTGGGTGATTGGAGGGCGTGGACTTGACTAGGTAGTCATGGAAGGAATGGTCTTTGCAGAAAGTGGATAGGGGTAGGGAGTGAAAAATATCCCTGGAGGTCAGTGTAACTGATCTTTTTTAGAAACCCACTGACTCTCACAGCTATCTGGATTTCAACTCCTCCCACTGCACCTCCTGCACCAATGTTATGCTGTGTTCCCAACTCCGCCGCCTCTGCCGCATCTTCTCCAAGAGGACTAGTTCCACAACAGAACACAACAGTTGGCCTTTTTCTGTAATGACCGGAACTTCCCCTCCCATGTGGTTGAAGATGCCCTCTAATGCATCTCATCCATGTCCTGCACGTCCATCCATGAACCCCATATCTCCAAACACAACAAGGACAGATCAAGGACACGAGGAAGGCCCTCAACTTCCATTCCACAAATCTCCGCAAAAATCGCATCATCCGCTGACATTCTCACTATCTCTAAATTGACCCCACCACCAGGGATATATTTCTCTCCCCAAACCCATTCGTTTTTCTCAAAGACCTTTCTCTCCGCGAGTACCTAGTCATGTCCATGCCCTCAAATGACCCACCATTCCCTCCCAGCACCTTCCTCTGCCACCGAAGGAATTGCAAAACCTGAACGCACATCGTACCCCTCACTTCTGTACAAGGCTCCAGGGAAGCCTTCTACATCCATCAAAGGTTCACCTACACTTCCACAGATGTCATTTGTTGTATCTGGTGTTCCAGATGCGGTCACCTCTACATTGGGTAGACCGGATATCTTCTGACAGAGCACTTCAGAGAACATCTCCATGATACCTGCAAGAATCAACTCCACTGCCCTATGGCCAAACATTTCAACTTCGCCTCCCAATCTCCTGAAGATATGCAGGTCCTAAGCCACCCCCATTGCCACTCCCTCACTACCCAATGCCTCATGTTCTTCGTCGGGACCCTTGAACCCCATGGCATCAATGTGGACTTCACCAGTGTCCTCATTCCCACTCCCTCCTCTTACACCAGTTCTAACCTTCCAGCTCAGCACCGTCCTCCTGACCTACCCCACCTGTGTATTTTCATTCCCACCTATCCATTCCACCTTCCTCTCTGACATATCACCGTCAATGCCCACCTCTATCCACCTAATGCACTCTCAACGACCTACTCCCCAAACCCACGACCTCTCATTTATCTCTCCACCCTTTCGGCTGTCTGTCTCATTCCTGATGAAGGGCCTTTGCCCGAAATGTTGATTGTTCCTCAGATGCTGACGGACTTGCTGTGCTTCTCCAGAACCACTTTCATCTTTAGGGGAATAAGTTGATTGAGAGGGATTGTGGGTTTTTCTGTTGTTGACCACAGACTGTTGCAGCTACTAGAACTTTAGCAAACACCAGTTTAGGGAATAGCTAAAAGTCTGAGCACAAGTGTGGTCACTGCATTAATCAACATTTATTAAGTTTTTAGATTAAAGATGGAGGGCTGAAGTATGCAACTTTGCCCATCAAGACTGATTCACCACTCAATTAGTTTATCGTTGATTCCTTCCTTTCAAAGTCAGTCTGCTATTGGCCTTGGAGGGGAACTTGCAAATGGTGGCGTTCCGTTGAATGTTCCAACCTTGTCCTGTTAGTCAGTACAGGTGTTCAGCTTTGAAGGTTCGATCAAAAATACTCGGGTGACTTACTCCAGTGCATCGTGTAGTTGATGCACTCTGCTGCTATTGTGCCTTAACGGTGAAAGGAATAAATATTCAGGTATTAAATCGGGTACAATCAAGTGACTGCGTTATGGTGGAATGGTGTCCAGTTCCTTAAGTGTTGTTGAAGTCACACCCATCTCGGCAAATGGAGAGAGTTCTGTTCCACATCTCATTTGTACCTTGCAAACGCTGTAGGATTCACGGAGCAATGAGTTGAGTTTACAATCCGAAACTGTCTACCAATGGACATGTTTTTGTTGTGAAAGTGTTTATATAGCCAGTCTCAGTACGTTTTTCCCAAATTCTAGCTCCGTAGACGAAGACACAGGGAAATTAGGTTACAGCAAAGCCATTGAATGTCAATGGAATATGATAAGGCTCTCATTTGTCAGATTTATAATGACTCTATTTCGTTCTTGTGCGGACCAATCTGATTCCAATCGCTAGCTGAGTTCAAGTTCCAATTCTCGTCTGTGCTTGAAATTTCAACCGTTGCCTCACATAAAGTTCTCCACCTGCCTGAATAATATATAAGGACGCTACAAGGGACAGCAGAGATTTACGAACATGGTGCCAACCCTGTAAAAAAATGGAGCTCTATAATCACATTTACAAACTTTCAATATTCGTGGGATCTTGACAGGATAGATACGGGCAGATGGTTTGCCCTCTGGTATGAGGAGAGCACCAGAGGACATGAACTCAGAATTAGATATTGCCTATTTAATTCAGAAATGAGGAGGAATTTATTTGCTCATGGACCAGTGATTCTGTGGTTCTCTTTCCTGAAACTGTTGTTGAGGCTGATTTGTTGTGTATTTTCAAACTGTGCCAGACAGATATTTAACCAGAAAGTCGATGAAGCATTATCGTGGTTAGGCAGGAGAATGGAGGTGAAGATTATCAGATCAGCCATGCGTTCGTTGAATGGCGGAGAAGACTCGATGGGCTGAATGGCCGACTTCCAATCCTATATCATTTGATGTAACGCCTTAATTTATTGATAAGTTTAGAATTCTGAGGGGATGGGATAAAGTGATAGAAAAGGCTTATCAAACTGATCAGACAGATCAGGAACTAAGCTCATAAACTGCTGAACAAGAAATGTGTTGTGGCTTGATGGCGTAAATGGCACTGGGCACACCACAGATGGGTATGTGCAGACGCTGTGATTGCTAAAGAAAATTCGTGGATCTTATGTTGTTGCTAACTTGGTGATCACGCTGGATGATGGATCGCGGTATGATTCACACAACAAAAGGTTGTGAAAGAATGAATGATTTGTTTCATTGCAAAAGTTTTCTGCAGTTCCAATTCAATTGACTGTTTAAAATACTGATCAGAACTTTGTGTGGAGTGTTACATTAAAATTTACAATCCCACAGGATAAAATATTGCACCCGATCTCTCCTTATTTTTTTCCACTTTCATTCGATGTAAATTCATAGAAAGTCAAGATGGAATGAAAGGAGGAAAGAAATGTTGCACTCTTTCATTATACCAATTTAACTTACAACAGAAACAAATTGCTTAATTTCAACTTTGATGAGGTATCAATTTATCTCAAATCTCCGGTGCAAAGAAGGGCAAGAGCAAGATTCTCCATCCAGTGTATCCTAAAGATTCGAGGCACAAAGGGAAACCACAGCTGCGTTTGATAGACGTAACAGCCAGAGTAGGATTCAAATCCACACATGCGCAATGAAAGAGCAATCCGTCGCCTTAACCTCTGGGCCACTTCAGCCCATGGCAAAGGCGCTCACATGTGACCACATCAAGATTACATAAGGTGCACCGGGGGGATAAGAAATTCACTGAGCGGAATCGAATTCACGCCATTATGTTTCTGCTTTCAGTGGAATAATAATACCAGCAAAATCCAAGGGATTGACCTCGTCCTTGGAAGGAATACCTTGTCCTTGATTTATTCCGAGTCGGAAATGTCTCAGAATGAGCCAGCTAACATGAAATTCCCGTCACATTCACACGCACATTTAGTCTTGATGCATAATTTCTGCAGACAGTTTCTCTCTCACGTGAAGAAGTATATACGGAGAGAGAAGTGAAGGTGATGTTTTAGCTCGATGGGCTTTCTCATATGGCTGAACCTGAAGTGGATAAAATTCCCGGAAATGCAGTATTGTTCGTTTTATTTTATTAATTTTGCTGCAACTTCACTTTGTTCATTGCAATGATCGGAAGTGAATTGGATTTATGTGATTGGAACGTTAAATGTTGCATTCAATTTTGCTCCGAATTTATTTCAACTTAAAGAAAATACTGATGAGAAAAACAGAAGGTTAAACTACAAAACAAGATGCCAGTTTTGATGCTCAGTTAGTTTGGCAGATGTCAGTGGTGTCAAATGAACCCAACATCATGGCGAATGTCCTCCCACCTTTAAGCCATTGGATTAAAGCAGGAAATCGATCTCTAAGGGACGGGTCACTTCCTATTCATTATGGAATAGTCTTCCTTGACAATATACAAAATCTGCTCAGTTCCATTTATAATGCTTCATGTGGAATATTAATAGAAATCTTTCAAAACTCTGAGGGTTTTTTTTTGCTGAATCTTACTCAGCAGCATACGTTTCCGATATTTCTTTGCATCTGAAGTCGTCCAAATTAGATATTGTTTCCTCGCACCTTCTACCCCCACAAGCTGGCCACAGGCTGTCTCTCTCCTGATGAAACTCACTGCTTGTGTGTCTCTTATTGTGCCTTTCCAAGTATTTTGGAAACGGATTCTCTGAGTGACAGAAATTCTGCTCCCATAATTTCTTTGTCCTACATCGATGGTTTTGAAAGCATGACGTTCAGAAATATACGAACTTGAAAGAGTGAATTTGCCACCTATTTACTCTCTCCAAACCCCAAATACTCTGGAAAACTTCCAATCGGTTTTCCTTGGTTCAGTGTCAAATTTTCCAACACACAAATATATAAAATGCCATCCCCACTAAACGCCGTCAGCATCGTCTCTAATGTCTTAGCAGCCCAGTAAACGCTGGCAGTGCCCTCTCTGATAGAATCACCGATTCCCTACAAGGCAGAAAGTACAGTTCAGCCAATTGAGTCTGTAGGAACACTCTGAACGGCACCTCAACCAGATCTAGCTCCCGTCTCTATCCCCGCAGGCCTCTGGCTTGTGATTTCAAACAAACCTGATGGAATAAAACCTGGCATCGTGTGACTGCTGAACTTATCACTGGGTTACCCATAGCTAATTCACTTAACTTACTGAATTCACTCTCTGGACACATCAGCGCAATTTAACATGACCAATCTACCTGACCTACAGACTTAACAGCAGTGAACACGATCTGTATCATTTACACACTGGTAACTCAGCCGAGTGAAAGCAAGCTGCCCCCATCAACCGGAATTCAATGCACTCAAACGCGGTTCTATGCTGTACAACCTCATTAGATCTGCTGGAAATGTTTCTGCACTCAGGTCTGAATGGGTTTACTCTGTTTTCTGCCTCAGATTCCTGCTTTAAATAAACACATCAGTCAGGAACAACTCTATATAATGGTTTTCATTGCAACACAAACACAATGTGCAGATTGCTGAAGTTACGTGTTTGCACTTTCACTGACACTCTCTCTCCCCAGGAGTTGCAGTCCTTCCCCAGCTGATTCAGACAGCACTGTCCTTGCTGTGACATATCCAATCGAGAATAGAAGGCCAAGCATGAATAACCTTCACTGGGGACAGAGCCACAGGTTTAAAACCTTTACGATGCTCCCAGCGGAGAATTGAGCCCTGTGACAAGAGGGGACACTAACCACGATACTGTGGAAGACAACATCGAAGGAAGCCCTTCAGCTTGTTGTGGCCGCACTTGTCCAACACAACTGGTTAACGACCTGAATCAAATTTTCCATTGTTTAGCCCATAGTCTTATATGTTTTGGCATCGCAAATTAACATCTCAATTTTTTCAGGTTGGAGTGTTTCCACCTCTCTGACCCTTTCCACACATCTACTCAAAACTTTCTGCCTTTTTCCGAAATCTCTTGGCCCCAGTGTTCGATCCCTCCATCAATAACAAAAGCTTCTTTCAGTCTATCCTATCCATATCCCTCATTATTTTGTACATTTCAGTCGTGTCTTCTCCAATCTCCTCTGCTCGGTGACAAACTACCCCAGTCTGTCCAATCTCTCCTCATAACTGAAACTCTTCAGCCCAGACAATATCCCATTGAATCTGTCCTGCAACGTTTCCATTGCGATCACATCATTGCTATACTGTGAATTATAGAACTGCACACAGTAATCTAATAAGAGCCGAATTAACTTTTTGTTCTATTCTGTTACAGTATGAGGGCGTCGCTGGCTCGGCAGTATTGATTGCGATCCCTAATTGCACAGCGGGCAGTTGAGACTCAACCGTATTGCAGTGAGTCTGGAGTCGCATCGAGGCCCGACCAGGTAAGAATGGCAGGTTCCTTCCTCAAAGGACGTCAGTGAACCCGATGGTTTTGTTTTTTCAACAATTGACCATGGATTTATAGGTGTTATTATATTCGTAATTCCAGATATTTATTGAATATTAATTCTACCACCTGGCAAGCTTCGAGTCAAACCCGGGTCCCTGGTTCATTTGCTTGGTGTCTGAATTAACAGTCCAGTGGTAATAGTGCTTGGCCATTGCAGAAAACCCGTGAAACTAATCTTTCCCAATGAAGTCGCTTTTCCTCGATATTGTAATGTGTCATTTTCCTGAGCTTGACCCCCAATAATCGCAAGTCCATTCAGTAAAAGCTGCTACATGAGGATTGGTCTCACAACAGCGGTAAGCAAATGGATCAACTGGTCTGCAGGTCCCGATGGAGGGGTTGGGGCACGTTCACCCAGCCACAGTGACCGCAGCAGCACAGACTGAGCGGTATCAATGTGAGAGTCAGTGTTAGATTCTGCAGTGCCTTACTGAAATAGGAAATGACTCCACAACCACATGATGAAAGTGCAGCGCTCCCAAAACTCGTGCTCAGATAAATCTGGTAGACTCTAACCTGGTGTTGTGTGATTTTTAACTTTATACACCATAGTCCAACACCAGCATCTCTAAATTAATGAAATGGGGGTGTGGAACGGAAAGTTCAGTTAGTGATCGAAGGAGGGAGAGAAGTCTCTGAGATCGGGTGGATTTGAATTCTGACATATGAAACCCAGAGATGTGAGCGAGCAGAACTTGAAGGCACAAGATCATCACCTTGGAGAAAATTGCCATGTTAAAACAACTGATTCCTTTGTGTTTCACAAAACCTGGGGCAGATAGAGAAACCACTGCCGTGACTCGGATTCTAACCGAGGTTGCTGCGGCCACAACACAGAATACTAACCACTATACGATCATGGCATTCCACAGACGAGCCCAGCGACTGGGCGCAATAAGTACAGTATCATAGGAAATGTTAGGCAGCGCACCAAATGCACAATATCAGTGTTAAGCGAACAGTGGCAGATTTGTGGGAACTCAGAATGGGCTGACCGTTTAATATCGGTTCCCCCAGTGGCTGTGGTGATATTGACGCTATGAAACAAATATCTGGTTGGGATTAATATGCTGAATGCTGAGATAAATAGATTTCTCCAAAACATCAAAAATTCCGGGGACAGTGCAGGTTTTGTTGAAATGTATGCTTCAAGAGTAATGCAGTTTTACATCGGCTAATTCACCAGTTTCCCCCCACAAGGCAGTAACCACTGCTGCCACAGAGTCCCAATTCCCAGGCCCAGAATCAGAGGAACTGAGTGACGCAGTCACGAAGATCCAACTGGAAGTCGGGATGGGAATGAGGTCGCACAGATACTTGAGGGCTCCAGTAACACAACCGGTGAATGCATGGTATTTCTATGACGGTTTAGAGGCGCAACCAATTCCGAGGTTGGGAGTGCTCCTGGTCAAAGACGGGGCAGAAGGGATTTTTTTCCCGTTTATAGCAATCTACAGTCCATCTTGCTGAGACAGCTGAGTGCCACAACTGGAGCGTGGGCGGCTGGTTTGAAGTTTGAACTTGCTTCACTGCCACCCACTTTCCTGGATTGAATTGCTTTCACCATTTTCATTTCCAATTGTTTGATATCTCTCTGCAGTCTGCGGCTTTCTTCCTCATGGTTAATTGCATGATTAACTGTTGTATTATTTGCACACTGCTAAATCACGGCCACTACAAGTAAATATGAATCATTGATCTATTTGAGAAAACAGTGGAACTAACTGCAGGCATGCTTCGTAGGTTTGCAGGCGATACCAAAATTGAAGACAGTGAGGAAGATTATCTAAATTTAAAAAGGATCTTAATCCAATGAGTCGTTGGCCTGAAAAATGTAACATGGAGTTCAATCTGGATAAATAGAAGGTATTGCATTTTGGTACACCAACAAGAGTAGGGCTTTGCGTAATGTTGGAGAACACGGAAGCTAGGGGTGCAGGTGCATAATTCCTTGTAGTTTGCATCACCTACAGACAAGATGTTTCAAAGGCATTTAACATACTTCCCTTCATTGCTCAGTCCTTTGTGTATAGTAGTTGGGACGTTATGTTGAAGCTTTGCAGATCATTGATGAGGCCTCTTCTGGAATATTATGTCCAGTTCTGGCCGCCCATCTGTAGGAATGATATTATTCAGCTGCAGTAGGTTCAGAAAAGGTATACACGCATGTTGCCAGACTATTTTCAGATTCGAGATCAGGGTGTTGGAAAACCACAACAGGTGAGGCAGCATCCGAGGAGCAGGAGAATATTTTTTTCGCGCAAGTGTCGTTCATCAGGCTCTTGCCCGAAACGTCGATTCTCCTGCTCCTCAAATGCTGCCTGACCTGCTATGCTTTCCCAGCACAACACTCTGGACTCTGATCTCTCATCTGCAGTTCTCACTTTCTCCTAGTTGAGACCGATTTCACTCTAGATTAGGGGTTTGAACGGTGACCTGACAGAAGTTTATGAATTATTGAGAGGCAAGTGAGAGTTAACGATAGCTGCCTTTTCCCAGGATGGGGATTTCAAGACTAGAGGGCATATGTTTAAGAAGAAAAGAGAGAGATTTTGTTTTTGAAAAGGTCATGTGAGGCATTTTGTGAGGAAGGTGTTTTACGTTTGCAATTAACTTGCTGAGGAAGTAATGGATGAGGGTACGTTTGCAACATTTAATGGACAATTGATTCCAAACATGAATGGGAAGGTGTGATTTTTAAAATAAATTTTATCATGCCTAGTACATCAGGTATTTTCCAGAGGACATTTAAGAGTCAACCATGGTATTATCCATCTGGAGTCTCCTGTGGGACAGAACAGATGAACATGACAGTTTGCTTCCCGAACTGGCATCAGTGAATCCGATGGGATTTTCCACACAACTGATTCATGTCATCACGAGACTCTTCAATTCCAGGTGCGTATTGAATTCAAACTCCACTATCTGTTCTGCCAGGACCTGAACCCTTTGTCCCCAAAATATTACCAGTTTTTTGGATTAACAACAAAGTAATAAAACTACAAGGGCATTATAACCACTTAACGGGTACAGGGGGAGGCAGATGAGACTATATAAGTTTGGCAGCATAGGCCTGTTTTCATGCTGTATGACTCAATGATTGACGCTATGGAACAAATAGCTGGTTGGGATTAACAACAACATTGACAGCATAATCGAATACCTAATGGGATATGTAATCCTGCTGGAGTCTCCGGAGGTTGTTTTGCTCAGTGACCCCTTCCCACACATGGGACTGGTGAACGGTCTTCCACCAGTGTTATTGATTAAATGAGTTTCCATTTCTGTCGTTAATTGATTCCCTTCCAGCAGTTCCCACATTGCCCTGCTTTCTCTGTGGTATCAGTGTCCTTTTTTCCTACCCAGGGTGAACGATCCTTTCAAATTGTGTCCACACAGATACTAATCCCGTTTTCCATGTTGTGAATGTGTTTTCATTGTTTCTCATTCCCCCACAGGGTGTGCGTATGACTGGTCAGGGCAACATTTATTATTCGCCCCTCGTTGATTGCTTTCTAGCTGCACCACAAACCGGGGTGCGATCCCAGCTTCGGGTCTCTGTCTGAGGGCAGTCTGCACATTCTCTGTGTGTTGTATTTTTATTTCTCCCTCTGACCTCGGATGTGCCAGTTACAGGGATCAACAATGGAAAATGTAGGCTTATGGGATAGGGACTACCGTGGGGTCTGGTGGGATGCGCTTCGGATGGATGTGTGGACTGGAAGGGCCGACTAGACTGCTTCCCACACAGTGGGGATTCTTGGACTAAGGGTCAGCTAATTTTTTTTTTCTGGTCCTGGAGTCTCTCGGAGGCAGGACTGGGTGAAGATGGTAGAATCCCCTGCATAAGGGACATGAATGAATGAGATTGCAGGAAATTAAAGTCATGATCTCTGTTCCTGAGGTCAGGCTTGCATTTCAGGTTTTATTCGTCGAACTTAAACATCACCGTTTCCGTGTCCCAATCCCCAAAGACGACGAGTTTAAAATATCAGCCCAACACCACATTCTCCAGGTTGAAATCTTGACTGTGTGGAAGAAACTGATACTGAGCTGATGCAAGCAAATATAGCTGTCACCGCCAGTGTCGGAAACACAGATCCAAATAGCAAAATCGTCTTTTAAACCCACCACTGCAAAGTTAAGGGCTCAACACGCTCCACTTATGGCACTCAGCGGTCTTAGAAAGATGCATCGGAAATCGCTATGATATTATAAACAGGGACAACCATTCCCTTGAGCAGGACCACATTCAACCGAGGAATTTTGTGCGCCTCGACACCATGAGAGAAGGACAGCACGCTCACCTATTGCATCACTGGAGCCAGTGAATAACTCTGCACACTCATTCCCATCCCCATTTCCGGTTGGATCTGGATGGTTATGCCGATGTTAAGCTACAATGCTGTTGAAACATACATTTCAATAATATCCTGTACTCTCCCCCGAGTCTTTGATGTTTTGTCGAAATCGATCAATCTCATTTTTCAACATTCTCTTTCAAGGGACCTCCACAGCCTCTGAGGACATCGAACTTAAAGATTCAGCTCATTCTCAGTTCCCACATGTCTGTCACTGTTCGCTGAGTAGTGATATTGTACATTTGCTGTTCTTTCGAACATTTCCTCTGCTAGTATACTTATTGTTGCTTGCAAGCATCCTGTTCTGTGGTTACTGTGATCGTGGTTGTCGGTATTTTGCATTGTGACCACAGCAACCTCGATTTGAAAGCAAATCACGGCACGAAGTGTTCTCTCCGTTGTCCTTTTTGTGACACATGCTAAGAAATTAATTGTTTTACGTTCAAATTCAGCTCTCTCACATCTCTGCGTTCCATATATCAGGATTCAAACACACCCGTTGTCGGAGATTTCTCTCCTTCCCACGATCATTAAACCTCATTTCCGTCCCTCCCCTCATTTCTCTGGGGCAATGCACAATCTATCACTCTCTTTCACATTCATACTGTTCTGTCTGTGCTGCTGCTGCGGTCACTGTTGCTGGGCGAACGTGCCCCAATACCACAATCGGGACCTCCAAACATGTCGATCCATTTGGATACCGCGGTTGTGAAATCAATCCCCATGTAGCAGCTTTTACTGACATAGGCCAGAGACAATTGGAGCGTCAGGCTCATGGAAAACAGCCAGGGCAGTTTTGGTGAAAAAACATTTTATTGGAAAAGATCAGCATTCATGGCTTTCTGCGTTGGTCTTGTAATAATTTCATAGGACTGACAATCCAGAGACCCAGGTAATTGGCTGGGAACTCGGGCTTGAGTCCCTCCATGCGAGATTGTAAAATTTGGATGCAGCAAATATCTGCAATGAAGTATACAATGACTACTATAGATCCATTGACAATTGTTGAAAAATATATATCTGGTTTACTGATGTCATTTCAGGATGGAATCTACTATCCTTACTTTTTCTGGCCTGCATGTGACTTCAGACTCATAGCAATATTGTTGAGTCTCAACTGCCCTCTGGGCAATTCGGAATAGGTAATAAGTTCTGCTTAGCCAGAATCGCCCTCATACTAATCCAGAAATTTTAAAACAAATGTTCATTAGGCTCAAGCAAGAGTGTTGTGTACAGTTTTGCGAGTCACATTATAGTAGGGATGTCATCACACTGAGAACATTGCAGGAGATATTTACCGGGATGTTGTTTGGGATGAGGAGTTTCAGTTGTGAAGAAAGACAGGACAGAGTGGACTGTTTGTCGCATTGCAAAGGAGATGTAGATAAGTCATGAATGAGTTCGGGTATGGACAGATTTGACTGAACGAGTTTCCCATTGATGGAGGGATCGATCAGCAGGGGCCAGAGACTTAAGGAGAAAGGCAAAAAGATTTGAGAAGATGTGCAAAAAACTTTATCAGCCAATGGGTGGTTGGAATTTAGAATACACTGCCTGCATTGTTCAGAGCGGCAAAAACCCTTATAACCTGAATAAATATACAGATGTGAACTTGTGATGCCAAGACAGAAAAGACTGTGGGATAAACATTGAGAAATGCGATTCACTTCATTAGGCAGTTGTTTTTGACAAGTGTGGCCATAATTGGCTGAAGGACCTCCTTTGACACTACTGTCCTCTGTAGTATAATGGTTAGTGTCCCCGCCTGTCACCGGGCTCAATTCTCCGCTGGGGACAGTGCGTTTTTTTTTAAACTGTCACTCCATTCCCAAATTCGGGCATTGATACCTTTCCTTCCATTCTCGATGATTCATGTCACAGGAAGGATAGTGCTGCCTGAATCAGTGTGGGGAGGGGCTACAGCTCTCAGGGAGGCAGAGTGTCAGTGAGGGTGCAAACACGTGACTTCAGCAAACTGTACATTGTATCTGTGTTGGAATGGAAAGAATATGACAGACTTGTACTGGATTGAAGTGTTTACTGGAAGCAGGACGATGAGGAAGAAACAGCGTAAAAACATTCAAATATGATTGCAGAAACATTTCCCTCAGCACGAATGAAATTGTAATAGACAGAGTAGTGTTTCGATACATTGAATTTGGGTTGATTTGCTTTGATGAGGCTGAGTTACCAGGGTATAAAGCCATTAAAAAATGATACAGCAATTGCTCACTATGATGGAACATTGTGTCAGTAATTCGCACTGCTGTTTGGTCGGAGGGTGAGGTTGATTGGCAAAGTTGAATTGCCCTCTTGTGTCCAGGGAGTGAATTAAGTAAGTTAGGTGAATTAGCCATGGGTAACGCGGGGACAATGTCAGAAGTCACAGGATGACAGGTTATAGTCCAACAGGTTTATTTGAAATCATAAGGGGGAGGGCTCACTCTTCCTCAGGTGAAATATACAGGAATAGTGAGGGGAGCTTTGTCTGAGTGAGATGACCTTCACAGAGTCGACACCGGCTCGATTGACCGAAATGCTCTTTCTACACTGTAGGATTCTGTGATTCTATCGGAGAGGATAATGATGGTATTTACTGGGGTGTAAAGCGATAGAGACGATACTGGCGAGGTGTACTGAGGATGAGATTTTATTCACTTGTCTTCTTGGAAAATTGAGAACAGTTATCCCTGAACCAAGGAAGACTTAGTGGGTTTTTTTCCGGTTATGACATGTTTGGACAGAGTAGATGGGTGGAAAATTCCCTCTTTCAAGTAAGTAAATATCTAGATGTCAGGCATTGATAAAACCTTTGAAGGGCAAAGAAATGATGAGAACAGAATCGGTGTCACTCCGAGAATCTGTTTTTCAAAATATTTGAAAAGGCACATTTAGTGACACACAAGGAATCAATTTCACAAGGAGAGCGACAGCGTGTGGCGAGGTAAAGGATAGGGGTGGGGTGTAGTCGTTCGGATGTTGCAGGGAAACAATGTCTAATTTGGTAGACTTTAAATGTAAAGACATTTCGTGAAGATGTGCAGCTGAATAAGATTCAATTCCAAAACTCTAAATTTTGAAAGCTTTGGCATAATATTCCACTTAAAGCATTGTAAATGGAACTGAGCGGATTTTTTTTATTGCGTTGGGAAGATATTTCATAATGAATAGGAAGTGACCAGTTGCTTGGAGATCGACTTCGTGCTTTAATCACATGCGTTAAAGATGTGAGGACAATCACCATGATGTTTGCTCCATTTAATACTCGGTGAAATCTGCCAAAGTAACGAGCAACAAAACTGCACTTTAACCCTCTGCTTTTCTAAGAAGTATTCTCCTTAAGCTGAAATAAAGTCGGAGCAAATTTGAATACAACATTAATCGTTCCATTGAGATAAATCTAATTCACTTGCGATATTACAATGAACATTGTCAGGTTGCAGCAAAATTAAAATGAAACGAACAAACAGCGTTTCTTGTGGTTTAATCCAATTCAGGTTCAGCCATATGAGCAATGCCATTGAGCCACAACATCACCTTTATTTCCCTCTCCATGGCTGCTTCTTCACGTGAGAGAGAAAGTGACTGAAGAAATTATGAGTCAAATGAAGATGAGAATATGACGTAAAAGTCTTGTTTTCTGTTTGATTCTGAAACAGTTCTGACTCAGAATGTATCAATAACAGCTATTCATTCTGACCAGCATGGCTCTTTATTAGAATTTGCTGTCTTTATAATACTGGTGAAAGCAGAAACACATTGGCGTGGATTCGGTTCCGCTGTGGAAATTTGTCATCCAAGACTTTCACTGCATGTAACCGTGATGAGGTCACATGTCACCGCTTTACAAAATGTGCTGAGGAGACCGAGCGATTATGGTGGTGAGTTATTATACTGTTGTGCTCCACATTCACAGATTCGAGTCACACTCTGGTTGCTAACTTCCCAAACCGATCCAGCAGTTTTTCTTTGCATCTCACACTCTGGTATACACTGGATAGAGAATCTTCTACTTGCCGTTAACTGCACGGGAGATTCACCAGCAATCGATACCACATTAAAGTCGAAATGAAGAGCGAGAGCAATCATTCTATTCAATTGTACATTAAATTGTTGTAATAAGAAAGAACGCATTTTTCTTTCTGCACCACATTCCATCTTGTCTTTCTGTGGAGTTACATCAAAAGAAAGAGAAACAGATAACAAGAGATTGGGAGCACAAGTTTATCCAGTGGGGTTGTTCAGGAGTATTTTAACCAAACACTTCACACAATGATCTGATCAGTACTTCAAACAGTCACTCGGAATCGGAACCGCAGAAATCTTCTCCAATGAAATGAACCTTTCATTCTTCCACAAATTTCTGCTGTGTGTGAATCATACAACGATCCATCATCCAGCGTGATCACTGACTTACCAACTGTACAAGGTCTACCAAATTTCTTCAGCAATCACAGCTTCTGGACACAGCCACCTGTGCTGGGCCCAGTGTCATTTATTGACCCCAGGGCACAGCACATTTCTTCTTCCTGAGTTTATGAGCCTTGTTCCTGATCTGTCTGATCTATTTCATAAACGTTTCCTATCACTTCAGCCCATCCCCTCACAATTCTGAACTTATGCATAAAATAAGGCGTTAGACCAAATGTTCAATAAAGTGGAAGTGTGCCCCTCAGCCCATCGAATCTGCCCCAACTTTCAATGAACTCATGGTTGATCTAATAATCTTCAACTCGATTCTGCTTACTTACCTCGACAAAGTTCCATCATCTTTCTGATTAACTATCTGGCAGAGTTTGAAAATACCCAACAACTCAACCTCAACAGTGGGTGCTACAAAAATGCCACAGACTTTCTGGTCCCTGAGCAAAGAAACTGCTCATCATTTCTGAAATAAATAGGCAATACCTAATTCTGTGTTCATGTCGATTGGTGCTCTCCTCACAGCATAGGGCAAGCCACCTGCCTGTATCTACCCTGTCAAGATCCAGTGAATATTGAACGTTTATAATTGTTATTATGTGAATATAGAGCTCCCCTCCACCTCCTTTGTTTCAAGGAGAATAATCCCAGCCTAACCAATCATTCCACGAAACTCCATTTGATAGAGAGTTAACAACATGTTTGTAAATCTCTGCTGGCTCTTACAGCGTCCTTACGAAGTTATAAGACAGGTGTAGAAATTTCGGCGAGGAAACGGGTTGAAAGTTCAGGCGCAGCTGGGAATTGGACCTTGAAATCAGAAAGCGATTGAAATCGGATTGATCCACAGAAGGACCAAATGCAGCAATGATAACTCTGACAAATGAGAATCTAATCATATTAGATTGACATTCAATGGCTTCATTGTAACTGAATTCCTCCGTGTAATCGTCCTGACAGCTAGTATTTAGGAGAAATAGAACCTGACCGCCCATATAAAGAAGTTGACTGCAGTAACGTGTCCGTCCGTCGACTTTGTTTGATTAGTAACTCAATTCTCGTCTCCGTGAAGCCTACGTTGTCCGCAACGCACAAATTAGATTTTAACAGAACCCTCTCCATTGGCCTAGGGGGAGTGCAGCTTCAATCGTGCTGAAGGAACAGGACACCTTCCACGACAATGCAGTTACTAAACTGTACATTCTTCAATACCTGAATATTTATTCCCTTAATTGCTAAGTCACAATTACAGCAGAGTGCACCACCTAGAAACCTGGAGTATATCACCCAGGTTTTGTTGACAGAACCTTCAATGTTCAAAAGCTTTACTGACTATGACACAAGGTTGAAGATGCACTGAAACGTCACCGTTTGCAAATTGCCCTCCAAGGCACATGCAATATGACTTGGAGAGGAATCAGTGGTAAATTCATTGAGTGATGAAGCGGTCTTGATGGGCAAAGAGTTATACTTCAGCCCTCCATCTTTTATCATACAATTTTTTAAAATGTTGATTATTGCATTGACCAGACTTGTGCTCACTCCTTTGGTTGTTTCCTAAACTGGCGCTTGCAAAAGATCGAGTATCATCCTCAACCTGTAGTCAACAATAGAACATATCCAAAAACCCTCTCGAACAACTGATCTCCCTGTCTAACAATCTTCAGAGATCTGTAAATGTTCACTCCAAGATCTCTTTGTTCCTATACACCACTCAGAATCCTCACTGTTACTGTTTCAACTCCCCAAATTCATTACCACTTATTGGTCTGGATTCAATTACATTCGCAAATGTTTCCTTTCTACCTGATTGTTATATCCCTGCGGCCCCTGAAATTATTCATCATCGTCAAATACACAACCAATTGTTATATCTTCTGTAACCTTCTAAACCATGAGTCCTACAACTAAGTTTGAATTATTGATCTACATCAGGAAACAGTGGCACTCCACTGGAAACAGGCATCCAAACATGGTTCATTTTGGATGGGATAAACACCTGCAAGAACAGCAGAAACGGACCCTTGCTGTCATTTGTAAACCTGATGGTGACTCTGCAGGTTGATCGCCAGACTGATTCCTAATCACATATGGGAGTGGTGAATGACCTGTCCACTTTGTGACTGAGCAAGTGAGTTTACACTTCAGCGGGCAATTGAATCCCTTCCTGCAGACCCCGCCCGCATGGACATGCCTTCATTGCGGCGTGGGTAGCCTTGTGTCTGTTTAGTTTGGATAAGCAGTTGCATTTGAGTCCACGCTGAGACGTCTCCCAATTATTCCCATCATCCATGTATCTTTTTTATCCTTCCTCATTCTCCCACGGAGTGTGACCATCATAGTCTGAACAGCACTTGTTGTTCATCCTTAACTCTCCTTGACCTGAGTCGGAGGAAATTTATGGGTGAAGGGAAATGAATGAATGGGTTTTCAGCAAATTAAAACGTTTTGTCACTCTACCTCTGAGCGGCTTTATATTCCAGATTTTATTCATCAAATCTAATTACTACCAGCTGCCATGCTCCATTCTCCAAGGGTTGCTGGCCCAAATATCGCCATTACATTTGCAGATGACACGAAGATTGGTGGAGAAGCAGAAAGCATAGGGGACTGTCAAAGAATGAAGGAGAATATAAATAGATAGGAGAGTTGAGTGGAGAATTGGCACATGGAGTTGAATCCAGGCAAATGTTAGGTAATTCATTTTGGGATGTCTAATTCTCGAGTAAATGGAAGAGCCTTGTGCAAAGTTGATAAGCATAACGATCTGGGAAGTCATGTCCTTTGTACCCTGAATGTAGCTGCACTGGTGGATCGAGTGGACAAGAAGCCATATGGCATGCTTGCCTTCACCGGACGGGGCATTGAGTATAAGAGCTGGCAGGTCATGCTAAAATTGTGCAAAATTTTGGTTCAACCGCATTTAGAATGCTGTGTACTGTTCTGGTCGCCGAATTACCAAAACGATGTGCACGTTTATGAAAAAGTTAATGAGAATGTTGCCTGGTATGGAAGATGCTAGCTCTGAAGAGACGATGGGTAGATAATGTTTGTTTTCATTAAAGAAAACGAGATTGAGGGGGACCTGATTGACATCTACAAAATCATGATGGGTATAGCTAGGGTGGACAGAGATAAGCTTTTTTCCCAAGGTGAGGGATTCAATAATGAGATGTCACGCGTTCAAGGTGAGAAGTGAAAAGTTTAAGAGAGGTCGACGTTAGAATATTTTACACAGAGGGTGGTAGGTACTTGGATAGTGTTGCCAGCAGAGGTAGTAGAGGCAAGCACGGAAGATTCATTTCAGGTGCGTCTGGACAGATGCATGAGTAGTGCAGAAGGATGCAGAAGGATACAGTTTGTTTGGAATTGGGTGATAGGTTGAGACAGTGGATCAGCTCAGGCTTCGACATCGAAAGGGTCTGTTCTTGGGCTGTAAATTTTCTGTGTTCTCTGTTCTTCTGTGTTCACTACACGATCAACTTCATGCTACATTGCTACATCTCAGAGAAGGACATTGTCAATTCCATTATCACAGAGGGAATGAGAATATGACATGGGGCTGTGTCGGAATGCAAGTGATGTACACTGGCTTGGAGTGTTTACTGGGAGCAAGAGGCTGATGTGGAGACGATGTGATCAAAAACAGCTCTTACTGTCAAAGTAACAAAACAGCGCATTGTTAAGGAAAATTTCAGAGAATGCTTTCAATTAATCGACCTCTCGCTTAAGGCTCCATCACGCTTCAGCTGAGCCAATCTGTAGTGCGGGTTAATGCTGCTATTGTATCTTAATGATCTAATGAATGGAGACAAATATGCCCTTCCGCCCCGCCTTTGACCGGGAACACTCCCAGCTTTGGCATTCCATGCGCCTCTGTACCATCATAGAAGAACCACGTCCTCACTTTCAAACCAATCATTCCATTTCGATACCGTGGTTGTGAGATCATTTCTTATGTCGCAGCTTTTACAACATGGAGCATAGATTATTGGAACATCAGGCTCAGGAAAAAGGACAATTGGAAGCAATGAGGAAAAGAAAATTTATTTGAAAGTACCTCTTCCTGTGGAATTCTACATCAAGTATTTCACTTGCTCATTTGGCTCTATCTAGTCTATTGTGTGCAGTTCAGCAATTCACATGATACCCACGGATATGATAGCACTGGAAATGATGCAGGACAGATTTATCAGGATATTGTCTGGGTAGAAGAGTTTCAATTATGGAGGTGTCTGGAGGTGTTTTTCTTGTAGCAGAAGAAATTGAGAGGAGACATGATTGAGATGTACAAAATAATCAAGAATATGGATGGTGTAGACTGAAATAACGTTTCTCTTTGATGGTGAGATCGATCACGGGTGAAAGGCAGGGTGGCATACACTTAAGGATAGAAGAGGAACGATTTGAGTGAATGCGCAGACAAATGTTTTGAAACAGCGGTTGGTTGAAATCTGGAACTCAGTGCATGCAAAAGTTGGAGAGGCAGAAATCCTCATAACTTTCAGAAGTATTCAGATATGAATTTTGTGATGCCAAGACAGACGGGGCTATAGGCCAAGTGATTTAAAAAAGTGTTAGGACAGTTAAGCGAATGTTAATTTCCAGTAATACCAAATAGGCTTCTTTTTGCATAAAATTCCTGGATATTACCACCGCCTGTCGCTGCGTGAGCACCGGTTCAATTCGCTTCCAGGACATATGCTTGCATATTGGTAGGGCTCAGTGGGTGGAACTGTGCCTTTCTGCGCCAGAAACCTGCATTCGATTCCAGACTTGTGTGACTGACTGCGTGGAATTTGAACACTCCTCTCTCTCTCCCGTGTGAGTATCCTCTGGCTGCTCCGATTCCTTCTCACAGTGCAAAGATGTGCAATTCAGGTCAATGGCAAACAAAATCTAAATGGACTGTAAGTGTTGTAAATCAGAGACAAAAGTCAGAATTGCAGCTCAGGGGAAACAGAATGACCATTTCGGGTCAACAGACCCTTCCTCGGAACTGTTTTAAATTCGCAATGTTCACTCTGATTCCTCTCTACTGATGCTGCCTGACTCGCTGAGCTTTTGGAACAATTTCTATTTTAGTAGGTGGATCATAAATGCGGATTTAGAAAGATACAGTGGGCAGTGTGAATCTCTTCCATGACATAGTGCAGACTCAACGGACCAAAAGGGTTCTGTCTGCACTGTGTCTAATTCCATTAACTTTGTATCTCTAAGTCTTTGTCGTATTTTTAATCTTTGCTTTTCACATCTCTCCTGTCATGTGAAGTGCAGAGCAGGACAATCGACGTTTCGGGCATAAGCTACCACCAAACCGTTACCATCTGATGCCTGGAAGATGAACGCCTCATATTCTGCCTTGGGACCCTGAAACCACACGGGATAAATGTGGATTTCCACGGCTTCCTCATTTCCCCTCCCCCTACATTATTACAGTCTGAAGCATCAAACTCAACACCACCTTTCGGACCCATACATCTCTCCCCCTCTGATATATCACCTCCTCCCCTGCCTCGATCCACCATTCGCTTTCCCAGCTACCTTGCAACCGACTCCAAACACCTCCCATTTATCTCCCAGCCCCCACCCACAAGACTCATTCCTGATGAAAGACTTATGCCAGAAATGTCGATTCTCCCGCTCCTCGGATGCTGCCTGACCTGCTGTTCTTTTTCAGCACGACACTATCGCCATGTTGAAGATAGAAGAGATCAGCTCAGTCTCGTTATCTGAGAACGGAGAAGGCTGAGTGAGGAAGTGATTGAGGTGCACATTCAAGGGATCGGTATGTGTGATAGGAATATACTTCTTATGGGAAGAGTTAATAACTAGTGATCTCCGTCAAACGCAAGTGAGACGATGTTCAGAGGAGATATAGGAAGAACGTTTTCACTCTGAGTGTGTTGTTTATTTGGAATTCACTGTTTGAATGTGTGGTAAAGCTATGTGTCAGGAGTATTTAGCCGAAAACTTGAGAAGCTAGAGCACACATAGATAAGGACCATGTATTGGAAAGTGTGGTGAAGTTAAACAGATGTCCGATGAAAGAACAGAACACTGCACAGAAAATACAGAGCACGAAAGCATGGGAAGGATAAAGAAATGGAAACTACTGGCGATCTGTTACAAGGGGGTCTGCAGAATGCTACATTCGTCAAAAGGTCCCTGGGGCAGGATGGGGCCAGTGTGTCAGGATAGGATAAGAATAGTAGAATGCTCATACACAAATTAGCAGAGTCAGACTGGGCTGAAAGGTTACAATGGCAGACGGAGATAAAACCAATTAGTAAAGTCACCCTTGCCTACTCAATATCATCATGGCAGTTTGGGACAAGTCTTGATAATACATACTTCGGGCATGACTTTAAATAAATAATTGATAGTACAGTCAGCCTGCTTGAGACGCTTGTAGACGGAAAGATATGACACTAAATATCTCATCAGTAGTTAGTAGAGTAAGCTTGGGACAGGAAAACATTGTGATAGATGGGGTAGCTAAATATCTAATCATGACAGGTTAGTCTGGGATGGAAGGTCATTGTAGCACAGGTGGCAGTAGAATACCTAATAGTGACAGTAGAATAATATTAAGTAGAATTATGAAAAACCATAGTGGCAGAAGTAGAACGACAATGGGAACTAAAACCATTGGTTTATTGTATAGCTGGAGTGAGGTAATTCTGACAAACACAGTTGGGCATTCTGATAAGCTAACAAAACATGATTAATTACAAGGCATAAAGTGAAGGAGTTTAATTCAGATACATGCGACGTGCTGCACTTTGGGAAAGCAAATCTTAGCAGGACTTATATACTGAATGGAAAGGTCCGAGGCACTGTGTCTGAACAAAGAGACCTCAGAGTGCAGGTTCAAAGCTCCTTGAAAGTGGAGTCGCAGGTAGATAAGATAGTGAAGAAGGCGTTTGGCATGCTTTCCTTTTTTGGTCAGAGTGTTGAGTACAGGAGTTCGGAGGCCATGTTACGGCTGTTTAGGACATTGGTTAGGCCACTATTTGAATATTGCGTGCAATTCTGGTCTCCTTCCTATCAGAAAGAGGTTATGAAACTTGGAAGGGTTCAGAAAGATTTACAAGAACGTTTCCAGGGTTTGAGGATTTGAGCTATAGGAAGAGGCTGAACAGGCTGGGGCTGTTTTCCCTGTAGCGTCGAAGGCTGAGGGGTGACCTTATAGAGGTTTACAAAATTATGAGGAGCATGGATATCATAAATAGACAAAGTCCTTTACCTGGGTCGGGGAATTCAGAACTAGAGGGCATAGGTTTAGTTTGAGAGGGGAAAGATAAAAAAGAGACCTAAGGGGCAACTTTTTCACAGAGTGTGGTACGTGAATGGAATTGCGTTGGGATATCTGGTCGGCATGGGCAAGTTGGACAGCAGGTTCTGTTTCCATGCTGCATATCTCAATGACTCTATGACTCTATGCCAAGAACCTTAAGTTTCGGGGGATTCAAGAATTTGTTTTCTGAATGTCACTGTTTTTGTTTGCAAATAAAAGATATACTCCTTGAAAAACTCTCCGCATCTCCTGGTGATTGTTGACATTTTCTCCACGACAACCGCAACTTTGGGTGCAGTAAAATTGTAGCGAGTGCAGCTCTGTGGTGCAATGAAAAGTGTGTTAGATTTCTACAAATTTGGTAACTTTGCTATTGAAAGTTTGTGAGTTTGAACCGCATCAGAATTGGAGTTTAGTTCAGTTGTCAGCTGAATCATTGATTGTTGTGCTGATTCATCGCCAATTTCTGTCGTCTGGAGTTCTCGTCCGTGCTACTGACCATAGGAAATTCCTTACCTTCTTGGTTGTGAGTTTTTACGGAATCATGTTCAGACCAGAATCAGATGCTCACCCGCAAAACCTGCAAATTTCGTGCAGAAACCCACTGTCTCTAAACACATTTCCCTCCCAAATTTGCACAGAAATGTTCGATTGCTTAAATGTCTTTATCCCGTTGTGTGACAGGTTGTTGTGGATGAGCTGTGGAAAGACATTGACGTGTTTGGTCAGCCATGATGATGTCAAACGGCGGGTAGTACAGGTATTTGGAATAGCCCCCTCCTGTACCTCTCTTTCTGTGCTGTTTCTTACAGAGTGTTTTCAAAATTAACATGATGAGAGCAATGTGAATCGACACTACGGAATATCAAAGTCCTCCCCTTTACACTACCGCTCTCACAGCCAGGACAGATAGCTCCTATTGCTGATTTAAATCAGATAGTGATGGATTCTCTCAGGCGATCTGTCATACTACATGCTCCTTCACACAGGTTTCCAACTGGGTACATGGAGCAAGCAAACGTGTGGATATTGGAATTCAGGGACAGGTATCCAATCTGCTGGGCTGCAGTTCTAGCCACATGAATTTCTGACATGCTGACACTTTCTGTGCATTCTACCTACTTGAAGATTTAAACTGTAATTGAATTTTTATTATTGCATAACATTCTAACATCTTCAACATTCATGCAAACTGTGCAACGTGTTCTTGGATGTAGGAATGGTGAAGATTTTTAATGAACGCAAAATGTTTCATGTTACCTGTATTGATTGTAACCTGTCTAGATTGCTCTATAGAAAGCCAGCATGAACTTTCAGAAGGAAGTCGGCGAAATTTCATTGATTCGAATTCTGTGCCGATTGGAGCTGATCGAAGGAAAAGCCCTGCGACAGCGGCAATGTAACATTGTCTGTAAACAACGCAGGAACCAAAGAAAACCCATTTTTCAATGTCGTCTATTTTGTCACATTTTATGTGTCCCTTTTGTATCCTTTTCATGAACTTGATGCTTCAATAATCACATGCTCATGTCAGTTTCACCTTGTCTGCATTAGCTGTAATTTCAGAACCAGACGGTTCAGGGAAATGAAGTAGGTTGAGTGACTGAGGTACCAGTGGGGCAGCACATCACCACCAAAGATCCCACAGTGTTGTGGTTCAGTGGTTAGTACTGCTGCCTCAACGGGGTCCAAAGTTCGATTCCAGCCTCGGTGGACTGTCTGTGTCGAGCTTGCACATTCTCCCCGTTTCTGCGTGGGTTTTCTCCGGGTGTTCCAGTTTCCTCCCACAGTCCAAAGATTGTGCAGGTCAGATGAGTTGGTCATTCTAAATTGCCCATCGTGCATTTAATCAGAGGGAAAATGTTTCTGATTGGGTTACTCTTCGGAGGGTTGGTGTGGACTTTTGGGTCCGAAAGGTCTGTTTCCATACTGTAAGGAATCTAATAATCACAGCAAAAGTAGAACAGTTGAGTTAAAGTTCCCAAGGTACGTATTGGTCACGTGAATGGTTCGCTGTCTGCGGCTCTCGTCACGCAGTTGGTCAGCGCTGAATACTTAAAAGTGCATAACATGCCAAGGCTGTAAGTTCAATGCTTATCTAAAGATGTTGTTACTGACATTGACCGGGATTATTGAAGATCAGACTGAAGCGCAGTTGAAAACAATGTTGAATAAAGTAGCATTTATTTGAATACTCCAGTTTCTGACGTAGGGAAAAGTTTTGCCTTTGTTAAACATGCCAATTATGAACAGAAAATCTGCAAATATTCCCCACGTGAATAGTCATCGGTGGACAGAGAAAGAGAGGTGAAGTTTTAGCTTGATGGCCTTCCTCAAATCGCTGACCCAGCGCTCGATTACATCCTGGGAAAGTCTGTAAAAATCGTTTCATATCATTCAATTTCCTGCAAGCTGCACAGTTCATTCATAAAATTGAAAGTATTAGATTTATCTCTTTGAAGAGTTTGACTGTTGTCAGTAAACCTGGTAAAGGATCTGGGCAAGTAGTTTTGCTGTTGGGAGGAATAAAGGGTCAAACTGGAATAAGTTTGAGTCTTGACGCAGGATTTTTCAAGCGGAGATAAAAGTGTATTAAATAGACTCACTCCCCTTTCCCTTGATTATGATCAAATTTTCAAGACAATACATGGCAATGATAATGATGTTTTACATCGACAGACCAAATCTTGCTCACTGGAGGCACCACAGTATTACAGATCAGGAGAGCGGGGGAGATGATGATCCTTTTGGAAACCTGAGACAGTGAGAGAATTAGTCCCACACTGTTTGTCTCACTTTTCTCATAAACCAGTTTGTCAGCGGACTGAGCTGACAGGCTTCCATTCAATGCAGAGCGAAACCAAACAGCTCAGTGCATTCACAGTATATAATATTTCATGTTGAATGAGTTGCTGCACCTTCCAACTCCACTAGCTCTTCTTATACTTAACATTTTCTGTTGCAGGTGTCATGCAATTTTTTTCACATGAATATGAACGAATTCAGGAACGTTTCCATTTTGCATCCCCATCCAGGCAGCCCAGAATGACTGTCGCTGTTTAATTCTCCCCGTGTCTGCGTGGGTTTCCTCCGGGTGCTCCGGTTTCCTCCCACAGTCCAAACATGTGCAGGTTAGGTGAATTGGCTGTGTTAAATTGCCCGTAGTGTTAGGGGCAGGGGTAAATGTAGCGGAATGGGTTTGGGTGGATTGCGCTTCAGCGGGTCGGTTTGGACTTGTTGGGCTGAAGGGCCTGTTTCCAAACTGTAAGTAATCTAATCGAATCTAATCCAATCTAATTCACTCCTTGTCTGCCTGCACTCGCTTTTCAAATATTCTTGAATCCGCTCCTAAAATGATTCTCTTTCTGAAAATTCATCTCCGAATAAAAAATGCCTACTCCAAACTTCTTTATCGTGCTCCGATGGGTTTGAAGTTCTAACCTTTAGTTTCCACTCACCTAAACGAGGAAATTTCCCTCGTATTTACTCTTAACAACTTCACATCAGATGGATAACTTCTTTTCGGACACAACTCAGTCTTTCCTGATTTCTCCCGCATTATTCCTTATCTATGCCACCATCCCATTAAACCCCCTCTTTTCGTTTCTAGTGGGTTTATCTCCCAGTACACCTCATTTCCATCATTTCTAACGACACGGTATCATGGCCTTGTCATTCCTAACGTCTTTATAGTCCAGTAAGTACTGCCTGGGTCTATCATTATGTCTTTATATCCCTGTATATTTCAACCTGAGAAAGGATGCTGGGTCTACTTCCATGCACGAAAACTCACCACTAAGCTGTGCAATCTTATTACCGACATAGGAAAGGTGGAAGCAATTTCAATTACAGCTTAATGGATTGGTTGCAACAGAATCGTGTCAAATCCCAGTCACATACTTGACTGTTGTTCTTATAGTTATTTCCTCTCTACGTGTGCTGAAGTAACACAGTGAGGGATCAATTACTATTGCCAGACATACACAAGGGGACATATGAAATGCTGAAGTTGTGAGATCAGAGCAGTTTGTATTGACATTCCATTCACTGTTCGAATATCAGGCTTAGGAATTATACAAAGAGCGATTTTGAACGAAATTTGAGCAGGGAAGTTTACCGCATGATGTAACACCATATTGTGTGGTTACTTTGTTGTTTACCTCATTTGTGTGTTTTGCCTCTTTGGGGATTTTGAAGTTATCCCCTCTATACAAACGTTCCGTGCTTTTGCACCATTATACCAAAGATGCAGGACAATAACACCCAAAACTGCTTGCACAGATATTGAACCCTGGAAACAGCACTGTGCATTCTCCTCGAGACTGGAAAATAATTTGCTGCATTCCCGCTCTTATTGTTCTTTTCATTACATCGGCTTCTGTTCTTCACGGAATCCGATTAAGCAGATCTTGTCACTGAGTCATTTGTGTTCAGATCATGTGAGCAGAATATCACAGTCCATAACCCAGAAGTCAGACCATACTCAGGGAACCGTACTCTGCTCTTGATCATTTCATGAACACCATGAAGAAATATCTATGCTCTTCAAAATTTACTAACCTGTTTTTCAGAAGCAAGGTAAACAGTTCCAGGTTTCTGCTTTTGTTGTCACACGGACCAAGGTTGTAAATGCTGGAACCAATTGTGACTCTCCGCTCTCCCACATCCGTTTTCTCCCCAGGAAGTGTTAAGATGATGGTCTGAATCGGATTCTTCTAAAAAGAAGAATACTTTTATATTTGATTTCTGGTTTATAGGCCCACTAGGCTCCCGCGAGGCCTCTGTATATCGCACTGACGACAGCAGTTTCCAGCCGTCTTCACCTTTTTTTAGCAAGTACCTTCGAGGATGACATCAAAAGATGTTCGCTGTGACTGTGTGACACTCTACCAATGGAGACAGCTCTATCAATGGAGGCACTCAGTCGGCTGGGATGGGATAATTTCTGCAGTGTGTCCTGCGGATCAGATACAGTGCACTTTATCATTCAGATCATACAGAGTGAGAGCGCTCGAAAAGGCCAATTGGTCACTCGTACCTGCGTCAGCTCGGGAGTTATAAAATATGGGTTAAAGCAGAAACTAGGGATTTGATCAGGTTTCAAGTGTTTACGTGAGACAGGAAGCAGAAAAAGATAGACCGTGAAGCGATTGGGATCTGACTACAGGAGCAGCAAATAGGTTGTACATCGCAGAGGAGAGCTTTGAAGTATTGAATTCTGGTTGATGGGCTGATCATGCTTTCACTTGGCCACGCTGCAGCAGAAGATAATATGTCAATGTCTCTTGGAATAGTGATGTCATAGGCAAATATCACCGTTACACTGCTGTAAGTTCCTTTTTCCAATGTGACGACAGTCTGTATGTAAAATAGCTTAAATATTTAATCCTTTCTCATAAACAAGTCCATTCCATCTCATTGTGTTGTATTGTCTTCTTTCCAGTTTACCTGTTTTTGTGCCTGCACTGAAGTTGATTTGCTCCTTCTGCATGTCTTTTCCAGTCTGGGTGATATGATGCAGTTATACTGATCCACCGTCTGACAGAATTTTCCACTTCACTTCAGCCTGCCCTAACTTCGCTACAGGATACCATTTCCGTTGTTTAGGTGTTAAGCGCTCGTCTCAGATCCAGCCTACCCTCACCCAAAATAAATGCAAAACTCAGACCCACTGTGATCACTGCAATCCGGTAAATCTTCACTCCGAGGTCATTGATTATTCCGAGGAGAAAGTTGGGACTGCAGATGCTGGAGATCAGAGTCGGGAGTGTGGTGCTGGAAAAGCACAGCAGGTCAGTCAGCATCCGAGGAACAGGAGAATCCACGTTTCAGTCATAAACCCTTCAACAGGAATAATGCTTGTGAGTCGGGACTGAGAGATAAATGTTAGGGTTGTGGGGGATGAAACTGGGAAAGCGATAGTTGGATGAAGATGAGGGAGAAGATAATAGTTCAGAAGGAGCAGAGATGGAATGGGTCCAGAGCGCGGTTCCAAGTTTGAGGCTTGGAACTTGGGGGAAGGGAAATGAGGAAACTGTTCAAATTGATACTTATCCTGTGCGGTGAAAGAGTCCCAAGGCGGAATATTTGGCGTTCCTCCACTAGGCATTGGGTGGTTGTGGTTTGGTGGTAAACGAGGCCCAGGACCTTTACCTTTACGACGGAATGGGAGGAGGAGTTGAAGTGTTCAGTCACGGAATGGTGAAGTTTCCAACTTTTGTGCTGTGGGAGGAAACCGGAGCACCCGGAGGAAACCCACGCAGACACGGGGAGAACGTGCAAACTCCACACAGTCAGTCACCTGAGGCGGGAATTGAACCCGGGTCTCTGGCGCTGTGAGGCAGCAGTGCTAACCACTGTGCCACCGTGCCGCCGTTGTAGGCAGTGGGTGGGAGATTCCCCAGAGGTGATGAGATTGTTATTGTCTGGGAGATGATGGGAGGTGTGGCTGTGATCGGGCGCAGTAGGAAGAGGTATCAGCGAGTTGGCACCTGTCTTCAGCAGTGTACCTCAGGCCGTCTCATGCCATTCCTGATGAAGGGCTTATGCCCGAAAATTCGATTCTCCTGCTTCTCGGATGCTGCCTGACCTGCTGTGCTTCTCCAGCATCACACTGTCGACTCATTCATTATTCCGCTTTCATTTCACACAGCCAGGTGCGTGCAGCCTGTTTGCCTCTAGAAAGCATTGTTCTCATAACCTTGCACAACATCTGCCAATCTCAAACAAAAACAGAAATTGCTGTTAAACCTCAGCAGATCTGGCAGCATCTGGCGATAGGAAGAGGTGTTCTCGAGTTGGTATTTGGCTTCAGCGGTGTAGAGGTCAGTGCGCAGACTACCACTGCGCCCCCTATATCTGCTGGCTTGATGGTGAGGTTGGGATTGGAGCAGGGGGATTGGAGTGCTGCGCGTTGTGACGGTGAGATGTTGAGGTGGGGGAGGGGGTAGACAGGTTGAGGCGGTTAATGTCCCAGTGGCAGTTGGAAATGAAGAGTTCGAGGGCAGGTAATAGGCCAGCTCGGGGTGTCCAGGTTTATGCAGTGTGTTGGAGGTGGGCGAAGGAGTCCTTGGAAGGTGGGCGGGAGTCCTGATTGTGAAAGTAAGCTCGGAGGTGGAGGCAGCAGAAGAAGGGTTCGACGTCACGGCGTGTATTAAATTCATTGATGCATGGACGGAGGGGGATGAAGGTGATTCCTTTGCTGAGGACTGATCGTTCGTCCTCAGTGAGGGGAAGGACCAATCCCAACCTCACCATCAAGCCAGCAGATATGGGGGCGCAGTGGTAGTCTGGCGCACTGACCTCTACACCACTGAAGCCAAATACCAACTCGACGACACCTCTTCCTACCGCCCCCTCGACCATGGCCCCACCTCCATCACCAAACCATCATCTTCCAGACATCTCCCAAACACATCTTTCAACCTTATTGTCCGGGAACTCCGCACTGCCCCGTTCTACCTCCTTCCCAGGATCCACATGCCTGACCACCCTGGCCGACCCATTATCTCAGCATGCTCCTGCCCCACTGAACTCATCTCTACCTGCCTCGAAACTGTCCTATCCCCCCAGTCCAGGAACGCCCCACATACGTTCGAGACACCACCCACGCCCTCCACCTCCTCCAAGACTTCCGTTTCCCTAGCCACCAACGCCTCATCTTCACCATGGATATCCAATCCCTCTACACCTCCTTCCACCATGACCAGGGCCTCCAAGCCCTCCGGTTCTTCCTCTCCTGACGTCTCCAACAGTACCCTTCCACCGACACTCTCATTCGTTTGGCCGAACTGGTCCTTACCCTTAACAATTTCTCCTTCGAATCCTCCCACTTCCTCCAGATCATAGGGGTAGCCATTGGCACACGCATGGGCCCCAGCCATGCTTGTCTCTTTGTTGGCTATGGAGAACAGTCGATCTTCCGTCATTACACCGGCACCACTCCCCACCTCTTCCTCCGCTACATCGATGACTGCTTTGGCGCCACCTCGTGCTCCCGTGAGGAGGTTGAGCAATTCATCAACTTCACCAACGCATTACACCCTGACCTTAAATTTACCCGGACCATCTCTGACACCTCCCTCCCCTTCCTGGACCTCTCCATCTCCATTAATGATGACCGACTTGACACTGATATTTTTACAAACCCACAGACTCCCACAGCTACCTGGATTACACTTCTTCCCACCCTACCTCTTGCACAAATGCCATCCCGTATTCCCAATTCCTCCGCCTCAGCCGTATCTGCTCCCAGGAGCACCATTCCACCACAGAACACACCAGATGACCTCCTTCTTTTGAGACTGCAATTTCCCTTCCCACGTGGTTAAAGATGCCCTCCAACGCATCTCGTCTACATCCCGCACCTTCGCCCTCAGACCCCACCCCTCCAACTGTAACAAGGACAGAACGCCCCTGGTGCTCACCTTCCACCGCACCAACCTTCACATAAACCAAATCATCCGCCGACATTTCCACCACCTCCAAACAGACCCCACCACCAGGGATATATTTCCCTCCCCACCCCTTTCCGCCTTCCGCAAAGACCGTTCACTTCCTGACAACCTGGTCAGGTCCACGACCCCCTACAACCCACCCTCCCATCCTGGCACCTTGTCCTGCCACCGCAGGAACTGCAAAACCTGCGCCAACACATCCTCCCTCACTTCTATCCAAGGCCCTAAAGGAGCCTTCCACATCCATCAAAGTTTTACCTGCACATCTACCAATATCATTTATTGTATCCGTTGGTCCCAATGCGGTCTCCTCTACATTGGGGAGACTGGACGCCTCCTAACAGAGCGCTTTAGGGAATATCTTCGGGACACCCACACCAATCAACTCACCGCCCTGTGGCCGAACATTTCAACTCTCCCTCCCATTCTGCCGAGGACATGGAGTCTTGGGCCTCCTTCACCGCCGCTCCCTCACCACCAGATGCCTGGAGAAAGAACGCCACATCTTCCGCCTCTGAACACTTCAACCCCAGAGCATCAATGTGGACTTCAACAATTTCCTCATTTCCCCTTCCCCCCACCTCACCCCAGTCCCAAACCTCCAGCTCAGCACTGTCCGCGCAACTTGTCCTGACTTGTCCTACCTGTCTATCTTCTTTTCCACCTACCCACTCCACCCTCCCCGCTCCCCCGACCTATCACCTTCATCCCCTCCCCCACTTCCTATTATACTCTATGCTGCTTTCTCCCAATCCCCACCCTCCTCTAGCTGATCTCTCCACTCTTCAGGCTCTCTGCTTTTATTCCTGATGAAGGGCTTTTGCCCGAAACGTTGATTTTACTGCTCCTTGGATGCTGCTTGAACTGCTGTGCTCTTCCATCACGAATCCAGTTTCTGATCCATTGGTCCGTTCCTCCACAGATCTGTCAGAAATACTGAACTTTTCCAGCAACTTCTGTATTTGTTTGAACATCGGCGGTTCTTTCGTTTTTTTTTTTCTTATTTTCTACCAATATGATTTGGTTTAAGATTATGTTGAATATTTTGAATATGACTGCGATAGAATAGCCAGATTTCAAAAGCCCGCTACTGCTACTTGGTTCACGTGACCAATGACTTTCCACTTGATCACTGCGCCCTACAGCTGCACTGCAGATAAATTAACAAAATTATGGCATTCTCTCGATTTGGTAATCAGGAGCGAGATGGTTTGACTTGTTCAAAAAGTTAGATATACTGATAAAATACAGTATATAAAATGGGGAACCATAAGGGAAAGAGAGAACACCATTCCAGCTGAATGATGCTCAGACTAAAAGTGAATACAATATTCAGACGGTCCTATGCGATCAGTCTTTTTTATTATTATTATTACAATGGCCATTGCGAGTTTGCAATAAACTGCATAACATGAAAACAGATCAACATCTATTTTCCCGGAATTTAACGCAGTGCACATGGGAAACTTCATCCGTCTGCTGAAAAATCACCTTCGGCTCTCCCTCCACACTTGTCTCTTCTCGTTTTAAGTATTTGCAGTATGTTTGTTGATCAAGGTGTCATTATCCTGAAAAGGTCGTTTCTCAATCCACAAAAACTGGTACTTTCCCATAAACGTGACATTGCTCAATATCACCTTCTACCCGTACCCCTCAACACGACAAATTTAAGCTGCTCCATGTGAGGCTCAAACTTAAAACTTCGGCAGAGCGCAGCCCACTATACTGGCACAGAGATACCGTGCACTGGTCACCAGCAGCACTGGAGCAACACATTAATGCTTACCTCCACATTCCTGGTTGTACATTAACGGTTGGGAAACCGAGTTTCTCTGATTCCATGGCTGGTCACTGCGATTATACGATCATCTTCACCAGTGCTTCTGACCCCATGTGAGGCAAGTGGTGAGTTACTCATTGCAAAGATGTAAAAATGTGCAACTTCAACTTTTGCCTTCACTAACCCATGAGCCTTTTATTTTGTTTTTCATCTGTAGAAATCTTAAAACCTTCATCTTGAACAGGCTCAATAACAGATCTCCATTGTGTCTCTGGCATCAAATTCCAAAATGTAAACCCCCTCTGAATTCTTCCACCGCAGTCCACTGTTTGGGAAGTTTTCCTGTTCAGGGGAATGCACTTCCCGTGTGTCAACTGTTGCTCCTCGCATTCGCTCTGGCACTGCACTCATTTTCCTTCTGACACTTGCTCACTGTGTTGCTGTGAACATACAGTGACTTGGTGTCACACCGCCCAGGAAAATGATACAGATCAAGGGTTTTGCATTGTTGAATTCAATTGTCAGTTTATCCTTATTTAGGGTTTCAAAATTGCCTGTTCTGTACACAAGTGCGTGTCAAAAATATCTGAGTGGAAGAAAGGTGTTCTGAATAATGACATTGAGCACTATGCACTCTCCTCCAGTCTGGAAAACAATTCCTCACAGACAACTTTACACCTCCTGCTGTCACGGGCTCTTCATTCCGTTGACTTCAAATCTTCACAGAATTCAACAGACCTTGTTACATCGTCATTTCTTCATTTTTGTTCAGATCACTGTGAGCAGAGTGTCACAGTGGGAGTGGTAAGACGATACTCTTGGGACCGTCCTGTACTATTTATCATTTCACCAATACCAGGGAGAAATATCTGCTGCTCAGCATAATTTACGCAATTCACTTATTCATAATGTCAAATGTGCTCGTGACCTATGTGACGAGGTGGCCGAGAGGTTAAGGCGATGGACTGCTAATCCATTGTGTTCTGCACGCGTGGGTTCGAATCCCACTCTCGTCGTTGTTATCAACGTTTTTCAATTTTGCTATTTTTGCATGATCACAGCTGTCTGTTTGTATGCATCGACGCTATAATAAAATCTCAAAGAATAATTTGAGTCTGTTGCCTAAACTGCATTGAATTGTAGATTGAATTGGGACAATGAAAAGGAACGCGATTGTCTTTTCCAAGTCAAGTTGATGTGAACATTTATCGTATGAAAGAGATCCAGGAGAACCAAATAACGAGAGATGCGAAGTGCATGTTGATGCATGCGATTCTTAATGAGTGTTTTGTCAGATGAAATTTGTAGCAGTTGGGTAGAAGTGATTCATCTTGGTAAAAAGAGCACAGAGAGACAGCACGAAACAATGGAGATATTTCAAAAGTGGCAGGGGATGGGTGTAGGGGCACCCGAGAACTGGCTGTAAATGCACAGTAGAGAATTACCGATGTGGGTGCCGTGCATGGGCACGGACAGACTTACACATTGGTCTTATCCTTTCCCCTTGCTCTCGCCATTGATGAATGCTGGACATAAGACACATATAAACACAAGATGTGGGAAGCAAACTCCCTCTCGTTATGCACACACTTGATGCATCATATTCAACTATGAACACCTGGAGAAGTCAGCAAGTTAACTGCAGGGACTGAATCTAAACTGTGTATCAATAACCGCAGATTTATGCAGCTTAAACATGAAAACTGATTTGAAATGTCTTTATACGCATGTCATTAACAGACGGTTCGTTCTAATACCCGTGTGGCTGAAAGAAGTAGACACCACATTTCAAGGTGGATGACAACATTACCAATTTTGTTCAGAAATTGAGATCTATTTGATCATTTGACACAGTGACCAAGTTTAATTTAAATAATACAAACCAAATTCCCTCACGTGAAATAAAAGAGTGATTCCATTACAAACATTGTCCTTGCTAAGTAGCAGTTACTCAACATGAAAAATAGAATGTGATTTCTAGTGAGCATACGTCAATTAGCACGATTATCTTACTTCGGATTGACTGCAATATGCACATGCAAAATAAGTTCGAAGAAAGAAGTCCTTTGGAAATAATGAGTCGGTAGTGATTAAAAGTAAGATTAGGCTCTCATGATGTGGATATTGCACCAATGGCTCTCGTGGTGGAAATGGTCAGTGGGCAGTATTTCTATGATGGTATAGAGGTGTGTGATCTGCCAGGGATGGGAGCTCCCACCTCATCTGGAGCAGCGTCTGTTGGCATGGACCAGGGAGTATTGTGACATCAGTCTGGGAGTTCAAAGCACACCTGGAGAAACTTTATTGACATGAAGCCGCAGGGAGCATTGGGACATCAGACTGGTAGATCCAACTTCAACTGGACCGCTTCTATTGACATGGAGCAGGGAGCATTGAGACATCAGACTGGGAGCTACAACGTCAACGAGAGCCAGGGATGGGAGCTCCCATTTCATCTGGAGCAGCGTCTGTTTACATGGACCAGGGAGCATTGTGACATCAGACTGGGAGTTCCAACCACACCTGGAGCAGCTTTTATTGACATGGGGCAGCAGGGAGCATTGGGGCAGCAGGCTGGGAGTTCGAACCTCACCTGGAGCAGCTTCTATTGACATGAAGCAGCAGGGAGCATTGGGACATCAAACTGCGAGATCCAACCTCATTTGGAGCAGCTTCAGTTGACATGGAGCAGGCGCTTTGCGAGATCAGTCTGGGAGCTCCACTCTCATCTTGAGCTGCTTTTAATGACATGACGCAGCAGGGAACATTGGGACATCAGACTGGTAGAGCCAACAGCAACTGGACGTTTTCTATTGACATGGAGCAGGGAGCATTGGGACATCAAACTGGGAGCTGCAACTTCAACTAGAGTAGCTTGTATTGACATGGAGCAGCAAGGAACATTGGAACGTCAGGTTGGGAGCTCCAACCTCTCTTGGAGCAGCTTGTATTTGCATGGAAGAGGAGAGAGTATTGGGACATTAGGCTGGAGGAAAGGGTATTCAACTATTTTAATCTGAAGTAAAATAGGTTTCAACACCTCAGGTGTTAACTGATTTATGAAGATTCTGTCATGGGAAAATAAGTAATTCATTAGATATTAAAGACAAGTCCTGCAAATATTCAACTCAGGAAAACGCATTGGTACAGAGAGAAATGGGAATGATGTTTCAAGTCTTTGACTTTTCTTTTCTGGCCGACTCTGCACTAGATTACATCACCAGAAGGACGTTTTCACTCATTTCATGTCATTCAGTTTCCTGCAAATACGGACAGGTCATTAACATAATCTAAATCTGAAAATTAATGGGAATATGCAATGTTGTGATTAGGCTGGAGTTTATCTCTAATTATGGTGAAAACGTAGCAAAGTAAGTTGCAATTTCCTTAATCAGCAGTGACCTCATTGATTGGCTGATCAATTTTTTAGGACAATATGAAGTGAATCATTGATGGTGATTCTCTTTGTTCTTCGCTCACCTTGTGACTGTTACTTTTATTGCTCCTGTCATTGTTAGCATCACAGCTCTGTCGCGTGTAAAATCTCAGCTGTGCATCTGGCCAGTGGTACAGCCATTCGTATAGCTGGCTACGGATCAGGCGGGTGCAGGTTCGACTTTTGCTTGGCGCAAATACATTGTGGAGATTCAGCACACATCGAAACTAATCTTTTTTGTTACACTGAGATGGCTAATGTTTGAAATTTTCATCTCCAGGAACGAAAATTCTTTTACTGTCTATGATCAGTTAAACATTACCAAGGGTTATCAAAGTTAAAAATCACATGGCATCAGATTGTATGGAACTCGCATATTTGGAAGCACCAGTGTTCCATGCACTGTTTCTTCATTAGGTGGTTGTGAACTGTTGGACTCTAATATGGCTTTGTGAAATTTTTAAATTTGTCCACCCCAGTCCAATACCAAAACACCCAAGTCATGGGTACTATCGACACCACGAACGGTCGGTTAAAGTCCAGATGATCTTCCACAACATCGCGCATATTGACACACGCATCAAGTTTCTGCAGAAAGACACCTACCTGATGAAGGAGCGGCTCTCTGAAAGCTAGTGTTTCCAAATAAACCTGTTGGACTATGTCCTGATGTTGTATAATTTTTAACTTTGTCTACCCAACTCAAATCCTGGCACTTCCATATCATAGAGAACATCAGTCATGTCGCAGCGCTGTCAGAGAAGACAATCCTGGAATAGCCTCACAAATTGCTCATAGGTACGTTTCATTTTCAGAAACAAACCCACTCAATCCTGTGTATGAAAAGCACAGAAAAGAAATAGCTGAGACTCAGTTTTGACAGTTCTTTGAAACTCTTTGGGAAGTGGAATCAGAGGAGAATGAAGGATGAACTGTCCGACTGTGTAGAGAGAGGGAAGGCACTTTTACCTTCATTCAAGGTCTGGGGTATTGACTGATTTAAGGCATTAAACAGATTCCTGGCAGAGCTGCGCTCTCTGCATCAGGAACAAGAACTCCTGATTTCCTGAACGGTAATGAAACCAGGCCACTCAGTCAAAGCGCCGAATACTAACTACTAGACCACCAGGGATGAGGGCAGAAGCAGTTGCAGTTTCTCCATAACGCGGTTTTTTGGAATTATGTCACTGCAGATACATTTGCCCTCAAAAATGTTTGAATTAGCGAATGTTTACAGCACAGAAATGGGTCCCATCATCTCACTTCCAGCACTTGGTCTGTAACCTTGTAAACGCTGACGTTTCACGTGTTCATTTCAATGCTAATTTCTTTGGAACGTTTTACTCTCGTATGACACAATAAATTGGATTGAAGTTTGAGATGGGAAAAGTGTGTTCACACCCAGTCGGGGAGCTGAATCCCATTTTTACGTATAGATGGAAGCACGGAGACACATTTCCCCAAGAATGACACAGGCCTCGGGAGAAACAAGCAGAAAGTAACATTTCACCCACTTGGCCTGATATTGTCCCATTTCAGACTTCAACACCAGCAAAGAAAGGAAGCATTCAGCGCCTCCCGTCCCAGTGTTCCTTGCCCATTCTTTCCCCATCTCTCTCTCGTATATACTTTCTCACCTCGTTCTTGCTGGCAAACTGGATCACTGCTCACGCCCGTTTTTTCCTATCCTGACGAACCGTTTTCCTCAAGTTATTGGAATTAAAAACAGGAATGGGCTATTACAAGCACTTTTCTCGTTTACAAGACCAGTGTTATCACCACTGAGCCAGCACATTGCCAGCTCAGAGAGAAGGTCTCATACATCAGAAACTGAAATACAACAGATGATTAGATAGCCTCAGTATTGTAAAACAACCAACAAGGCCGGAATGGTGCCGATGCGACCATGCACAGAAGGATGGCAGAATAGAATGACGAATCTCATGGTGTCCAGGGTGGTGTTAACAGAAATCGTCCCTGGTAGTCTAGTGATGCGGATTCAATAATTTCACTGTCTCGGCTTGTTAAAGGTTAACGTTTACAGTAATCAATATGAAATACTGCCTGATCTTTCGAAGCAGAATGATGTTGTGCAGCATTCTGAATCGCTTCCCTGCATGTTACAGGTCCACATCAGCAATGTCAGCTGCAATTGCCTGACGTTCAATCAGTTTAAATCAAGAACGGAGAGGGCGTCACTAAAATGGAAGGGGAGTGGTGGTTTGTGAGAGTTAACTGCATGCCTAGTGGAGCCAGGTTTAATGTAGATAATGAATATTGGCTTTCCTGTTTACCTTGGTATACTGACCACTCCGGATCAATTACCCACATTGTCTGCCCTTTCTGTGATGTTCTTTGTACATTTCACCTCGGTTCAGTGTTCCAGAGGTCCATGCATTTTTAATATGGCACATTTTACTCAGGTCGGTTTTGCAGCTTCATATTTAGGCAAACAAGTTTATGAACAGAAAGACACCATTCAGACCATCAAGTCTGTTCCTGTATAGAATGGTTTCATGCCAGATCTGATAACCTTGAACTGCACTTTCTTGCCTTTTCCCATAACGCTTGATGCCTTTGCTGTTTGAAGATCTGCCGATCTCAGCCTCATTACACCGAATGACCCTTCCTCAACAGCTTTCTTGGAAAGGAAGTCCACGGATGCAGAACTGTCTGAGAGAATAAATGCTTCCTCATCTCTGTTTTAATTGTGAGATCCGTATTATAATATGAAGTTAAATATCACACAACACCAGGTCATAGTCCAACAGGTTTAATTGGAAGCATTAGCTTTTGGAGAGCTGCTCCTTCATCAGGTGTTTGTGGAGTTCACAGTTGTAAGAAACAGAATTTATAGCAAATGTTTACAGTGCGATGTAACTGAAATTGTATATTGAAAAATACCTTGATTATTTGTTAAGTCTTCCATCTGTTAAAATGACTATGTTAGGTTCACTTCTTTGTTATGTGATTCGCAAAACTTTCTTTTAATAGTTACATTCTTAGGTAAACTTTAACAATTAGTGTCAGTCCAGATAATATGTTGAAGTTGTTAGTTCCTGTGTGCTGTGTCCGTGCCATAATGTTTAGACTGACGCTAATCTAAAAAAATGCTGCAGGCAAGGATGCTTTGAGGCATGGTAAATTGGTGAAACCGAGCAGAGGCTACAGCAACGGATGAATGGGCACTATACATCTATCAACAAACAGGTGTGACCCTTCCCGGTTGGAGAGCAGATCAGTGGTCCAGGACATTCCACCTCGGGCTTTGGGCTGACAATCCACCAAGGCGGAATTCGGAGCAGGTAGCAGCTAAAAGTGCCCGAGCAGAAGCTGATAGCTAAGTTCGGTACCCATGAGGATGACCTCAACCGGGACCTTGGATTCATGTCACAGTACAGGTGATCCCATTGCTCTATCGACACACAGAGACCCTCCTACACACACACACACACACACACACACACACACACACACACACACACACACACACACACACACACACACACACACACACACACACACACACACACACACACACACACACACACACACACACACACACACACGCATATCTCCGTTTGTGGGGTGAATTTGTACTTGCACAGTTACATTGTACTTTGCTCAAAAACTACATGAATCCATGTCAGCCCCTGTTAAATCATTTATTAAAATTAGAATCAGTCTAAACCTTATGGAAAAGACAGCAGCACAAGGGGGGCTTACACAAATTGTTCAAGTTCACCTGAGAATGTAACTTTAAAATAAAAAGTTTTGCGCTTTACAAATGAAAGAAGTGAAGTGAAGCTAACATGGTTATTCTAACAGATAGGAGACTTAGCAAACTATCATGGTAATTTTCAATGTATAATTTCAGCTACATCACACTGCAAATTTGTGCTATAAATTCTGTGCTTTATAACAGTGTACTCCACAACCACCTGACGAATGAGCACCAGTCGGAAAGCTCGTACATCCAATTAAACCTGTTGGACTGTAACCTGGTGTTGTGTGATTTTCAAATTTGCATAGCCCAGACCAAAACCGGTATCTCCAAGTCATTCGATACGAGGCGCTCTGGTCACAGAACCAAGCTTTCTGCATCCAACTTTTTAAATCCTTGAAAAAACCTGTATGTTTCAATAAGGATCATTTTTGTAGTACTGAGTCTGAGCAGGCAAAAGCAACTGATTTCAGCGTTTCTTCCCATTTGATTTCATCTCCGATATGAAATTCTCACTGACTCTGAGAGATCTGCTATATTTGCTGTTTTGTATGTCAGGAATTCATGTTCAATTTAAGATTTTCATAAGGAGCAACAAATCTTTTTTCCCTGACTGGAAATCAACATTGGGAAATAGCATTGAGAGAGCTGAATTTCAGCACTTGCGCACCAAGGAAGACATATGCAATGCTTACAATTTTTCTTGGTGACTTTGTTTTTGCCTTTTTGGTTCAGTTGAAAAATGACAGTCATTGAGTTTTTAAAAGCGTGGCGAGAGGCCCTTCAGCCAATTGCATCAGTATCAGTCATCAAACATCTAATTTATAAACACAGGTTCCAGTACGTGACTCATCGCCTGGTGTGTTCTAACATTCCAAGACTTCAGTTAAATTGTTATTCAATTTCTTAAGTGCTTAAGTGGAACAAAACATCTCTGTGCACTAACAGTTCTGAAAGACAAACTCTTTCTCAGAGCCGTTTGTCAGTTTTCCTCAAAATGCTGCGGAAAATGTTTCTGTACTCACATCTGAATTACTTTACCCTGTTTCTTCTTCAAGTTCCTTCTTCTTTCTATTAAATGGTTTAGATTCCAGTACAGACACAAGGTGCATGTTGCAGAAGTCATGTGTTTGTACTTTCACTGTCTCAGCGGGAGCTGCAGTCCTTCCCCACGCTGATTCAGATAGCACTGTCCTTCCTGTGACATGTCCCATGGAGAATGGAAGGACCGGCATTAATATGCTTCACTTGGGAACGGAGCGACAGTTTTAAAACATTTACACTGCCCCAACGAGGAATTGAGCTCCTATCTCCCGCATAACATGTTTCGACACTAACCACTGTACTACCGAGGACAACAGTTGCAAAGGAGACCCTTCAGCCCGTTGTGGCTCCATTTGTCAAAAACATCTGCTTTACGACCCGAATCGTTTAACCCACAGACTTATAAGTATTGGCAGAACATATTCACATCTGAATATTTCTGCCTCTCTGACCCTAACAGACAGTGTGTTCCAAATTCCAACACCCGGCAGCCTATACCGCTTTTCCACGCATCGACTTAAATCTTTCTGTCTTTCTCATTAAATTTCTGGCCCCCTGTGATCGATCTCTCCGTGGATGGGAAACGGTTCTTTCAGTCTACCTTATCCATACCCCTCATTATTTTGTACATCTGTACAATGCCTTCTCACAAACTCCCCTGCACGGTGACACACAATCCCAACCTGTCCTGTCTCTCTTCATGACTGAAACTCTTCAGCCCAGACGCTATCCGAGTGAATGTCTCCTCCACCTTTCCCAATGCGATCACATTCCTGGAATTGCAGACAATAGTCTAGGTCGAGCCGAATGAACCTTTTTTTTTCATTCTGTAACAGCATGCGGGGTGGCTCTGCAGCATTTATTGCATTGCGGTCTGGAGTCAGACCAGTTAAGGATGTAGTGAAACAGATCGGTTTTTCAGACAATGCATTTAGCATATTCTTAATTGTCGCAACCAGTAACAGTGAGGGCAACGGCACAGACCTGACGTTATCAATGTGAAAGTATATGTTAGATTGTGCAATGCCTCAGCAAAATGGGATGTGGGACGGAAAAGAGAGTTCGGGAGAGTGGGAGGGGGAGACATCTTCCAGAACTTTTGGGTTTAAATCCTGATACATGAAACGCAGAAACATCAGAGAAGGTGATTCGATGAAAAACACCTCGAAGAATATTATCATGTAAAAACGATTCATTTCTTACCGTGTTTCACCAAAAGTAAAACTTTGAGAGAACTAACAGCCATGTCGTGGATTAGAGACGAGGACGCTGCAATCACAACGCAGAATACGAACTAATAAATAGTTACAGCACTCCAACAGAGCACTTTTGCAAACTGCCACCAGAATTGTAGCAGTGGAAATGTCAGGGAGAACGTACAATATCAGGCCTTAGCGACAGGCGTGTGGGAACTCAGAATGGGCTGAATCTTTAACTTTAACGTCCTCAGAGACTATGAAGATTCCATAAATGAGAGTATTGGAGAATGGGATTAATGACATTTTCCAAACTCCTGGGACAGCGCAGGATATTATTGAAACGTATGTTTCAGTAGCATTATAGTGTAACATCGGCTATTTCATCACTTTGCCCACACAAGGCACTACCAACTGCTGCAGGCAATCACACATAATTCGAGTTCCAGACCCGGAATCGGAGAAACGGTTGAAGCTGACACGAAGATCCAATGGGAAATTGGGATGGAATGACAGGAGAGAGGCGCGTGTATTTCCGAGGGTGAGATTTCTCCTGGTCAAAAGCGCGAAGGAACGGAATACTTGCCAACATTTATAATATTATAGCCATAAGTAGTACATGTTGCTGAGACAGCCGATTGGCACATCTAAAGCGTGTTGAGACTTTAACTTTGAGGTGGCAAGGTTCGAAACTTCATTTTCCTGTTTGAAGCAGTGTTTTTGACATTGGCAGTAGCAGCTGCTTTTGCTCGCATCAGCTCAGAATCAGCTTCTTGTTCCCAGTAAATATTGCAACCTGGAGAAGGTGGTGTAGTGGTTATATAAAAAATTAGTCATCCTTGGGGACTCAGACACGGAACTGGTAATGCTAAAGTTCGACGAATAAAACCTGGAATTAAAGCCTGACCTCAGGAACAGAGAATATGCCTTTAATTTCCTGCAATCGCATTCATGCATGTCCCTTAAGCAGGGGATGCTACTGTCTTTCCCCAATCCTGCCTACTTGTGGCTCCAGGTCCAGAACAACATAGCTGACCCTTAATCCGAGAATGTTGATCGTGTGGCGAAGCAGGCCATTCGGCCCTTCCAGTCGACACCATCCCTCCGAAGCACATCCTATCAGACCCACACTGCATACCTATTCCTTTCCCCCTTCATTTCTCATGGCTGATCCCAGTAACCTGCACACCTTCAGACTGTGGGAGGAAACTCACACAAGCAAGGAGAGAATTTGCACACAGTCACACGAGACTGGGATAAAATCCATGTCTCCCATACAGCAAGACATCAGCGAATAAGGAAGAACAACAAATGCTGTCCTGATCAGTGACATCCACACCCTGTGGGTATATCAGGAAGAATAAAAACACAAACGGGACTTGCGTCTGCGTGGACATGATTTGAACCAATCGTTCCCCCTAGGGTAGATACAAGGACACCGATATCACAGAGAAACCAGCGCAATGCGAGATTCAATTGACTGCTGAAGTGGAAACTCATTTATTCAGTCAAACTGGGGACAGACTGTTCAACAGTTCCGTGTGTGGAAAGGGCTCAGTAAGCAAACGAACTTCCGGAGTAACCAGCAAGATTACATATCCGAGAAGGAGATCAACTAAACTGTCAATGCTGCTGTTTATCACAACCAGCTGCCATTTCCATAGACTCATAGTCATAGACTCATGCAGCATGGAAACAGGCCTTTCACTCCTAACAGCTCATGCTGAACATCATGCCAAACTAAAAGAGTCGCATCTGACGGCTCCTGTAACTGCTGAGGCTTAATAATGCCCTCGTGATATTACTACTGCATTCTTAATACGAATGTCCAGATATAACTCTGTGGACACGGGTTCAAATCCTGGCATGGCAGATGCTGGAATTTTATTTCAATAAATACTTAGAGCTGAAGAGTATAATGATGATGTTGAATCAGCTGTTTTAGATCTGATTCACTGATGCCTGTTAGCGAAGAAAACTGCCATACTTATCTCGTCTGGCTGGGATGCGATTCCAGATCCAAAAAATCGTGGTTGATTCTGAACTGCTCTATGGGCAATAAATAATGGACTGGGCATGAATGAATGGCTTTTTTAATCCCACTGAAACTTTCCAATTCATTTATCGATCTAAATATTCTGTAAATGTTGTAGATTTCCTTTCATTCAATTCTGCCTCAGGAAGTGAATTGCACACATGAACCATCCTCTGTTTAAAAAGCCTCTCATGCCTTATTTTAAATCTCTCTCTTTTCACCTTAAACATTTGCCCTCTCGTCTAAAAGTCCACTTCCTTGGAGAAAAGACAGCTACAGTTAACTCTATCCGAACTCTTAATAGTCTATATCTTTCTATCAGGTCACCTTTCAAGCTCCCGTGTTCGAGAGAAAATATTATCAGCCTATCTAGCCTTTCATTATAACTCAAACCTTCCCCACGAGCAATATGCTGGTATACCTCTTCTAAACCTACTCCAGCTGAACAATTTCCTTGCGATTACTGGGCGAGAAAATTGGACGCAGTATTCCGGAAGACCCCTCACCCAATGTCCTATTCAATTTCAACATAATCTGCCAACTCCTACGCGCAAAGGGCTGAGCAACGAAGGCAAGATGACATTTTTTTAACCATTCTGTCTAAATGTGAAACAAACGAAAAAGAATTATGTACCTGCATCTCCGGCCACCGTGTTCCACAACACTATGCAACGCCCGATCACAAAAAGTGAAATTGGAGTAGGCTTTCACGAATTTTTGAAGGTGATTGCACAAGGGATCAAGTCGTCTCGAGGGCTTAGAGATACATTATGTTCTTGACCGTAGGTGGGAATATAAGAGCAAGGAAGTGATGCTGGAAATTTAGCAACTGCCTGTTCAGAGAAGAGTCAGAGGACCGGCCACAAGTCTGGTCATTGCATTAATCTTTTTTTTTCGGAGGAATGATAAAATAAAGGATGAAGGGCTGAAATAGACCATTTGGCCCATCACGTCTGTATCAGCACTCAATCAGACATTCGCTGACAATGCTCCCAGTCAGGCTGGCACGTTCCTTGGAGGGGAACTTACAGATGGAGGTCATTCGATGCATATGTCCATTAGACAATAGGAGCAGGAATTAAACCATTCAGCGCAGTGAGTCTGCACTGCCATTAAATCATGACAGATATCTTTCTAAACCCAATTCTCCTGCTTGCGCCCCATAAACCTTGATCCCCTTGACAACCACGCTGCTACATATCTCAGTCTTACATACAATCAAAGACCTGGTTTCCAATGGCCTTATCTGACAATGAATTCCATAAATTCACCACTTCCTGTCTGAATAAGTGTCTCTTATTACTGCTCTCAAATGTCTTCCCTTTTCTCCAAGGCCGTGCCTTTCGGTTCTAGTCTCTACTAAAAATGGAAACACCTTCCCAGCATCCACTCTGTCCAGGCCATTCACGATTCTATAAATACCAATTAGACTTCCTCTTATCCTTCTAAACGTCGTGGGTATAGACCCGGAGTCCTCAAACGTTCCTCATGTGTCAAGCTTTTCATTCCTGGGACCATAATCGTGAATCACCTCTGAACACACCCCAGGACCAGTGCATCCTTCCTGAAATATGAGGACCAAACGTGCGCACAGTAATCCAGATGTGGTCTGACTAGACCCTTATAGAGCCTCGGAAGTGCATCCATGCTTTTATATTCAAATATTCCAAAAATAAATGTCATCATTGCAATTATCTTCCTAACTACAGATTCAACCTGCAAGTTCACCTTGAGAGAATCCTGGACTAAGACTCTCAAGTATCTTTGCACTCCAGACATGTGAACTTTCGCCCCATTTTGACAATAGTCCGTATCTTTATTCTTCCTGCCAAAGTGCATAGCATCACACTTTCCCACAGTTTGCTCCATCTGCCATGTAAATTCGACTCGCCCTACATGTCCATATCCTTCTGCAGCATCCCCGCCTTCTCATGCTACCTGTCCTTCTGTCTTTGTATTGTCTGCAAATTGACACACATTGCCCTCGGGTATTTTATCTAGATCGCTAATGGAGAAAATGAAAAGTTGTGGTCCCAACACAGCCTTGAGGAACGCCACTTGTCACCAGCTGCAAACTTGAGAAGGATTCTTTTGTTCCTAATCACTGAATCGTGTCCTGTGAGCGCGCCTTGCCACTGACATCATGGGCCCTTATCTTATTCAGTCGTCGCCTGTGCGGCAAATATCAAAGGCCTTCATAAAGTCCAGACACATAAGACCCATTGGCTCTCCTTGGTCTACCTTCCTTGTTACTTCTTCAAAGAGGAAATCTTTCAGATTTGTCAAGCATGTCTTCTCCTTGATGAAACCATGCTGACTTTGCGTTATTTTGACAGACACTTACAAGTATTCAGAAATTTCTTTCAGCGCAATGGATTCCAGGAACTTATCCACAACCAAGATTCGGCTGATTGGTGTGTAATTTTCCAGCTTTTGTGTGTTCTTTTTTAAATGGGGTGTCACGTTTGTGATTTTTTGGTCCTGTAGCACCCTTCCTGATTCTACCGATTCCTGAAAGTTCTCCACTAACGTATCCACTATTTCTTCAGTTGTCTACCTTATAACTCTGGAGGGTACTCCATTTGATCCAGACGATTTATGCACCTTCAGGCCATTCAGTGTTTCTTGCACTTTCTCAATGATGGCCACTAGACTCACATCTGTTCCCCCATTCTCTTGTATGTTTGGGTATAACTCATGTCTTCCACTATGAAGACTAGCACAGTGTAATTATTCAGTTCCTCAAATATTTCCTTGTTCCCCACTGCTATCTGTCAAGTGTCATTTTCCAGTGGCCTATTGTCCACTTTTGCGTTTATATGAATAAAGAAACAACTGCAGTCTTCCTTTATATTAGTAGTTAGCTTACATTTAATCTTCTCCCTACTCATTTGTTTTGTTATTGCCCTTTGTGGGTCTGTGTGAGCTTCCCAATGCTCTGATTACTCACATTATATATGCCCTTCGCCAAATTATATATTTTCTCTTTTGCTTTTATGCTATCGATGACATCCTGAGTCAGTCATGGTTGCCTCAACCACCCTGCACCATACCTCAATTTCCACAGGATGTGTCTCTGATGTTTTTGCTAAATTACTCTCAGACAGTCCTGCCATTGCACTTCCACTTTCCTGCTTTCTTGCGAGGGTCCTTTCTCACCAATTTCATCCAGCTTCTACCTCATGCCTCTGCAATTGCCTTTATTCAACTTTAGTACCGTTACTTCTGATTGTATATGCTCCCTCTCGAATTACAGTATAAATTCAATCATGTTATCATCACTGCTTCCTAAGGGTTCCTTCATCTTCAGCTCCCTTGTCACGTCTGCCTCATTGCACAACTCTAAATCCAGTATTGCCTATTCCCTACTTGGCTACACCACAAGCTGCTCCAAAAATCCATCGCGTCGACATTCCACAATTGAATTGAATTGAATTTATTGTCACGTGTAGTGAGGCACAGTGAAAAGCTTTATCTTGCGATCAATACAAACAGATCTCAGTGTTAAGTAGCATAGATGTATAAATAATATGTAAACATATACTAGGTTGGCTTTTGTGATTGTCCGGGCCGAGTTCACCACTCGCTGTAGACATCTTCGATCTTGAATGGTACAGGTGCCATACCAGGTACTGATACATCCAGACAGAAGCATCTCAATGGCGCACCTGTAAAAGTTGGCTAATGTATTCGCAGTGGTGATTCAAGTGATCATCGATTTTTTTTTTAAATTTCGAACAACTGGAGCGAGATACCATCATCAGACATATATCCCTCTTCAGTCCCTGTCCACCATCCACAGGGACCATTCCCTGCAGGAAACTCTGTTGCACTCTGCCTTCACTCCCACCACCTGAACCAACTGGCCCCATGGAGTCTTCCCTCTGCATCGCTGATTTTATGACACATAAATGCATAGAGCCTAAAAACCCGAGCAGGAATAGGCTGTCCGACCCTTCAAGCAAACTCCGCTTTTCAATGACATCATTGCCGATCTTTCTAAAGACTCAAATACGCTTACGCGTCCTCTCACTGTATCCCTTATTTCAGTTATTATTCAAAAGAAGGATCGCTCTTAAAAAAAGTTGTTGCACTAGCGTCAACCTCTTCGCTGGGCAAGGTATTCCATATATGAACATCCGTCTGGGTGAAGAAGGTCCTTCTGAACTCAGTCCTAAATCTGCTCCCTCTCATCCTGTGGCTATGCCCTCCTGTCTGAATTTCACCCACAAGTGGAAGCACCATTTATAATTCTCTCTAATCTGTTCTGTTCAATGTTTTATGTTGCAGTAAGATTGCCCACTCATTTTTCTAAATTCCAAAGAAAATAATCCTAATGCATGCAGTCTCTCTTTATAGGCTAACCCCCTCAACTCCGGAATCAACCCAGTGAAACTCCTGTGCACCCCTTCCCCCACCAGTGTCAATAAATTCGTTCTCAAGTAAGGGGACCAAAAGTGCACACAGTACACCAAGTATAGCCTCACCAGCATCTTGTACAGCTGCAACATAACACCTCTGTTTGAACCTTTAAGAACCTACGTTACAACTGTCCCATTTCTATCGCGATGCCCTGCTATTTCTTCCTTGATAATACACTCAAGCATCTTCCCCACTGCAGAACTTAAGCTAACTGATCAAAAATTCCCAATGTTTTATCCATCTCCATTTTTAAACGGTGGAGTCACACTAGCTGTTTTCCAATCTGCTGGGACTGCCACGCAGTCGAGTGAATTTGAAAATTGCCACTAGTGCACTTGCTCTTTCTCCCGCCATCTCCTTTAATACCCTGAGATGCATTCCATCACGGCCAGGAGACTTATCCATCCTCAGCTCCATTAGCTTGCCGAATACTACCTCTTCTGTCATCATGTTTGCTTCCAGGTCCTCACCTACATTTGTCTCGTTGTCACTTACTGGCATGTTATTAGTATCCTGCACTGTGAAGACTGACACAAAATACCTGTTCAATGCCTCAGCCATTTCATCACATCACATAACTAAGTGCCACTTCTCATCCTCAAAATTACCAACCTTTAGTTTAGCCACTCTTTTTTCGTTTTATATTTATATAGGAACTTTTGGTATCCGTCTTTGTATTCTTTACTAGTTATTTTTCCTCATCTTTAATGTTTTCCCAATCTTCCAGTTTCATGCTGCTCTTGGCCATTTGGTGTGCCTTCTCTTTCACTTTGATAGCCTCCCTTATTTCCTCAGACACGCAGGGAAGATTACCCCTGGTCTTACAGTCCTTCCTTTTCACTTAGCAATTCCACAAAAACATCTTTGATGGAAGTCCTCCACTGCTCGATATCTGTCCCACCATATAACCTTTGTTTCCAGTCTACTTCAGTCAGGTGGTCTCTCGTTCTATTGTTGTGCCCCTGCACATGCACAGGACCCTGGTATTGGTTCTTCTCTTCACACTCCCCATCTGAATTCTAAGTTCTGCCATACTGTGATCACTCGTTCCAAGAGGATCCCAAACTATGAGATCATTAATTATTTCTGTTCCAATACGCAGTACCAGATCGAGGGTTGCTTAATCTCTCGTCGGTTCCATTGCATTCTGTTCAAGGAAGCTATCACGGGTACACTCAAAGAACTCCTCCTCAAAGGTACTGTGACTGAGCTGCTTCGACCAAGCTCCATGTAGATGAAAATCCCTAATGATAATAGCCGACCCATTTTTACAGGCAATGCTGATTTCTTTGTTTATTGCCTTCAACAATGTGATGTTATTATTTACTGGCCTAGAGACTGCACCTATCAGTGATTTTTTCTTCAGAGAATTTCTACTTTCCACGCAAATTAATTCAAACTCATTCTCCATCGAACTTATAGCGTCTCTCCACACTGCCCTGATGTCGGCCTTGTATAACCGAGAGACACCATCTTCTTTACACTGCTGTCTGACCTTCCAAGTAATCTCGTACTCCTGGATATTGAATTTGCAGTCGTGGCCATCCTTTTGACGTGTCTCTCTAATGTCTATTAAGTCATTTTCATTTGTGTTGATTTGTGCTATTAGCTCTTCAACCATGTTACAAATACGACGAACATTCGGGTGAAGTGCCTTTTTGTTAGGTTTCTTGACCTTATGATTTCTGTAATAATATCTCCTTTTGCTTGTTGTCTGTCCTCACCTATCCATTGACGTCTTCTCTCCTCTATTTCCAATGGCCCAACACGTCTTCCAGGTGAAGCAACACATGAACTGCACTTTACGCAATCCACTCTATTGCAATCACTGCTAGCAATGTGGTTTCCACTATTTTGGGAAACGGAGTTTGGACTGGGTCACCACACTGCAGAACATCTAAGTTCTGTCTTCACGAAGAGTTACAGCGACTCTCAGCGCGTGCTGGAAGCACACCACCTCAGTTTCTATTTGGGGAGTCTGCAGCCTTCCAGGCCGCATATCAATTTATTTTTTTAGAGCCTGAACTCTCCCTTGTCCTATCCCCCTATCCCAAACGCCATGCCTTGTTGTCACATGGCCTTCCATAACACATTCACGCATTTTAACTGGAAAACGCTGTTTTCAGCCTTTGCGCCTATAAACTGTTTAGCTTTGATACCCAATATCACATTGTTACAGTAACAGTCCTCCACATATGGTTCGCCACTAACAGTCTCCATTAACAGGTATTCACCTTGCCAGCCAGATAATCATTCATTCCTTTGTCCAACTGTTCTTTCCTCTATTTGAACTCTATCCCTACCTATCGCTTACACCTCCCCCCCCCCAACCCCCACTATTTCTTCTGCAGATAGACCAACATTTTCCAAGCTGTCGTCAGTTCAGAGGAATGGCCACTGGAATCGAAATGTTAACTCGGATTTCTTTTTTTAGATGCTGAGTTTTTCCAGCATCATCTGGTTTTGGTCTGGTTAGAGTTGGATACTGTGAATGTTCGAGGAAGAATGACTGTGCATGGCCTGGTAGAAGAGAGATACTGTGCTTGTGCAATGATCTCCTGCACAGAATACAGAACGTTGTTCCTGTTGAAAAGTTCTCTTGTGTGTAGTTCTGAATACAAGGTGAGCAATCGGCATGAACTTCTTAGGTCGATGAAAACAGCAATCATTTCTGCCACAGTTCTCTCCTGGATGTGATGAACAGCAGAGAGAAAAGCAACCCTCGTGTCAGATGTGAACGGATTGGAGTCCACGCAGGAGGTGTAATCAAGTGACAGTTTTTTTTCAGATAGAAAACGCTTTCTCACTGTAACAATGTGCCATTGGGTATCAAAGCTTAACGGTTTATAGGCGCAAAGGCTGAAAACAGCGTTTTCCAGTTAAAATGTGTGAATGTGTTCCCTCCAGTGTGACAGTACAGTTGTGTATAATTGTAAATAGAATAACTGGATGAATCACTTTACACATTCAGCTGGCGAATAGTCCTCTTGTGGGAAGACATCTGTACAGAATGCAGGAAGACGCACTGAGAGGTTCTTGATCAGTTTCATCTAGGGACTGAGACAATACTGGAGGTTTTGAGAGTCTAACACGTGGACAAATCCCCAGCTCGGAGTGAAGTTATATCTCACGTTGCTCTGTGAGACAACGGAGCAATTTTAGGGTTTCGGACCAATGTTTCACATTCCTCCTAAAATGGACTGCGCCCTGGGGACTGCCGCTGTGGGAATGTCCAGGGATATGGGCACAGACCCGGCAGCTGGTCTGATTTACCTTTGGGCACAAATGTGGATCATGTCAAGGAAAATGCTCACCCATGGCTCACGGTGGATTAAGTGCTCTGTTCTTTGTGCCGTGTTAGTGATCAGTGGTGATGTGCATGTCAGACCAAGAGTGATGATCCCGATGGCTGCAGCGAGCAGCTGGATCCCTCTGTGGTGTCTGGAGCTGCATCCTGTTCTGTTTGGTTGTCCTTCTGTGGAGGCGGAAGCCTCTTTCACCCGGTCGCATTCTGGTCTCCCTTGGAGTGTGACAGCTGGCACCGTCGTGAGACTGACCAAGAGTGGTCCTTTCCATCTACGGGAGAGAGAATCTTTCGGCAGGGACTGTCTCCTTCCATAGTGCCCAGTTTAAACTGGTGAGGTCGTTCCTGCCGTGGGGTGGACATGCCTGCTTTTTTTTGTTTGCTTTTCTTTTGTTGTACCCCCACACTATCGTCTAACTGCGGTAGTGCTTATTGTTTCCCCAGCACCCATGTTGTGTGTGTGTGCAGGTTTGATACACAGTGAAAGATTGAAGGTGCACGAATCTTTATTCCGTTTCCACCAGCAGGAAGATAAGAAGCACCCAAGTACATCGCAGGTTTTAGCAAATCTTGGTTTAAAGTGATCCTTCTACTAATGGCTTGAACGTAATCAAAGACAATTTCCTGTGTTAAGAGCAGCGCTGTGTCATTGGTTAGTTTTGGGGGTCCGGTGGCTGTGGGCATTGTTCATTCCATTCGCACTTCAAATGGTGTAATTTCCGTCGCTCGGTTTCCCTGTCCACTTACTGTGTGAAGAACCAGTGCCCGGCCGTCTGGCCAAGCCAGTCCTGTGACCCGAGTGATTTGGGGGAAGGTGGTTTTGAGGGTGTTGTTCATTCTCTCCAATATTCCTGATGACTGGTGGGTGGTACAGAATGTGGTATCTCCTGGGTATTCCGAGTGCGTCACAGTCAGCAGTAATGAGATTCGCGGAGAAATTGGCACGATCCCCCATATGTTTCTATGCGCTCTGGGATATAAAACTCTTGAAATAACGTCCTGCAGGATACACTTTATCACTGCTCTGGCGTCATTCTTTTTGATGGGGAATGAGTCTACCCATTTTGAAAACATGTCGACAATATTTAGGTCAAATTTTTATTCCTCCTTCTGAGGCGTGAGGGCAAGGTCAATTAGAAGGTGGGTGAATGGACCATCAGGAACTGGAATGTAGTCATGTTTGGCCATCGGCTTCCCTGCATTTTTCGGTAGACAGATGAGGCACCTTGACAGCAGAGCTAAGGCAGCTGCAGCGACTCCCGCTGCATACCAGGAATGGCTGACAGCATCTTACCTGTGTGTTCGATTAGGTGTACCACCAGGGCCAATAAATGCAGGTGGGCTTTCAGTTAAATGATGAAGGGGTGGGTAAGAACCTGTAAGAACAGTGATTGTATGGCACGAATGCGGGCCCATGCGGCCCTCTCTTCTGGCGTGGCGGTTTGCTGTACTGTTGGGACTGCATTGAGAGAGTCAGAGGACTCTGGAATTTTCACCACCGTGGGGGTCTGCAGGATATAAGTGGCAAGGAGTAGTGCCGATTCCCGGGTGGCTGCATCAGCTGAGGCATTTGCTTGGTTGACGGGATCGGTGGCAGAGTTATTGGCGTCACATTTTATAATGCGACAGCGGCGGGTAGCAGGCCTGCTTGTTGGATGTTGGCAACGAGTGCAGCATGTTGGAGTGATCTCCCTGCAAAGCTGATAAACATCCTCTGTTTCCATATTGTGCCAAAGTCCTGAACGACTCCAAAGTCACATCTGGAGTGTGTGTAGATATTGGCTGTCCTGCCTTGTGCCAGGAGGCAGGCTCTGGTGAGAGCAAAGAACTCTGCCGGCTGTGTGGACAACCCATCTGGTAATGCAGCTGATTCGAGAGTGGTGATGGGGTTGCAAATGGCTTGGCCTTCTAATGTGTATTTGTCTGATGGCCGGAAAGAGCCGCTGGTGAAACGAATCTGGACCGGGTTTTCTCAGACCGGTCAGGACACTTGCTGAACCAGGCGAAAGTGAGGACTGCAGATGCTGGAGATTAGAGTCAAGATGAGAAAGGTGCTGACAAACACAGCAGTTAAGACAGCTTCCGAGAAGCAGGAAAATTAACGTTTCTGGCAGGATCCCTTTGTCAGGAATGCTGAACCAGGTCCAAGAAGTTGTGGTTGTCTGCAGAATCAGGTGTGTGGAATTAGGGTGGCGGGGTTCAAAGCTAGAGCGCAGTGTAGAGAAAGGTATGCCTAGATCATAAAGCGACCTCATGACCAGTTCTCTGAGTTGTAGTAAAATGTTGGATTGCTGCTGAATTATGCAGCAGGGCGAGTGCCAGTGGGTCCAAAACAGTACAGGGGTCTACTAGTACAATGGAGTTGGCCTTATCCGCTGTTACTGTGGGTGCTTCCACCGTGCACAAACATGCCGGCATTCTGCTCATAACAGATGGTAACTAAGCATTATAAAACGCAACTGGGCGACGGAGATCCCCATGAAGCTGTGTTAAAATGCCAGATGCGAAACCTTCTGACTTGGTTGCATAAAGATAGAAGCCCTGTCAGTAATCTGGGACTCCCAGAGCAGGAGTGAAGATCAGTTGTTGCTTCAGTTCAGTGAATGCCCGTTGCATTTGGGTTGTCCACTTCACCCTGGTTGGCTGTTTCGGGGAAGCTGCCTCCCACAGACAGGAATCCAGGGCCTGCAGTAGTTTACCAGCCCCAGAAACACTTGCCATTGCCTGTTTCTGACAGGTAGGGGAATCTGGGCGATGACAGCCAATTGCTCCGTGGACAGTGCTCTGAGGCCATAGGAAAGATTGCACACCAGATATTAGACATTTTGCTGAGACAACTGCAGTTTCTTGATAAACACCCTATGCCCACCCTGTGCCAGACTGCAGAGCAAGGCCACCGTAAACTACTTGCATGCAGTAGCGGAGGTGGAAGCCAATAGCAAGCCATCCGCATATTGGAGGAAGTTGCTGTGGCATGGTAGGTGAAGGGTGGACAGGGTGAGGAATAACGCAGCAGCATAAATTGTGGGACTCTCCGAATACCCTTAGGAAAAACCGGTCTATGTATTTTGGCAGCCGCGATATGTAAAAACATAAAGGTTCAGGGGCAACTTGAAGGAGAATGAGGCTGAGCAAAGGTCGATTACAAGAATATGAACTGGAGGTAGCGGGGATACTGGTCAGGAGAGCATTTGTGTCCGGGACTACTGGGAAGCAGGGAACAACAATGGCATTGACAGCCCTAAGATCTTGCACAAAACTCCATTTTCGTGATCTTCCAAGCTTTGGGATAGGTAAGAAGGGAGTGTTGCATGGACTGGTTGTGGGCAGGAGGATTCCTTGTTGAAAAGGTGATTCCATAACTAGTTTGATTCCCAATACTGCTGCCGGTGAATCGGGTATTGTTGTATTGATGGCAGGATTGTTCCCTGTCTGAGAGTAACTGTATGTGTTTGGGAGGACAACAGCTGGCCTGCATATTTCTATTGCTGTGCCCACAGTGATTATGTGAGATCACCTGATAAGAATTGGCTCTCGGAGGAAGAGGCAGCGTCTGTGCCTTGTTATGTAAAAGTAGCTTGTAGGAATGCGGGATCACAGCGCACACACAACTCACCATTCCCAATCAGTGCAAGCTCTACGAAGGGGTCTGTGTCTTGCCCAAACGGTGTGAAATGTATTGTTGGTTGTGCGACACGCCCTATCATGGTTGTGAGATCTTTGGGGTGCTGTGTATACTTAATTATAAAGGGTCTTTGCAGGCCAGTGCAGCCTGCTCTGCGCTGAGTTGCACGTCTGCTGCAACACCCTGTGGTCTGACAAAGTATCTGCCAGTCATGGTTAGTGGGGAGTTGAGCTCCAGATGTGAGTCCATGAGTGGAGGATATGTTGATGCTGGAACCGGGGGGTGGAAGCTGGACAGTGAAATTGACAGACAAAACGGCTTGGCAACAGCACCCACCAGAGAATGGGTGGAGGATGAAGGGGTAGTTGATATGCAGGAGCAGAGAGGGTCAGGAAAGACGAGGGTAGTTTCTGGCGGGCACAACCAGGCGCTTGAGCCATATACTAATCTCACAACTAACAGCAGGGGAATTCCAGTCTGCTCTTGCAAGCATCCTGGAGCCTTAGTGCACCGCCACTTCCCAGAAAGTGCTGAAATGAGAGAAAGAAAGAATACAAAAAGAATGGGCCATGAAAAGTGAATTTCACCAACCACATTCTCGATTAGATTACCTTTCCCTTTTGCCGTCTCCAGAACAGAAATGAAAGAAATGGTAGAAATTTAAGAACATATGACATCGAAATTCATTGGAATCATTTTCCCATTCGCCAAAACAGAAAATAATGGCTAGTAGAGTCACTATAGAACTTTGTTTCACAACAGCGATGGAATAACGGTCTCTCTTCGGTTCCATTGAACAAAACAGCAGCAGCAGAGATGCTTGAGCCTACGATTTATCGTGTGGGCGGCGAGCACGATCATGACAATATGGACACTGATCCCTTTGAGAGAGTCTGCACTCTCCCACACCGCAGTTCATTCTCCAAGTAGCAAACCCGCCAGTTCTGGGTTTTTTTGTTTGCTTTGAACACGGCACTTGAACACGCTGCAGCTGTGTTGTTGGCCCACAGAAATGGCAGTGGTGGGATTGGAAGCGACGCCCATTTAGAGACTGGAACCTGGTTCCAGCGCCTTAGACCGCTCGGCCACGGTAACACCCAAAAGCGTGCCATCTATTTTCATACATTTTCAATTGTGCTCCTGCAAAACAATGGAAGTAAACTCACAGGGAAGGCATTCCGTGATCCCTGTCCTGCTTGCATCGCAGCTGGGATATGCCCGACTACAAGATCAATTTCGCAACAGATAAAGGTAGCCCATCAATCCACACAAAAATCAATGGAAAGTTGAATCTATCTTCTGAGACTCTTTTCAGCTACAAATGTATATGCGAGTGTGAGAATGTATGTTCCGTCATGATTTGATAAAATAACCATGGCATTACTGGAATGTTGATTCTTGCTTTAGTAAATGATTTCGCCCATTGGTCGAAACAGATCAACTTTCACGTTTACACGGAACATGAAACACACCGTACTACAGGGAAAATGCACAAAGCTGAGCAGGCCGTGTTCCACATCATACCATGCAGCATAGTTTCAGTCACTGTGTCTGTTTTGCAGAATTAGCGTCACAAAGAATGTTCTCTACCAGAAAAGCCGCGGTAGCAGTACAATCCGAGAAGACAGATCACAATGTCAGCATGCTCATACCTCGGTGCCAGTACGAGTTGGCACTTTCCTTGCCTGTTACATTAACAGTGCAACTTGCTGCAGAGATGTCTCCACCGGGACATGAGCGACATGGCTGCCAACTGAGTAGGAAACCTGTGTGGAAATCGATGGGAAGCGACTCAGTAAATTTCACAAAATTCCATGGTTTTTATTAGTGATGCAGTCTCTGTTCACGTCAATACAAAAGGCAGTTTCCGAACATATTTACAGAAGTCAAAAGGAGATTACCCCCCCCCCCCCACCCCACAAGATGTCAAAGAAGTGCTAACTGCACTTGAGTGCTTTTTGTTCTCGATGTGAAGAGCTCTCACGCCTGAGTCACCTTCACGTCTCTGGTTGCTGAGTGAATCATAAATAAGGAGTTTCACCAGAGCTGCAACTGCCTCACTTTGTTATCCCGCTTCCCCCTCCCCCTCCCCTCCCCGTTTACATTTTCCTGCTCATCTATGATTTAAAGAAAACCAAATGGATGCAATGGCATTCGGTAGCCTGGCCGTTATTTCCGAATTCCCACTTCCAACATGGCTTAGATCTCGGGTCGCACCTTAATACTAGCGACGCTATGAAAGCACAAGTCCCCAGAGGTTCCTCTGAGAATGTAAGTTCATTCATTGCTGTTGCTGACGGAATGAGCCGCTAACGTGCAAAAACATGATTCAGGATTTCTGGTGCTAATTCTCGCACGTTGAATAACGGCAACAGCTTCCAAATGAGGCCTGTCAGAGAGTACTCGGGGGTACATTTGACAGAGGGGCTACATTAGGAATCCATGGTGCGCCGTGAAACCAGCACATCAGCTTTCTCCTTGGCTTTGAAATGGGCCATCTGCGCAAGGAATGCAAATGTGGTACTGTTTTTTGTGGAAGGATTAGAACGCGGGAACTAGACTCTGAAACAGAATGGCATATGTCCAGAAGCAGGTTGGAGAAACACTTAACAACGTTTCGCCAGGGCTGTTTCTGCCCAGTTTCAAACTGGGAACCTTTCGTGGGTGAGGCGCATGTGACAACCACTACACTGTAGAAACAAGCTGCACCGGAAGCAAAATGCTGGGAAATGGCACTTGTTTAATTTTGGCGATGTAGTCAGCATGGACGAGATACACCGAAGACTCTGTTCCCATGCTGTTTACTTCAATAACGTTGTGTTGCTTACACCCCCTTTAAAGGATTACTATTAGCGGGGCTTGCCATCGCTCGCTGTGGGGCAACAGTTTAGTCTATTCGACTGTTCAACGGAAAGGTAGAATTGTGAAAAACTGCAGAACTGAAAGACTTCCTTACTTTTATCCCGACTGACCATACTTCGTGAAATATTCCCGGATCCTCAGTTGAGAATTTTTGCTGCTGGAAATTATCTCACAAACTGTGTTATCTCGAAATGTAGTGAGCGAATGGCAAAACAGTCACGATTTAACACGGAACACAAACAAAAATGACAAACCAAATGCATTTTCAGACACAGCGAAGCATGAATGCTAAATGTGAGACAGTCCGAGGGCATGAGCCGTAAAGTAATTTCACAACTAACAACAGGGCAATTCCAAACTACTCTTTCAAACACACTGGAGCCTTAGTGCACCACCTCTTCCCAGGAAGTGCTGAAAAGAGAGAAAGAAAGAACATAATAAGAATGGGCCATAGAATGTCAATTTCATCAATCGCATTCTCGATTAGATTAGCTTTCCCTTCTGCCGTCACCAGAACAGAAAAGAAGGAAAAGAGAGAAATTTAAGAACATATGACATCGCAATTCATTGGAATAATTTTCCCTTGCGCCAGAAAACCAAATAACGACGAGTAGAGTCACCGCAGGACTTTGTTGCACAACAGCAATGAAACAACAGTCTCTCTTCAGTTCCAGTGAAAACTCAACTTGCCTGAAACGAAACATCAGCAGGACAGCTGCTTGAGCTCGCGGTTTACCTTGTGGAAGGCGAACACGTCATGACAGCACGGACACTGACACCTTGGAGAAAATCTGCACTCTCACACATTGCATTTTACTCTCCAAGAGACAGACCCGCAGTTGCTTTTTGACAACGGCACTTTAACACGCTGCAGCTGATGCGACGGAAATTGTAGCAGTGAAATTCAAACCTCCACCACCTGCCAAATTGGAACCTGAATCCTGCGGCTGAGGCTGCTTGGCCACGCTACAGAGCCCTGACCTTCTCTGAGTCATGAAGGGTGCTGTGTCTGATCCGCAGGACACCCTGAAGGATTATCAGGCAGCGCCATCCTCCCTGCGACATGGACGTGCTGGCTAAGATTCTGTTGTGTAGATGTGTCCCGGCTTTGCCAATATCACCGTTGTTTAACTCCTTACATTCTGTTGGTCTAACTATGATTCCACTCAGAATCACAAATGTGTCACAAAACACCTTAGCTGAGCTGGTCCTCCACAGAGATAAATGCGTTTCTCCTTTGGTATCATTCCCTTGACTTCTCCCTGTAATTCTCCACACTTTTACTTTCAACATAAACTTCGAATTAATTTTTAACTAACTCCATTGAAACTGCGTCTTTCTCAATGTCAGGCAGTGGTTTAAAGATACTAACCACTCACTATGTGAAAACGTTTCTCCTCATGTACATTTTTCTTCTTTTACTAATGACTTTAAATATCTGCCGAATCGATCTCGATCCTGTCAGGCGTGGGGAGCATTCTCCCTTCCTTATTTCCTCTGTCTATCCCACTCATGTCTTGAAAAGGTTTAACAAGGCCAGTTTTCGGCCTTCTGCTCTCCAAGGAAAACTGTCCCAACTTTCCAAATGACCTTTATTGTTGATATTCCTCATATACCAGACCATTCCCATCAACCTGTTCAGCGCTGTTTCCAATGCTTTCCCGTCCCCACTTCCTAAAGGTTCAAACCCAGAACTGTGCAAACATCCAGATGGTGGAATTATTCAGAGTGGGATTGTGTGGGTGAACATCCTGAAACACTTGTTTCACTTTCACCGCATGTGGTACTGTGCCATGCCCATTACCATGACACTTATTACCCCTGAACTCAAAGTTATTTCAAGGGGTGCAACTTTCATGATTTACACCTTGTTTTTATCAAACAGTTGATAGGGCGACCGGGCAAAGTGAAATCAAACAACCAAGGCTCGATGGCGACCTGAAGTAAGACATTCTCACATGCCAGAATTAACTCAAGCTACTAAGCGACAATCAGGCGACATTCTTACGTTTCCAACATCAAACCAGCTTAAAGTCGCTCAGATATAAATACATTACACTTTGCTCTCGGATTTCTAAGCTCCAAAGAGTTTCAAGAATATCACCTTCTTATTCCGTCTCCTTGTTCACGGGGCAGTGCTGTTTATCCCTTCCACTTGGACTCCATCGGCAGAGTATTCAGCTGCCCCAGATGAAGCGAATGCGAATGAAACCCTCAGTCACTGAGAGTCATCCCCACGGGCCTGAGCTGCGGGGCTGCAGACAGTCTAACGCGGAAGGGGGGGTTAAAATGAAACATTGTTTCACCATCAGCCACTCTGTCTCAGAGATAGGAGGAGGGACAGCATCAACGTGTGGCGTCACTCACGCGCCGACAGAAGCTGTTCAGCCCATCGAGTCCATGGCGACTCTTTGTCGCTTGTATATCTCTGTGGCTATTCATAATTGGCCATCTATGTTATAATAATGCGGAACTGTGTCAGTGTCATAATGCTGTCTCCAACAAGTTGATCCAATTGTCACTCACGGCTTTTCATTTCACGGGGAGGACACTGCTGTCCGAACCAGCATAGGGAATAACTGCAGGGCGTTGTGCGCATAGAGCTCTCTACAACTGATATCGCTCACCTTCACCAGTTTATTCCAAGCTCTGGCAAATGATTTTGCGAATCAGATCAGAGCAGACCGACAGAGAACAGGAAAAGAGCTTGCAGACCTTCACAAGTGTGTTTCCTCACCTGTGTAAATTTGGTGGGTGTATCAGTGCGAAATATTCATTTCAGATACATTGAGTGAAAGGAAGCGGAAAGTGAAACAACATGCAATACGTAGAATGGAGCTATGTTATGTTGGAACACTAGCGGGGACAGTACACACACTGAAACCTTGAATTGTCAACGAGCAGAGGATGTTTTCAATCCATTAATGTCGGGGTTATGAGCCCAATACGCTCGCGCTGGGCCGCTCTGTTAGAACTGACCACAGCAGTTTTCCGCAGCCTTCAGCTTTTTGTCTGGCGTGTAGCATGGCAATCAGTGTTGTGGGAAAGAAACGTGAACGCGCTCTTAGCTCCATATCAAACACGGGTGTGGGGATCGGGGAGGCGGCTAGATGGAGTGGGAGTTATGCAAATTCTGGAAAGCTGTACAAAAGGGAGATTGCACATGCACAGGAACCCATCTTCTTTTGGGAACCTTGTGCAAATAACACCATCTGAAACAGATGAAACATTCTGAAGCAGAACTGCAGGGAAAGAGAGAGTCTCTCCCAGTCATCGGGAACTGTGTCTGTGTCCTCCTGGAAGTTACAGCGAGGGCTCTGCTGTCTGAATCAGCATGGGATGTTACTGCAGCATATCCTGGCGCTCAGGCACACTGCACCTGATATGCATAAGCTTTATCACGTTACCCCAAGCTCAGAGAATAAATTTCACAGCTCACATCATCCCAGAGTGACGGGGAACAGAAGAAATCGTTTCAGACCATCATCTTTACACCACTGGGAAGAAAACGGATGTCGGAGTGCAGACAATCTCGACTAGTGCTATTGTTGTTGTCTGTGTGACAACAAGAGCAGGTACCAGGAAATGTTTATCTTGCTTCTTAAAACAGGCGTGAAAATTTGCAGAGCACAGACACATCTACCTGCTGTTAGTGAAATGATGAACAGCAGAGTACAGTTCACAGAGTATGGTCAGCCATCTGGGTTATGGGCTCAGTACTCTCCAACTGTGACCCTCTGCTCACAGGATTTGAACACAAACAAATGACTCAGTGACAAATTCTATTGAAAAGGATTCTGTGAGGAATTGAAAGCGATGGAATGAAAAGCCGCTTGAGAGCGGAATGTAGCATTATCTGTGAAGATATTGATTTCCAGACTCAAGGAGACTGCGCAGTGCTGTTTCCATGGGTCAATGTCAGGATAGATAGATTGAAACAGCGTCGGATGTCATTGTAGGAAGCCCTGTCGCTTAGACACACTGCACCTTTTGTACAATGGTGCAAAAACACGGACCTTTTCTGTAGAGGGGACAACTTCAAAATCGTTAATGCGGCAAAATTCACGAATGTGTGAAACAACAAAGCAACCACAGAAATTGGTGTTACATGACGGGGTAAACCCCTCTGCAAATGTAAACCGACAAAACAGAAAGGATTCACCCCGTACTGTATTCTGTTAAAATTCAAGAGGCAAAGAACTATTCCAAAAATCACTATTTAAAGTTAAAAATAACAACTTTATTGTTTTTTTTAACATATGACAGAGAATAATCAACTTATAATTACTTACAACTCATTTCTCTAAACCTTGTGCTCTACAATATCTTCCCCAAACCCGACCCCATTAACATTTACAAAAAAAATCAATTTACAAAGCAGCTTGTTGTCGAATCTTCTCTTCGTGTCTTTCTCTATTGAATTTTTCTCCAGGTCGGTGTTGATGCTTCTTTTTTTATGCAATCTATTTCTCCAGATAAGCACCTCTTGGAGATTTTACTAACATCCTACATCTGTTGATCTTTTAGCTGCTCTCTTTGCTGTTCTTTGTCGCTCTGGGTAACTGTTCAAAATGGCCGATATTTGTCTCACAAAACGTCGGATCGCTTCATTGGTTTTAACATTGTAAAAATACCACATTCAAACTTGATTGGGGCATAATTGAAACTGATTGGCCGAATTAGAATTTGTTTTTGTATCCATGTAACACAGTGTTAGTTGTTTCGACCTAATGTTATGTTGTTACCTTGTTCTGGACTCCTTGTGCTCGCCAGACATTTCAGCACCATTAAAAGTACATTACACCCACAACTTCATAACAATGGCATTTGCCAAGACAGTCTATTTCGCTCAACAACGCTCTCTGTCAATCTCATGTGCCTGAGATTTGAAGAATCTCTGGTCTATGTGAATTAAAACTGCCCTATTCTCATAACCTTACATTTAACACATCCGGTTATATATGTCTTACAATATTACTTGATTCCTCACTGTGTTACTTCAACACCCGTTGAGAAGAAATAAAAATGAGAACAACAGTCACCTGTGTGACTGCGATTTGACCCAATGTTGCTGCAGCCAACCGATTCAGCTGCAAGTAAAATAGCCCACACCTTTCCTGTGCCAGTAATGAGACTGCATAGCATAGTGGTAAGTTTTAATGAGTTGAATTCGACCCAGCATCATTTCTCAGGACGAAATTTACTGGGATATAGAGATGATGAAATAGACGGGGGTTGGGGTGTGGAATATAGTTAAAAAGGATGTGGCCAGAGTTCCCTTGATACAAAATCGTTAGAGATGACGGAAATGAGGTTTCCTGGGAGATAAAGCCACGAGAAAAGAAAAGTAGGGATTTAATTGGATGGTGAAATAGAAGAAGAATCACGCGACACAAATAAGGAATGACTGATTTGTGTCCTAATGGAGCTTTTCCAGCTGATGTGAGGTTGGAAAGGATTAATAGGAGGGAAATTCCCTCGTTAAGGTGAATGTATAACCAAAGGTAAAAGCTTCAATATAAGTGAGGAACGACAAAGAAGTTTACAGCAGGTACTTTTATTCTGAGAGTTATTGAAATCGGAGATGATTTTTCAGCAGAAGAAAACATGTTAGAAGATGATTCCAGCATATTTGAAAGGCGACGTGCAGACACACAAGGAGCGAATTTAACAGGGACAGGGATTCTGAGCTGCCTGAATGGGGATGCAAAATGGACGCACTCATAAATTGTTCAGTGTTCATCGGAAAGAAATTGCTATATACCTGCAACTGAACATGTTAAGTGTAAGAAGATCTGGTGGTGTTGAAAGGTGTAGCAGCTGGTTCTCCGTGAACTACGACAGATTGTTAATGTGCTGAGCTGTTTGTTTTAGCTTTGCATTAAATGGAAGCCGGTTAGCTCAGTCCGTTGGATAACTGGTTTATGGTATAGAGTGAGACTAATAACGTGGGATTAAATGTCGCACTGTCTCAGTTTGCTATAAGGATCATCATCTCCTCCGCTCACGTGATCTGTAATACAATGGTGACTCAAGTGAGCAGGAACGGACCTATCGATGTCAAGCATCATTATCATTGCCACCTGTTGCCTTGAACATTTGGTCACAATGACCAGGAACAGGACTGATTCCTTTTAATACTCACTCATCTCCTTCCGAAAAATCCAGCGACAAGACTCATCCTTATTCCTGTTTGAACCCTTTGTTCCACACAGCATCAAAACTATTTGTCATGACTTTACCAGTTAGGATGACAACATTCAATCTACCCAAAGAAATAAATATAATTCCTTTCGAACGGTTAATTGAGCTGTGTGAGTTTGCAGCAAACATGATAATATGAAACGAGTTTAAGAGCCTTTTCAAGAATGTAGTCCAGTGCAGTGTTAGAGATTTGAAAAAGGTCATCAAGCTTAAATATCATCTCTGTTTCTCGAACCACAGATGGATAATTACTTGGGGAATATGTGCAGTTTTACGGTTAACAATTGATACCTTTCCCAAATCAGAAACTGGAGTTTCAGTATAGATGCTGCTTTATTCGACATTGTTCTTCAACTATGCTTCAGTCTGATGCTCCAATAATTCCTGATTAACGTCAGTTTAAGCAGCTTTAGATAAAGATTGGAATTACAACTGAGGAATTACACGCTGTTAAGTACCAAGCGCTGATCAGTTGCTCCACTGGAGCCGCCGGCAGCAAGCCCAAGAGTAAATTGAATTTCAGTTTAAATTGTAAAGTGATAAAAATCCAGAGTAAGATCCAGAATGCCCGAAATTCATGAGTATTACTGTGGCCAGAACTCTAGTCAGGCAAAGGGGAAATCTGTCCCTGAATCCCCAATATCCACACGGCCGTTCGCTCCATATGTCCAGTTGGAAACCTGTGTGAAGGAACTTGCAGTCTGACAGAGCGCCTAGGAGAACCCTCCACTGACTGATCAAAGCTACAACAGGAGCTGTGTATTCAAGCTGTGAGAGCTCGGTATTCCGTGGTGTAGATTCACAGGGTCCTCATCATGTTATTGTTTAAGACCCTCTGTCAGAAACAGCACAGACAGAGAGGAATAGGAGGGCGCCATTTCACCCGCAAGCGCTACCCCGCCATTTGATATCATTATGGCTGAGAGAACACGTCAATGTCTTTTCCCAGTCCATCCACATCAACCTGTCGCCCAAAGGCGAAAAGACACTGAATAAACCGAAAAACTCTGTGCAACCGTGGGGGGGCAACTGTGTTTAGAGACATTGGGCTTCAGCAGTTGGTTTTGTGAATGAGCAGCGTATTCTGGACTGATCATGTTTCAAATGATGCGATTCCCTCAAAACTCACCACCAAGAAGGTGAGGAATCTTCTCTGGTCAGTAGCGGGGACGAGAACTCCAGACGATGGGAACCGATGATGAATCAGCAGAACAATCATTGATTCAGCTGAAATCTGAACTAAACTCCGATTCTGCTGGGACTCAAACCAACAAACTTTGAATCACAATCTTAACAATGCAGTAGAAGTCCAACACGACTTTCATTGTGCCACAGAGGTGAGCTAGCCTACATTTTACTGCACCCAACATTACGGTGTTCAAATCTTTTATCAAACATCTATTTATCCTCGCCCCACTTTCCAGTTCCTTGTCCTTATCCGTACATGCTCGAGCTCCTCAAGTGTTCAGCTAAATAATCCTGAAGTGTTCTGAGGAGTCTTAGATTTACCATACGTTCACACAGTGAGTTCCAGACAAACAAAACTCTCAGGATGCAAACGTCATTCCTAAATCTTCTCTGAACAGCCTCTCTCTAGCGTTTCATCTATATCCCTGTTTATTAACCCTTCCTATTAGAATTTTACTCCTGTCACACGTATCTATTCCCTTTCTGTGCACGTTAATCAATTCCTCTCTCACGTTTCTCCGGTCTCAGATTAAGAGCCCCAATAGGGCTCATCTATCTTTGCAGTGACGAGAGTGTCGTGCTTTAAAAAAAGCACAGCCGGTCAGGCAGCATCCGAGGAGCAGGGGAATCGATGTTTCGGGCATAAGCCATTCATCAGGAATGAGATTTTTGTGTGGGGTTTGAGGGAGGGGAATGGGGTTGGTGGTCAGGTAGCTGGGAAAGCGATAGGTGGATGAAGATGACGGAGAAGGTAGTAGGTCAGAGGGGGACTGATGGCCGGGTCCAGAGAGCAGTGCCGAGTTGGAGGCTTTGGACTGGGATAATGTAGGGGGAGGTGAAATGAGGAAGCTATTGAAATACACATTTATCCCGTGTGGTTGCAGGGTCCTAAGGTGGAATATGAGACGTTCTTCCTCCAGGCATCGGCTGGTAATGGAATGGCAGTGGCTTGTGCCCGAAGCATCGATTCTCCTGCTCCTCTCATACTGTCTGACGTGCTGTGCTCTTCCAGTACTACACTGTCGACTCTGAGCTCCAGCACCTACAGCCTTCACTTTCGCTTATCTTCACAGGGGGAATGGGCGAGCTCAGACATCACCTTGGTAAATCTACTCTGACCACGTTCCCGTGCAATCACACGTTTCCTGAAGGCTGGCGATCAGAACAGAACAAATTATCCAAAGAAAAACAGAAATATCTGAACAAAATCAGCAGGTCTAGTGGATCTGAGGAGAGACTTTCGAGCCAAACGATCCGCCTTTGGAACGAATGGTATGTGTGGGTGGAGCAGGGCCTAAAATGATTGAACTCAATGTTGGGTACTGAAGATTGTATGGTCTATCAGTAGGAAATGACGTGCTGCTCTTCCAACTCGCGCTGTGCTATGCGGGAGCGCTGCAGCACACCAAACTGACATGGAGGCATGGGAACACAGTGGCATGTTGCAGTGACAGGAACCTGGAAGCTCAGGGTCTTAGTTTGCTTGCCTACAGAATGTTGGTGTAATTATGTTTGTCACCCGCTTTGTTCTTCTCTCCACAGTCTCGATGAGACCACATTCTGAGCAGGAAATGCAGTTTGCTAAATTGATTGATGGGCAGATAAATCGGTGGAACCTTACACAGTGAGGGGAGACATCGTAAACGAGCAGCATTACACCTTCTGGGATTTCGTGTAATGGTGCCAAATGGGGAAGTGCTGGGGGCCAAGGAGGATTGGACGATGGTGTACAGAGAACAATTGTCCTGCATAGTGCCGGTATTCAGTGGTGTGGGCCAGTGGGGAAAGGGCAGTAGAATGTATATCTTCCTGAGCTACCTGCTATAAGTAACCACCTCACTACGGAGCAAAAGTATCAAATGATTTTCATTTCAACAACAGCACCAGGTACAGCTTGAGAAGTTACGTGTTTGCACTGTCACTGTCACCCTGTCTCCCCCGAGAGCAGTAGTACTCCCCCACGCTGATTCAGAGAGCACAGTTATTCCTGTGACTTGTCCCTTCAAGAATGGAAGGACAGGTATCAATAATCCATACTTGGAACGGAGTATTTGTATTGCTCAATAACAATTGCTTAACGATCCTAATTCCCTTTCAAATCACTTGACCCACATCCTTGTATGTCTTGGCATCATAAATTCACATTTGAATACTTCGGAAAGTTATGTGGATTTCTGCCTCTCCGACCCTTGCATACACTGTGTTCCCCATTTCAACCACTCACTGTTTAAAAACGTTTTTCCACGCATTCACTCTAATATTTCCGTCTCTGACCTTAAATCGATGGCCTCCCGTGATTGAAAACTCCATCAATGCGAAACATATATTTCAGTCTACGCTATTCATATCCCTCAGTACTTTGTACATCTTAATCATGCCCCTCTCAATCTCCTCTTCTCTAAGAAATACAACTCCAGTTTGTCCAATCTCTCTTCTTCAGCCAGACAATATCCTGGCAAATCTCCCCTTCATAACTACTCACAATTGTCTTGCTTGAGCCGAATGAACACGTGAAATAAATGATGCGAAAGTCGATAGAAACTGGTGTTTTTTGAATAAAGTTTATTTTCCTCAATGCTTCCCTGTGCCCTTTTCCTGAGCCTGATGTTTCAATAATCGCTGGTCCATGTCAGGAAAAGCTGCGCCATGTGGATTGAGATCACAACTGCCGTATCGAAATTGATCAATTGGTTTGAATGTCCCGATGGTGAGACTTGGGCATGGTCACACAGCAACAGTGAGCGCAGCAGCACAGGCCTAACGAGATCAATGTGAAAGTGATTGTAAGGGAAATGGGAGGGGGAACTTAAAGGAGGTATGTGTTTGCGGGAGGGAGGGAATTCTCCGAGAATGGTGAGTCTGGATCCTGTTTATGACTCGCAGAGATGTGTGAGAGAGAGGGGTTTGATGGAAAAAAGACATAATCTCAGAGAATGCCTTTATGTAAAATGAACTGATTCCTTTCTGTGTTTCTCCAGCATTAATCACAAGGAGTAAAATGCAGTGACTCGGATTCGAACGATCTTACTGCGGCCACAATGCAGCATATTTTGACATTCAAACCACCACTGAGTCATGCATAGACCCGCGTTTAAAAACAGCAATAATTACAGTGACAGAGGATGCGTTAGGAAGAGAAGCAGATACACAGCAGGAATATTACGTGAGCGACTGCAGACATGTGGGAATTCAGAATTAGCTGAATCTTTCAATTCGATATCACCAGACGCTGTGGTGGTTCCATCGAATACTGCATGTTGAAGATGAGCTTGATAGATTTCTAGAAAAAATAAGGTTCATGGGATGGTGCGGGATATTGGTGCAATGTATGTTTCAATAACAATGTCTTATTAACTATGTGTTAATAATAGTTTCTTCACCAACTTCCCCAAACAAGGAAGTACACATTGCTGCAGTCAGTCACATAACTCCAGTTCCTGGAACCAGAATCAGACAAACTTTGTGGCACAGCCGTGAATACCAAACTGGAAGTGACAGTGGAAAAGGTGAGGACTGCAGATGCTGGAGATCAGAGCTTAAAAATGTGTTGCTGGAAAAGCGCAGCAGGTCAGGCAGCATCCAATGAGCAGCAGAATCGACGTTTCGAGCATGAGCCTTTCTTCAGGAATGAGGAGGGTGTGCCAAGCAGGCTACGATAAAAGGTAGGGAGGAGGGACTTGGGGGAGTGGCGTTGGAAATGGAGGTTAAGGTGAGGGTGATAGGCCGGAGTGGGGGTGGGGCCGGAGAGGTCAGGAAGAAGATTGCACGTTAGGAAGGCGGTGCTGAGTTCGAGGGGTTTGACTGAGACAAGGTGGGGGAGGGTAAATGAGGAAGCTGGAGGAATCTGCATTCATCCCTTGTAGTTGGAGGGTTTTTAGGCGGAAGGTGAGGCGCTCTTCCTCCAGGCGTCATGTTGCCATGGTCTGGCGATGGAGGAGGCCAAGGATCTGCATGTCCTTGGCGGAGTGGGAGGGGGAGTTAAAGTGTTCAGCGACGGGGCGTTTGGGTTGGTTGGTGCGGGTGTCCCAGAGGTGTTCTCTGAACCGTTCTGCAAGGAGTCGGCCTGTCTCCCCAATGTAGAGGAGACCACATCGGGTGCAACGGATACAGTAAATGATGTGTGTGGAGGTGCAGGTGAATTTCTGATGGATATATAAGGATCCCTTGGGGTATGAGGGAAATGAGGGGGAGGTGTGGGCGCAAGTTTTGCATTTCTTGCAGTTGCAGGGGAAGGTGCCAGGAGTGGAGGTTGGGTTGGTGGTGAGTGTGGAGTTGACGAGGGAGTCGCGGAGGGAGTTGCCTTTTCGGAACGCTGATAGTGATGGGGGGGAATGTATCCTTGGTGGTGGGGTCCGTTTGGAGGTGGTGGAAATGACGAAGGATGTTACGATGTATCTGGAGGTTGGTGGGGTGGTAGGTGAGGACCAATGGGGTTGTCCTGGTGGCGTTTGGAGGGGCGAGGTTCATGGGCGGAGGAGCGGGATGTGGAGAAGATGTGGTGGAGAGCATCGTCAAATACGCCTGACAGGAAATTGCAGTCTTTGAAGAAGGAGGCCACCTGGGTTGTTCGGTATTGGAATTGGTCCTCCTGGGAGCAGATGCGGCAAAGGTGAAGGAATTGGGAATATGGGATGGCGTTTTCACATGGGGCAGGGTGGAAGGAGGTGTATTCTAGGTAGCTGTGGGAGTCAGTCGGTTTATAGTAAACGTCCGTGTTGAGTCGGTCGTCCGAGATAGACATGGAGAGGTCTAGGAAGGGGAGGGAGGAGTCTGAGACGGTCCTGGTAAATTTGAGGTCGGGGTGGAAGGTTTTAGTAAAGTGGGTGAACTGTTCAACATCCTTGTGGGAGCACGAGGCAGCGCCAATGCAATCATCGATGTAGAGGAGGAAAAGTTGGGGGTTGGTGCCAGTGTAGCTGCGGAAGATGGACTGTTCCACTTATCCAACGAAGAGGCAGGCATAGCTGGGCCCATGCGGGTGCCTATGGCTCCTCTTTTGGTTTTGGAGGAAGTGGGAGGATTGGAAAGGTAAGTTGTTCAGAGTGAGGACCAGTTCAGTCAGTCGAAGGAGGGTGTCAGTGGAAGGGTACTGGTTGGTTCGGCGAGAAAGGAAGAAACGGAGGGCTTTGAGGCCTTCGTGGTGGGGGATGGAGGTGTATAGGGACTGGAAGTGGCGGTGGACATGAGCACGTGAAGCTATTCTGTGGCACAAGTGACATGATTGGTTAAGGCCCGGTCATAGACTCATGAGATTAGATTAGTTTACTTACAGTATGGAAACAGTCCCTTCGGCCCAACAAGTCCACCAACCCATACCCATTCCCCTGCATTTACCCCTGCATCTAACACTATGGGCAATTTAGAGTGGCCAATTCATCTAACCTGCAAATCTTGGACTGTGGGAGGAAACCGGAGCACGCGGAGGAAACCCACGCAGACACTGGGAGAAGGTGCAAACTCCACCTGACTGAACCCGGGTCTCTGGCACTGTGAGGCAGCAGTGCTAACTACTGTGCCACCATGCCGCCCTGTTATAGAGATGTACAGCATGGAAACAGTCTCTTCAGTCCAACCCGGAGATGCCGACCAGATATCCTAAACCAATCTAGTCCCACCTGCCACCACTCGACCCATATTCCTCCAAACCCTTCCTATTCATATACCCATCCAAATGCCTTTGAAATGTTGCAATTGTACCAGCCTCCACCACTTCCTCTGGCAGCTTATTCCATACATGCGCCACCGAGGATGAAAATGTAGCCCCTTAGGTCTCTTTTATATCTTTCCATTTTCAACCTAAACCTATGCCCTCTTGTTCTGGACTCTCCAACCCCAGGGAAAAGATTTTGTCTGTATATCCAAGCGCGTGAAATGCTGAGGCTTTGAGTGCTTCTGGTCAAAAGCGGGGTGGAAGGCATATTGATCTCAATCTATGACATTATTAAGATTGAGCAGCAGCATTAACCCGCACTGAGGATTGGCTCAGAGGAAGCATGCTGGAGCCTTAAGTGAGAGGTCGACGTATTGAAAGCATTCTAAGAGATTTTCCTTAACAAAGTGGTATTTTGTTGCTTTGACAGTAAGAACTGCTTTTGCTCACATCGTCTCCACATCAGTCTCTTGCTCCAGTAAACACTCCAATCCAGCGTACATTGTTTCCATTCCAACACAGAAACGCGTCCTATTCTGTCTCCATCTGGGATAATCTGAATTGACAATGTCATTCTTTGAATGGAGAAATGCAGCAGGGAGTTGTTAGTGCAGCGGCGATCTATTGGGCTAGTAATCTTTGGAGACTGGAACGTGGAAGCTGCTGTTAGTTAAATTTGAAGAATGAAATCCGAAAAAGAAACCCAATCTCAGGAACAGAGACAATAACTTTATATTACTGAAAACTCATTCGTTCATTTCTGCCGACCATGACGAATCCTGTCAATATTTGACTCCAGACCCACGACAATGTGGTTCACCCATGAATGCCCTCTGACTCAGACAACGGGGAAAATGGGAGTCGTGTCTGTGTGGACTCAAATCTAACTGATATCCAAACTAAATAGACACAAGGATACCCGCAGCGCCAAGATGTCACGGCCATGGGGTGACTGCAGGAAGGGATTCAATTACCCGCTGAGGTGTAAACTCACTTGCTCAGTCACAATGAGCACAGGTCATTCACCACTCCCATATGTGAGAAGTGATCACTCAGGAGACCAACTGACAGAGTCACCAGGGAGTTTACAAATGAGAGCAGGAGTTCGATTCTGCTGTTATTGAAGCTTTTAATCCCAACCAGCAATGAACCCTGTTTGGATGCCTGTTTCCAGTGGAGTGCCATTGTTTTCTGATGTAGACCAATGATTTAGACTTGGTTGTAGAAGCCATGATTTGCAAGTTTGCTGATGATACAACAATTGGTCGTGTAGTTGACTTTGGTGAAGAATGCCAAGGACTGCAGTGATGCATTAGTCAGGTGGAAAAGTAAAATGCTGAATGGAATTGAATCCAGATCAATGAGTATTAATGAATTTTGGGAGAAGAAACAATAACAGTGAGTATTCTGTGTGGTGTCGACGGACAAAGAGATCATGGAGTGGACATTCACGATCCCTGATGATCAATGGACAGGGGAATCAGTTGGACGGAAGAGCGTACTGTAGATGCTGGAGATCAGAATCAAAATTAGAGTGGTTCTGAAGAAACACAGCAGGTCAGGCAGCATCCGAGTTGCAAAAAAAAACGATGTTTCCGCAAAAGGCCTTCATCAGGACTAAAGCTGGGAGCATCAAGGATGGAGAGAAAAACGGGAGGGCTGGGACTGGGAAGAATTTAGCTGAGAATGCTGTATGTGGATGGAGGTGGGGATAAAGGTGATAGGTGGGAGAAGAGGGTGGAGCAGATAGATGGGAAGGAAGATAGATAGGTGGTACACGTCAGTAGGATGGCACAAAGCTCGAAGGCTGGAACTCGGATAAGGTGGGCGTGGGGCGAGGAGTGATCTGGCGAATACCACATTGATGCCCTGGGGTTGAAGGGTCCCGAGGTGGAAGATGAGGCGTCAGGTGATGAGGTAATGGCGGTGGAGGAGGCCCAGGACCAGCATGCCATCGGGAGAGTGGGTGAGGAGGGGTAGTTGATGTATTTGTTCAAGGGACGTTGGGTTGACTGTTGCGGTGTCCTGGAAATACTCTGCGAGAAGATATCCGGTGGTCCCAATGTAGAAGAGACCACATAGTGAGAAATGGATGCAATAAATGACATGTGTGGAAGTGCAGATGCACATTTGATAGATGTGGAAGGCTCCATTGGAGCTTTGAAAGGATGTGAGGGGGAAGATGTGGGTGCAGGTTTTGCAAGTCCTGCGGTGGCAGGGGAATGTGCCGGGAGGGGAGGGTGGGTCATTGGAGGGCGTGGACTTGACTAGGTAGTCGTGGAGGAAACAGTCTTTGTGAAAAGTGGATAGTGGTGGGGAAGGAAATTTCTCCCTCGAGGTCAGTGTTACTGACAAACTTTTTACAAACCCACTGATTCCCACAGCTGTCTGGATTATACCTCCTCCCACCCTACCTCTTGCGTAAATGTTTTCCTGTATTCCCAATTCCTCCACCTCCATCGTATCTGCTCCCAAAGGACCAGTTCCGCCACAGAACACACCTGATGTCCTCCTTCTTTAAAGACCGGAACTTCCCCTCCTTTCTGGTTGAAGATGCCCTCCAACGCATCTCATCCATGTCCCGTACCTCCGCCCACGAAGTCCACACCTCCAACCACAACAAGGTCCTCATCTTCTATCCCACCAACCTCCACATAAATCACATCATCCGATGGCAGTTTCGCCACCTCTAAACGGACCCCACCCCTATCCAATTTCTGCCAAGACCGTTCGCTCTGTGACTACCTCGTCAAGTCCACGCGCTCCAATGATCCACCCTTTCCTCCTAGCACCTTCCCCTGTCACTGCAGGAACTGCAAACCGTGCACCCACATCTATCGCCTCACCACCGTCCAAGGCTCCAATGGAGGCTTCCACATTCATAAACGGTTCACCTGCACTTCCACACGTGTCATTTATTGTATCTGTTGCTCCCGATGTGGTCTCCTCTAAACTGGGGAGACTGGATGTCTTCTCGCAGAGCACTTCAGAAAATATCTCCAGGACACCCGCAAGATTCAACCCCAGTGCGCCTTGGTCAAACATTTCAACTCCCCCTCCCACTCTCCCGAGGACATGCAGGTCCTGGGCCTCCTCCACCGCCACTGCCTCGCCACCCGATGCCTGGAGGAAGAAAGCCTCATCTTTCGCCATGCGACCCTTCAACGCCATGGCATCAATTTGGACTTAACAGTTTCCTCATTTCCCCTCCCCTACCTTTCTCCAGTTCCCAAATTCCAGCTCAACACAGTCCTCCTGACGTGTCCCACTAATGCATCCTCATTCCCACCTATCCACTCCACCTTCTTTTCTGACATATCACGTTCACCCCCAACCTCCATCCACTTACTGCGCTCTCAGCTACCTTCTCCAAAGCCCCGCCCCCTCTCAGTTATCTCTCCATCCCATATGCTTCCAGTCTCATTCCTGATGAAGGGCTTTTGCCTTAAACGTTCATTTTTCCTACTCCTCAGATGCTGCCGGACCTGCTGTGCTTCTCCAACACCACTGTAATCTTGTGGGGAATCAGTTGATTGAGAGGGTTTTCGGATATTTTCTATTGTTGACCACAGGCCGTGGATGATAGCAGCACTTTAGCAACCACCAGTTTAGGGAACAGCTAAAGGACTGAGCACAAGTCTGGTCACCGCATAAAATTGTAAGATAAAAGATGGAAGGCTGAAATATGCAATATTCCCCATCAAGACTGTTTCACCACTCAATGAGTTTATCACTGATTACTTTCCAAGTCAGGGTGCTATGCGCCTTGGAGGGTAACTTGCAAATGGTGAAGTTTCGTTGCATCTTCCAACATTGTCCTTATAGTCAGTATAGCTGTTGAGCTTTGAACGTTCTGTCAAAATGCCCAGATTACTTACTCCAGTGCATCTTGTAGTTGGTGCACTCTGCTGAATTGTTCCTTAGCGGTGAAGAGAATGAATATTGCAAGTATTGAAGAGGGAACAATCAAGTGACTGCATTGTTGTAAATGGTATCCAGTTCCGTAAGTGTTATTGAAGTTACACCCATCTCAGCAAATGGAGAGAGTCGTGTTCCACGTCTAATTTGTGCGTTGCAAACGATGTAGGATTCATGGTGGCACGAGTTGAGTTTATAATCAAACAATGACTACCGAAGGACATGTTTTTGTTGTCAAAATGTTTATATAGCCAGTTCATATCATTTTTTCCCTAAATTCTAGCTCTGTGGACGATTACATGGGGTAGTTTGGTTACAGTAAAGCCATTGAATGTCAGTGGGATATGATTAGATTCTCATTTGTCAGAGTTATCATTACTGTATTCCGTCCTTGTGTGGACCGATCTGATTCCAGTCGCTGTCTGATTTCAAGTTCCATTTCACATCTGTGTTTGGAATTTCATTCGTTCCTTCACATAACTTTCTCTACTTGCCTTAATAATATGGAAGGACTCTGCAGGGGACAGCAGAGATTTGCGAAGATGTTGTCAACATTGGATAAACTGGAGCTACGTGGAATGATTGGTTAGCTTGGGATTATTCTCCTTGAAACAAAGGAGGCAGAGTGGAGCTGTATTATCACATAATAACATTTATACACGTTCAATATTCATGGGATCTTAACAGGATTGTTACGGGTAGGTAGTTTACCCTCTGGTATGATGAGAGCACCAGAGGACATGAAGTCACAATTAGTTATTGCCAATTTAATTCAGCAATGAGGAGTAATTTCTTTGATCAGGGTCCAGTGATTCTGTGGAACCCTTTCCAGAAAATTTTGTTTAGGCTGAGTTATTGTGTATTTTCAAAATGTGCCAGACAGATATTTAACCAGAAATACGATGAAGCTCTGTCGATGTAAGGCTGGAGAATGGAGTTGAGGATTAACAGATCAGCCATGAGTTCGTTGAATGGTGGAGCAGACTCGATGGGCTGAATAGCCGACTTCCAATCCTACATCATTTGGTCGAACGTATTATTCTATTGATAAGTTTGGAATTCTGAGGGGATGGGATGAAGTGATAGAAAAAGTTTCTCAAACTTATCAGAAAGATCAGGAACAAGGCTGATAAACCCATGAACAAGAAATGTGTTGTGGCCTGGAAACAACAAATGGCACTGGGCACACCGCAGATGGGTATGTGCAGAAGTTGTGATTGCGAAAGAAAATTGGTGGTTCTAATCCTGTTGGCAACTTGGTGATCACGCTGGATGATGGATCGCAAGTGTGATTCACACAGCAATAGTTTGTGAAAGAATGAAAGGTTTGTTTCACTGGAGAAACTTTCTGCAGTTCCAATTCCAATTGACTGTTTGAAATACTGATCAGACCTTTGTGTGGAATGTTACATCAAAATACTCATTCACAATCCCACTGGATAAACTATTGCTCTCGATCTCTTCTTATTTGTTTCTCTTTCATTCGATGTATATTCATAGAAAGTCAAGATGGAATGAAGGGACGAAACAAAAGTTGCACTCCTTTTCATTATCCCAATTCAACTTACAACAGAATCAAATTGGTTTGTTTCGACTTTGATGTGGTATCAATTTATCGCAAATCCCCGGTGCAATGAAGTGCAAGAGCAAGATTCTCCATCTAATGTATACTAAAGAAGCGAGTCACAAAGGAAAACCACAGCTGCGTTTAATAAAAGTAACAACCAGAGCAGGATTTGAACCCACATGTGAACAATGAATTACCAACCCGTCGCCATAACCTCGGGGTTATTTCCTTGCATCGTAAAGGAGCTCACTTGTGACCCTGTTAAGATTACATATGGTGCTAATAGGGGATGAGAAATTCCTTGAGCGGAATCGAATCCACACCATTATGTTTCTGCTTTCAGAGGAATGATAATATCAGCAAAATCCAAGGAATTGACACCATCCTTGGAAGGAATAGCTGTCCTTGATTCATTCCGAGTCGGAACTGTCTCAGAATGAACCAGCGAACAAGAAATTCCCGTCACATTCACACGCATATTTAGTCTTGACTCATAATTTCTTCAGACAGTTTCTCCCTCACGTGAAGAGGTATATATGGAGAGAGAAGTGAAGGTGATGGTTTAGCTCGATGGCTTTTCTCATATGGCTGAACCTGAACTGGGTAAAGTTCCCGGAAATGCAGTTTTGTTCGCTTCATTTTATTAATTTTGCTGCAACCTCACTCTGCTCATTGCAATGATCGGAAGTGAATTGGATTTATATAATTGGAATGTTTAATATTGTATTCAATTTTGATCCGAATTTATTTCAGCTTAAAGAAAATACTGATGAGAAAAACTAAAAGTTTAACTGCAAAGAAAAAGCCAGTTTTGATGCTCAGTTGCTTTGGCAGATTTCAGTGGGTATCTAATGAACCAAACATCATGGTGATTGCCCGCCCGTCTTTAAGGAATGAAATTAAAGCAGAAAATCGATCTCCAAGCGACGTGTCACTTCCTATTCATTATGGAATATCTTTCCTTGACAATCTATAAAATCTGCTCAGTTCCATTTATAATGTTTAATGTGGAATATTAATGCAAATCTTTCAAAATTCTGCATTTTTTGCTGTCTCTTATTCGGCTGCATATGTTTCTGATATTTCTTTACATTTCAATTTATCCAAATTAGACATTGCTTCCTCACACATTCCATCCCCCACACCCCACTTTTACACTTTTACCCAGCCACAGGCTGTCTTTCTCTCCTGGTGAAACTCGCTGCTTGTGTGTCTTTAAATGTGCCTTCCCAAATATTTTGGAAACGGATTCTCTGAGTGACAGAAATTCTGCTCCATCATTTCTTTGTCCTACATCAATGGTTTTGAATACCTGACGTTCAGAAATTTAGTAACTTGAAAGAGTGAATTTACCACTTATTTCCTCCCTCCAAACCTCACATACTCTGGAAAACTTCCATTCGGTTTTTCTTGGTTCAGTTCCAAATTTTCCAACACACAAATAAATAAAATACCATCCCCACTAAACGCCGTCAGCATCATCTCTAATGTCTAAGCAGCCCAGTAAACGCTGGCAGTGTCCTCTCTGATAGAATCACAGATTCCCTACAAGGCAGAAAGTACAATTCACCCAATAGTCCATAGGGTCACTCTGAAGAGCATCACAACCAAACCTAGCCTCCACTCTATCCCATATATTTCACTTGAAGAAAGAACAGCCCCCTGGCTTGTGATTTCAAATAAACCTACTGGAATAAACAATTGCATCGTGTGACTGCTGACATTACCCATGGCTAATTCACTTAACTTAGTGATTTCACTCCCTGGAATGACAGGGCAATTTTACATGGTCAATCCACATCAGCTGCAGATCTAAAATCAGTGCGAGCCACTCAGCAATTATATCATAACAGTGAGAACCATCTGCAACATGTTTAATAGCTTTACACACTGGTAACTCAGGCTAGTGAAAGCAAGCTGCGCCCATCAACCATAATTCAATGCATCCAAACGCGATTCTGTGCTGTACAACCTCATTCGTGCTGCAGGAAATGTTTCTGCACTCAGATCTGAATGGGTTTACCTTGTTTTCTTCCTCAGGTTCCTGCTTTAAGCAAACATTTCAGTCAGAAACAAATCGATAAAATGGTTTTCATTCCAACACAGATACAATGTACAGTTTGCAGAAGTCACGTGTTTGCACTTTCACTGACACTCTCTCTCCAGGAGCTGCAGTCCTTCCCCACGGTGATTCAGACAGCCCTGTCCTTCCTGTGACATATCCCATCGAGAATGGAAGGCCAGGCAATAATAACCTTCACTGGGTAAAATAGCGACAGGTTTAAAAGCTTTACGATGCCCCTAGCGGTGAATTGAGCACTGTGACAGGCGGGTACGCTGACCACGATACTGCCGAGGACAACAACGTCGAAGGAGGCCATTCAGCCTGTTCTGGCCGCACTTGTCCATCACAACTGCTAAACGACCTGAATCAAGTTTTCCATCACTCAGCCCATAGCCTTATATGTCTTGGCATCACAAAGTCTCATCTAATTTTTTTTCAGCTGAAAAGGGTTTCCGCCTCTGTGACGCTTTGCGCACATGTACCCAAACCTTTATTCTTTTCCCGACCTCTCTTGGCCCGGTATTCGATCCCTCCATCAACAGGAAACGCTTCTTTCAATCTATCCGATCCGTATCCCTGATTGTTTTGAACATCTCAGTCATGTCTTCCCCAATCTCCGCTGCTCGGCGACAAACAACCCCAGTCTGTCCTCATAACTGAAACTATTCAGCCAAACAATACCCCAGTGAATCTCTCCTGCACTGTTCCCAGTGCGATCACATCCATGCTATCATGTGAATTGTAGAACTGCACACAGTACTCGAGCTAGAGCCAAATAAACTTCTTTTATTCTGTTACTGTATGAGGGCATCGCTGGCTCGGCAGCATATTTTGCTATCTCTAAGTACACAGCGGCCACTGAGTCTCAACTATATTGCAGTGAGTCTGGAGTCATATGGAGGCCCGACCAGATAAGAAAGGCAGTTTCCTTCTTTAAAGGACGCCAGTGAAACTGATGGGTTTTTTTTTCAACAATTGACCATGGATTTATGGGAGTTATTAGATTCGTAATTCCAGATATTTACTGAATCCCAATTCTACCACCTAGCATGGTCGGAGTCAAACCCGAGTATCTGGTGTCTGAGTTAACAGTCCAGTGGTAAGAGTGCTCAGCATTGCAGAAAACCGGTCAAACTGATCTTTTCCAATGGAGTTGCTTTTCCTCGATACTGTCCTGTGTCATTTTCCTGAGCTTGACCCTCCAATAATCTTTTGTCCGTCTCAGTAAAAATTGCTTCATGAGTATTGATCTCACAACAGCGGTAACCAAATGGATCAACTGGTCTGCAGGTCCCGATCGTGGGGTTGGTGTACGTTCACCCAGCAACAGTGACCACAGCAGCACAGACTGATCGGTATCAATGTGAGAGTCAGTGCCTTGATGAAATAGGACTCCACAGCCACATGATGAAAGAGCAGCGCTCCGAAAGCTAGTGCTTCAATTAAACATGTAAGACTATAACCTGGTGTTGTGTGATTATTAACTTTGCACACCATAGTCCAACACCGGCATCCTCAAATTAATAAAATGGGGGTGTGGAACGGAAAGTCTGGTTAATGATCGTAGGAGGGAAGAAGTCTCTGAGAACGGGCGGATTTGAATGCTGACATATGAAACACCGAGTTATGAGTGAGCAGAATTTGAAGGAAAAAGATCATTGCCTTGGACAAAATTTCCATGTTAAAACAACTTATACCTTTGTGTGCTTCGCAAAAACTGGGGCGCATCGAGAAGCTACTGCCGTGACTCGGATTCGAACCGAGGTTTCTGCGGCCACAACGCAGAGTACTAACCACTATACTATCGCGGCATCCCATATATCAACACGCTGCCATGGCGCTATAAGTACAGTAGTATAGACAATGTTAGGCAGAGTACCGAACACAGAATATTAGTGCTTAGCGAACAGTGGCAGACATGTGGGAACTCAGAATGGGCTAACCGTTTAACATTGGTGCCCACAGAGGCTGGGGTGATTCCATCAATAATATGCTGAAGGCTGAGATAAATAGATTTCTCCAAAACATCAAAGATTCCGGGGACAGTGCAGGTTTTGTTGAAATGTATGCTCCAATAGCAATGCAGTTTAACATCGACTCCTTCACCAGCTCCCCACACAAGGCAGTAACCACTGCTGCCACAGAGTCCAAGTTCCCAGCCCCAGAATCAGAGGAACTGAGTGGCGCAGTCACAAAGATCCAACTTGAAATCGGAATGGGAATGAGGTCTCAGAGATACTCCGATGGCTCCGGAGAATGCACGGTACTTCTATGAGGGTTTAGAGGCGGAAGCAGTTCCGTGGTTGCGAATGCTCCTGGTCAAAGGCAGGGCAGAAGGGAAATTTGTTCCCGTTTATAATGACAGCGATCTACAGTGCATCTTGCTGAGACAACTGAGTGCGACAACTGGAGTGAGGGCGGCTGGTTTGAAGTTTGATTTTCCTTCACCATCACCCACTTCCCTGGAATGAATTGTTGTCACCATTTTTATTTCCAATTGTTTAATATCTCCCTGCAGTCTGCGGCTTTCTTCCTCATGGTTAATTGCATGACTAACTGTTGTATGATCTACACACTGCTAAATCACGGCCACTACAAGTAAATATGAATCATTGATCTATATGAGAAAGCAGTGGAACACACAGCAGGCATGCTGCGTAGGTTTGCAGGCGACATTAGAATTGTAGACAATGAGGAAGATTATCTAAGTTTCAAAAGGATATTAATCCAATGAGTCGTTGGACTGAAAAATGTAACATGGAGTTCAATCTGGATAAATGGAAGGTATTGCATTTTGGTATAACAAAAAGAGTAGGGCTTTGCGTAGTGTTGGAGAACACGTGAGCTCGGGATGCAGGTACATAATTCTATCACCTACAGACAAGGTGTTCAAAGGTATTTAACATACTTCCCTTCATTGCTCAATCCTTTGTGTATAGTAGTCGGGACGTTATGTTGAAGGATTGCAGGATATTGATGAGGCCTCTTCTGGAATATTATGTCTAGTTCCGGTCGCCCAGTTGTAGGAATGATATTATTCAGCTGGAACAGGTTCAGAAAAGGTATACACACATGTTGCCGTGTGTGGAATGTTTGAGTTATAGCGAAAGGCTGGATAGGCTGAGACTATTTTCAGATTTGAGATTGGGGTGCTGGAAAACCACAACAGGTAATGCAGCATGGGGGGGCAGGGGAATCATTTTTTTGCGCAAGTGTCGTTCATCAGGCTCTTCCCTGAAACGTCGATTCTCCAGCTCCTCAAATGCTGTCTGACCTGCTGTGCTTTCCCAGCACAACACTATCGACTCTGATCCCTCATCTACAGTTCTCACTTTCTTCTAGTTGAGACTGTTTTCACTCTAGGTTAGTAGTTTGAGCGGCGACCTGACAGAAATTTATGACTTCTTGAGAGGCAAGTTAGAGTTAACGATAGCTGGCTTTTCCCAGGAGGGGGATTTCAAGACGAGAGGGCATATGTTTAAGATGAAAAGAGAGAAAGTTAAAAAAGGACATGTGAGGCTTTCTTTTAGAGAAGGTTTTTTACATGCTGAGGAAGTGATGAATGAGGGTACATTTGCAACATTTAAAGAACAATTAGATCCAAACATGAATGGGAAAGTGGAATTTTAAAAATAAATTTATTCATGCCGAGTACATCAGTTATTTCCCAGAGGACAGTTAAGAGTCAACCACAATATTATCCATCTGGAGTCTCCTGTGGGACAGAGCAGATGAATATGACAGTTTGCTTCACGAACTGGCATGAGTGAATCAGATGCGAGTTTCCACACAACTGATTCAGGTCATCACGAGACTCTGCAATTCCAGGTGCTTATTGAATTCAAACTCCACTATCTGTCATGCCAGGACTTGAACGCTTTGTCCCCAAAATATTACTTGGATTTTTGGATGTAAAACTACAAGGGCATTATAACCACTCAGCGGGTACAGCAGGAGGCGGATGGGACTAGATTAGTTTGGCAGTACGTTCAGCATGGATTGGTTGCACTGACGGGCCTGATTTTATGCTGTATGACTCTATGATTGACGCTATGGAACAAATAGCTGGTTGGTATTAACTGCAGCATTGACAACATAATCGAACACCTGATGGGATATGCAATCCTGCTGGAGTCTCCGTAGGTTGTTTTGCTCAGTGATTCCTTCCCACACACGGGACTGGTGAACGGCTGGTCCCCAGTGTTACTGATTAAATGAGTTTCCATTTCTGTGGTTAATTGAATCTCTTCCTGCAGTTCCCACATTGCCCTGCTTTCTCTGTGGTATCGGTGTCCTTTTTACAACCCAGGGTGAACGATCCTTTCAAATTGTGTCCACACATATACAAATCCTGTTTTCCATGTTGTGAATGTATTTTCATTCTTTCTCATTCACCCACAGGGTGTGATTATCACTGGTCAGGATAACATTTATTCTTCACTCCTTGTTCGTTGCTGCCTGGCAACGCCACACACCCGGGTGCGATCCCAGCCTCGGGTCTCTGTCTGTGGGCAGTCTGCACATTCTCTGTGTGTTTCCGTTTTTATTTCTCCCTCATGACCAATGATGTGCCAGTTACAGGGATCAACAATGGGAAATGCAGGTTTATGGGATAGGGAATACCGTGGGTCCTGGTGGGATGCGTTTCGGCTGAACCATCTGGACTGGAAGGGCCGACTACCCTGCTTCCTCAAACGATGGGGATACTTGAATTAAGGGTCAGCTCATGTTTTTCTGGCCCTGGAGTCTCTCGTAGGCAGGACTGGGTGAAGATTCTGCAGAAGGGACATGAATGAATGGGATTGCAGGAAATTAATGTTATTATCTCTGTTCCTGAGGTCAGGCTTGCATTCGGGTTGTTATTCGTCGAACTTAAACATCACCGTTTCCGTGTCCCTGCCCCCAAGGACAACCAGTTCAAAATATCACCCCAACACTACCTTCTCCAGGTATCAGTGTTGACTGTGTGGAAGAAACTGATTCTGAGCTGATGCAAGCAAAAGCAGCTTCCATCGCCAGTGTCGGAAACACAGATCCAAATAACAAAAGCATCTGTTCAACCCACCACTGCAAAATTAACGGCTCAACACGCTTCAATTGTGCCACTCAGCTGTCTTAGCAAGATGCACTATAAATCGCTATGATAGTACAAACGGGGACAACTATTCCCTTGATCAGGAGCATACTCAACCTAGGAATTTCTTGCGCTTCTATATCATCATAGAAGGACCGCACTGTCACCTATTGCATCACTGGAGAGAGAGAGTAACATCGCGCACTCATCCCATCCCTATTTCCGGTTGGATCTGGGAGGCTGTGCCGCAGTTTCTCTGAATCGAGGCTGTGAACTGAGATTATGTGTGATTATCTGCAACACTGGTTATTGCCTTGAGGAAGCTGGTGAAGTTGCCGATGTTAAGCTAAAATGCTACTGTAACATACATTTCAACAATATCCTGTACTGTCCCCCGAGTCTTTGATATTTTGGCGAAATCTATCAATCTCAGTTTTCAACATTCTCATTCAAGGATCTTCACAGCCTCTGAAGACATCGAATTTTAAGATTCCAATCATTCTCAGTTCCCATGCCTGTCACTCTTCGCTGAGTACTGATATTGTACATTTGCTGTTTTTCCTATCATTTCCTCTGCTAGTACACTTATTGCTGCTTGCAAGTATCCTGTTCCGTTGTTGCTGTGATCGTGGTCATCTGTATTTTGCATTGTGACCACAGCAACGTCGGTTCGAAACCATGCACGACACTAAGTGTTCTCTCCGTTGTCCTTTTTGTGACACATGGTAAGAAACAATTGTTTTACCTTCAGATTCCACTCTCTCACATCTCTGCGTTTCATATATCAGGATTCAAACACACCCGTTGTCGGAGATTTCTCTCCTTCCCACGATCATTAATCCTCCTTTCGGTCCCTCCTCCCATTTCTCTGAGGCAATGCACAATCCATCACTCTTCTTCACATTGATACTGTTCTGTCTGTCCTGCGGTCACTGTTGCTGGGTGAACATGCCCCAATCCCACCATCGGGACCTTCAAACAAGTCGATCTATTTGAATACCACAGTTGTGAAATCAATCCCCATGTAGCAGCTTTTACTGACATAGGCCAGAGACAATTGGAGCGTCAGGCTCATGGAAAAGACCCAGGGCAGTTTTGGGAAAAAGAGATTTTATTGGAAACGTTCAGCTTTGATGACTTTCTGCGTTGCTCTCGCTGTAATTTCATAGGACTGATAATCCTGAAACCGAGGTAATAGTCTGGGTACTCGGGCCTGAGTCCCACCATGTCAGATTGTAAAATTTGGATTCAGCAAATATCTGCATTGATGAATCTAATGACTACTATAGATCCATTGACAATTGTTGAAAAATAAACATCTGGTTTACTGATGTCATTTCAGGATGGAATCTGCTATCCTTACTTGGTCTGGCCTGCATGTGACTTCAGACTCATAGCAATATGGTTGAGTCTCAACTGCCCTCTGGGCAATTCGGAATGGGTAATAAATTCTGCTTAGCCAGAATCGCCCTCATACTAATCCAGAAATTTTAAAACAAATGCTCATTAGGCTCAAGCAAGAATGTTGTGTGCAGGGATGTCATCACACTGAGAACATTGCAGGAGATATTTACCAGGATGTTGTTTGGGACGAAGAGTTTCAGTTGTGAAGAAAGACAGGACAGAGTGGACTGTTTGTCGCATTGTAAAGGAGATGTAGATAAGTCATGAATGAATTAGGGTATGGACAGATTTGACTGAACGAGTTTCCCATTGATGGAGGGATCGATCAGCAGGGGCCATAGATTTAAGGAGAAAGGCAGAAAGGTTTGAGAAGATGTGCAAAAAACTTTATCAGCCAGTGGGTGGTTGGAATTTAGAATACACTGCCTGCATTGTTCAGAGCGGCAAAAACCCGTATAACCTGAATAAATATTCAGATGTGATCTTGTGATGCCAAGACATATAAGGCTGTGGGAAAAGCATTGAGAAATACGATTCAGTTCATTCGGCAGTTGTTTTTGACAAGTGTGGCCACAATTGGCTGAAGGGCCTCCTTTGACACTCCTGTCCTCGGTAGTAGAATGGTTCGTGTCCCCACCTGTCACAGGGCACAATTCTCCGCTGGGAACAGTGTAAATCTTTTAAAACTGTCACTCCATTCCCAAGTTCGGAAATTGATACCTGTCCTTCCATTCTCAATGGTGCATGCCACAGGAAGGACGGTGCTGCCTGAATCAGTGTGGGGAAGGGCTGCAGCTCTCAGGGAGGCAGAGTGTCAGTGAAAGTACAAACACGTGACTTCAGCAAACTGTACATTGTATTTGTGTTGGAATGAAAAGCATTTGACAAACTTGTACTGGATTGAAGTGTTTACTGGAAGCTGGACGGTGAGGAAGAAACAGCGTAAAAACCTTCAAATATGATTGCAGAAACATTTCACTCAGCACGAATGAAATTGTAATGGACAGAGTAGCGTTTCGATACATTGAATTTGGGTTGATTTGCTTTGATGACGCTGAGTTACCAGGGTATAAATCCATTAAAAATGATACAGCAATTGCTCACTATGATGGAACATTGTGTCAGTAATTCGCACTGCTGTTCGCTCGGAGGATTCGGTTGATTGGCAAAGTTAAATTGCCCTCTCGTGTCCAGGGAGTGAATGAACTAAGTTAGGTGAATTAGCCATGGGTAACGCGGGGACAAGGTCAGAAGTCACAGGATGACAGGTTATAGTCCAACCGGTTTATTTGAAATCATAAGGGGGAGGGCTCACTCTTCCTCAGGTGAAATATACGGGAATAGGGAGGGGCGCTTGCTCTGAGTGAGATGACCTTCAGAGAGTCGACACCGGCTCGATTGACTGCAATGCTCTTTCTACACTGTAGGATTCTGTGATTCTATCGGAGAGGATAATGATGGTGTTTACTGGGGTGTAAAGCCATTAGAAACGATGCTGGCGAGGTGTACTGAGGATGAGATTTTATTCACTTGTCTTCTTAGAAAATTGAGAACAGTTATCCATGAACCAAGGAAGACTTAGTGGGGGGGCGGGGGGAGGGGGGGGTGGTGGGGTCCGGTTATGAAATGTTTGGACAGAGTAAATGGGTAGAAAATTTCCTCTTTCAAGTAAGTAAACATTTAGATGTCAGGCATTCAATACCTTTGAATAAAACCTTTGAATGACAAAGAAATGATGAGAACAGAATCGCTGTCACTCCGAGAATCTGTTTTTCAAAATATTTGGAAAGGCACATTTGGTGACATACAAGGAATAAATTTCACAAGGGGAGCGACAGCGTGTGGATAGGTAAAGGGGTAGGGATGGGGTGTAGTCGGTGGGAAGTTGCGGGGAAATGATGTCTAATTTGGTTGACTTTAAATGTAAAGACTTTTCGTGAAGATATGCAGCTGAATAAGATTCGATTCTAAAACTCTAAATTTTGAAATATTTGGCATAATATACTACTTCAAGCATTGTAAATGGAACTGAGCGGATTTTTTCTATTGGGATGGGAAGATATTACATAATGAATAGGAAGTGACCAGTTGCTTGCAGATCGACTTCGTGCTTTAATCATATGGGTTAAAGATGTGAGGACAAACACCATGATGTTTGGTCCATTTGATACTCAGTGAAATCTGCCAAAGTAACGAGCAACAAAACTGGACTTTAATCCTCTGCTTTTCTAAGAAGTATTCTCCTTAAGCTGAAATAAAGTCGGAGCAAATTTGAATTGAAACATTAATCGTTCCAATGGGATAAATCTAATTCACTTGCGATATTACAATGAACATTGTCAGGTTGCAGCAAAATTAAAATGAAATGACAAACAGCGTTTCTTGCGGTTTAATCTAATTCAGGTTGAGCCATATGAGAAAGGCCGTTGAGCCACAACATCGCCTTTATTTCCCTCTCCATGGCTGCTTCTCCACGTGAGAGAGAAAGTCACTGAAGAAATTATGAGTCAAATGAAGGTGAGAATATGACGTAAAAGTCTTGATGTCTGTTTGATTCTGACACAGTTCTGACTCAGAATGTATCACTGACAGCTATTCATTCTGACGAGCATGGCTATTTATTGGAATTTGCTGTCATTAAAATTCTGGTGAAAGCTGAAACACATTGGTGTGGATTCGATTGCCCTCTGGAAACTTCTCATCCATGGCATTCACTGCATGTAACCTGATGAGGTCACATGCCACCGCTCTACAAAATGTGCTGAGGAGACCGAGCGATTATGGTGGTGGGTTATTATACCGTTGTTCCCCACATTCACGGATCCGAGTCACACTCTAGTTGCTAACTTTACAAACTGCTCCAGCAGTTTTTCTTTGCACACTCTGTTTATACACTGGATCGTGAATCTTGTTCTTGCCCTTTACTGCACGGGAGATTGACGAGCAATACACACCACATTAAAGTCGAAATGAAGAGCGAGAGCAGTCATTCTATTCAATTTTACATTAAATTGGTGCAATGAGAAAAAACGCATTTTTTCTTTCCGCCCCACGTTCCATCTTGTCTTTCTATGAAGTTACATCGAAAGAAAGAGAAACAGATAACAAGAGATCGGGAGCACAGGTTTATGCAGTGGGGTTGTTCATGAGTATTTTAACCAAACACTTCACACAATGATCTAATCAGTATTTCAAACAGGCACTCAGAATTGGAACCGCAGAAAACTTCTCCAATGAAACGAACCTTTCATTCTTCCACAAATTTCTGATATGTGTGAACCATACAACGATCCACCATCCAGCGAGATCACTGACTTGCCAAATGTATAAGATCCACCAACTTTCTTCAGCAATCACAGCTTCAGCACACAGCCAACTGTACTGTGCCCAGTGTCATTTGTTGCACCCAGGCCACAGAACATTTCTTCTTCCTGAGTTTATGAGGCTTGTTCCTGATCTGTCTGATCGGTTTCATAAAAGTTTCCTATCACTTCAGCCCATCCCCTCATAATTCTGAACTTATGAATAAAATAAGGCGTTAGACCAAATGTTAAACAAAGTGGAAGTATGCCACTCAGCCCATCGAATGTGCCCCACCATTCAACGAACTCATGGTTGATCTGATAATCTTCAACTCGATTCTTCTCACTTACCTCGACAAAGTTCCATCACCTTTTTGATTAACTATCTGGCACAGTTTGAAAATGCCCAACAACGCAGTCTCAACAGTGGGTGCCACTGACCCCTGAGCAAAGAAATTACTCATCATTTCTGAATTAAATAGGCAATATTTACTTCTGAGATTATGTCCTCTGGTGCTCTTCTCAGAGCATAGGGCAAGCCACCTGCCCGTATCTACCCTGACAAGATCCCACGAATATTGACCGTTTATAAATGTTATTATGTGATTATAGAGCTCCTCTCGAACTTCTTTGTTTCAAGGAGAATAATCCCAGTCTAACCAATCATTCCACGAAGCTCCACTTTATACAGAGTTAGCAACATGTTTGTAAATCTCTGCTGGTCCTTACAGCGTCCTCACGAAGTTATAAGACAGGTGGACAAATTTCGGCGAGGAAACGGGTTGAAATTTCAGGCGCAGATGGGAATTGGAACTTGAAATCAGAAAGTGATTGGAATTGGATTCATCCACAGAAGGACCAAATGCAGCAATGAATACTCTGACAAATGAGAATCTAATCATATTCGATTGACATTCTATGGCTTCATTGTAACTGAATTCCTCCGTGTAATCGTCCTGGGAGCTCGTGTTTAGGAGAAATGGAACCTGACCGCCCACATAAAGAAGTTGACTACAATAGCATGTCCGTTGGTCGACTTTGTTTGATTATTAACTCAATTCTCGTCTCCGTGAAGCCTACATCGTCCGCGACGCACAAATTAGATTTTTAACAGAACTCTCTCATTTGCCGAGATGGATGCAGCTTAAATACCACTGAAGGAACTGGACACCCTCCACGACAATGCAGTCAATAAACTGCACATTCTTCAATACCTGAATATTTATTCCCTTAATTGCTAAAGCACGATGCAGCAGAGTGCACCACCTAAAACATTCATTGGAGTACGTCATCCAGGTTTTGTTAACAGAACCTTCAATGTTCAAAAACTTTACCGACTATAATACAAGGTTGAAGATGCACTGAAATGTCACCATTTGCAAATTACCCTCCAAGACACATACCAGCATGATTGGAGAGGAAACAGTGGTAAATTCATTGAGTGATGAAGCGGTCTTGATGGTCAAAGCGTTATACTTCAGCCCTCCACCTTTTATCATACAATTTTAAAAGAATTGACTATTGCATTGACCAGAATTGCACACATTCCTTTGGTTATTTCCTAAACTGGCGCTTGCTAAAGATCGAATATCATCCTCAGCCTGTGGTCAACAATAGAAAATATCCAAAAACCCTCTCAAACAACTGATCTCCCTGTCCACCAATCTTCAGAGATCTGCGAATGCCCAGTCCAAGATCTCTTTGTTCCTGTACACCACTCAGAATCCCCACTGTTATTGTTTCAACTCCCCAAATTCATTACCACTTATTGGTCTGGATTCAATTATATTCGCCATTTTTCCTTTCTACCTGATTGATACATCCCTGTGGTCCCTGAAATTATTCATCATAGTCAACTCTACAACCAATTGTTGTATCTTCTGTAAACTTCTAAACCATGACTCCGACAACTAAATTTGAATTATTGATCTGCATCAGGAAACAGTGGTACTCCACTGGAAACAGGCATCCAAACATGGTTCATTTTTGGATGGGATGAACACCTAAATAACAGCAGAATCGGACCCTTGCTATCATTTGTAAACCTGATGGTGACTCTGCAGGTTGGTCTCCTGACTGATTCCTTCTCACATGTGGGAGTGGTGAATGACCTGTCCAAGTTGTGACTGAGCAAGTGAGTTTACACTTCAGCGGGTAATTGAATCCCTTCCTGCAGACCCCGCCCACATGGACCTGACTTCATTGTGGCGTGGGTATCCTTGTGTCTGTTTAGTTTGGATAAGCAGTTGAATTTGAGTCCACGCTGAGACGACTCCCAATTATCCCCGTCATCCATGTGTCTTTTTTATCCTTCCTTATTCTCCCACGGAGTGTGACCATCATAATCTGAACAGCACTTGTTGTGCATCCTTCACTCTCCTTGATCTGAGTCAGAGGGAATTTATGGGTGAACCATACTATTGTGCGTCTGGAGACATATATTTGCTGGTCTTGTTAAGGACGGCAGATTTCCTGTTTGAAGGGAAATGAAAGAATGGGTTTTCAGCAAATTAAAACTTTTTGTCACTCTTTCTCTGAGCGGGTTCATATGCCAGATTTTATTCATCAAATCTAATTACTACCAGCTGCGATGTTCCATTCTCCAAGGGTTGCTGGCCCAAATATAGCCATTACATTTGCAGATGACACGAATATTGGTGGAGTAGCAGAAAGCATACGGGACTGACAAAGAATGAAGGAGAATACAGATAGACAGCAGAGTTGAGCAGAGAATTGACAGATGGAGTTGAATCCAGGCAAACGTGAGGTAATGCATTTTGGGAAGTCTAATTCTCGAGCGAAGTCTACTGTAAACGGAAGAGCCTTGGGAAAAGTTGATAAGCAGAACCATCTGGGAGTTCAGATCCTTTGTACCCTGAATGTAGCTGCACAGGTGGATTGATTGGACAAGAAGGTATTTGACGTGCTGGCCTTCACTGGACGGTGCATTGAGCATAAGAGCCTGCATGCTAAAATTGTACAAGATTTTGGTTCAACCGCATTTAGAATGTTGTGTACTGTTCTGGTCGCCAAATTACCAAAACGATGTGCACGTTTATGAAAGAGTGCAGAGAAGGTTTATGAGGGTGTTGCCTGGTATGGAAGGTGCTAGTTCTGAAGAGAGGTTGAGTAGGTAATGTTTGTTTTCATTAAAGAAAACAAGATTGAGGGGGACCTGATTGACATCTACAATATCATGAAGGGTATAGCCAGGGTGGATAGAGATAAGGTTCTTCCCAAGGTGAGGGATTCAATAATGAGATGTCACACATTCAAGGTGAGAGGTGAAAAGTTTAAGAGAGTTCGACGTTGGAAGTATTTTACACAGAGGGTGGTAAGTACTGGGATAGTGTTGCCAGCAGAGGTAGTAGAGGCAAGCACGGTAGATTCATTTCAGACGTCCAAAGGGTCTGTTCTTGGGCTGTAATTTTTCTGTTTTCTCTGTTCTTCGGTGTTTCCTACACGACCAACTTCATGCTAAATTGCTACATCTCAGGGAATGACATTGCCAATTCCAATTATCACAGAGGGAATTCGAATATGACATGCGGCTGTGTTGGAATAAAAGATATAGGCTGGATTGGAGTGTTTACTGGGAGCAAAAGGCTGATTTGGAGACGATGTGATCAAAAATAGCTCTTACTGTCAAAGTGAGAAAACAGCGCATTGCTAAGGAAATTTTCAGAGAATGCTTTCAATTAATCGACCTCTCGCTTAAGACTCCAGCACGCTTCCGCTGAGCCAATCTGCAGTGCGGGTTAATGCTGCTGTTGTATCTTAATAATCTAATAGACGGAGACAAATATGCTCTTCCTCCCCGCGTTTGACCAGGAACACTCCCAGCTTTGGCATTTCATGCGTCTCTGTGCCATCATATAAGAACCACGTCTTCACTTTCAAACAAATCATTCCATTTTGATACCGTGGTTGTGAGATCATTTCTCATGTAGCAGCTTTTACAACATTTACCATAGACTATTGGAACATCAGGTCCAGGAAAAGGACACAGGGTAGCAGTGAGGAAAAGAACATTTATTTGAAAGTACCTCTTTCTGTGGACTTCTACATCATTTATTTCACTAGCTCATTTGGCTCTATCTAGTCTATTGTGTGCAGTTCTGCAATTCGAATGATACCACGGATATGATAGCACTGGAAATGATGCAGGACAGATTTATCAGGATATTGTCTGGGTAGAAGAGTTTCAATTAGAAAGATAAATTGGATAGTCTGGAGGAGTTTTTCTAATAGCAGAAGAAATTGAGAGGAGACATGATTGCGATGTACAAAATAATCAGGAATATGGATGGTGTAGACGGAAATAAACGTTTCTCTTTGATGGTGAGATCATTCACGGGGGGAGGGGTAGAGTGGCATAGGAAGCATTTGAGTGAATGCGCAGACAAATGTTTTGAAACAGCGGTTGGTTGAAAACTGGAAGTCAGTGCATGCAAAGGTTGGAGAGGCAGAAATCCTCATAACTTTCAGAAGTATTCAGATGTGAATTTGTGATGCCAAGTCAGACGAGGCTATAGGCCAAGTGATTTCAAGACGTGTTCAGATAGTTAAGTGAATGTTAGTTTCCAGCAATACCAAATAGGCTTCTTTTTGCATAAAATTCCTGGAAAGTACCACCGCCTGTCACTGCGTGAGATCAGGTTCAATTCATTTCCAGGATGAATGCTTGAATATTGGGATAGCTCAGTGGATAGAACTGCACCTTTCTACGCCGGAAACCGGCATTCGATTCCAGACTTGTTTGACTGACTGTGTGGAATTTGCACTCTCATGCTCTCTCTCTCTTCCTTGTGAGTTTCCTCTGGCTGTTCCGATACCTTCCCACAGTGCAAAGGTGTGCAATTCAGGTTAATGGCAAACAAAATCTAACTGGACTGAAAGTGTTGCAAATCAGAGACAAAAGTCAGAATTGCAGCTTGGGGAAAACGGAATGACCGTTTCAGGTCAACAGACCCTTCCTCGGAACTGTTTTTAATTTGCAATGTTAACCCTGATTTCTCTCCACTGATGCTTACTGACCACTAAGCTTTTGGAGCAATTTCTATTTTCGTAGGTGGATCACAACTGCGGGTTTAGAAAGATAGAGTGGGGCAGTGTGAATCTCTTCCACGGCACAGTGCAGACTCAACTGGCCAAATGGCTTCTGTATGCACTGTGTCTAATTCCATTAATCTATAAGTCTTTGTCCTTTTTTTAGTCTTTGTTATTCACATCTCTCCTGTCATGTGAAGTGCAGAGCAGGATAATCGACGTATCGGGCATAAGCCACCACAAAAGCTTTACCACCTGATGCCTGGAAGATGAACGCCTCATATTCTGGCTTGGGACCCTGCAACCACACGGAAAAAATGTGCATTTCAACAGTTTCCTCATTTCCCCTCGCCCCACGTTATTCCAGTCTGAAGCATCAAACTCAGTACCACGCTCCGGACCCATACATCTCTCCCCATCTGACATAACACGTCCACCCCTGCCTCGCTCGACCATTCGCTTTCCACCCAACTCCAACCCCCACCCATTTATCTCCCAGCCCCAACCAACAAGCCTCAATCCTGATGAAAGACTTATGCCAGAAACGTCGATTCTCCAGCATCCCGGATGCTGCCTGACCTGCTGTACTTTTCCAGCACGACACTATCGCCGTGGCGAAGATAGACGAGCACTGCTCAGGCTTTTTATCTGAGAGCGGAGAAGGCTGAGTGAGGAAGTGATTAAGGTGCACATTAAGGGGATCGACATGTGTGATAGGAACAAACTTCTTATGGGAAGAGTTAACAACCAGGGATCTCCGTTAAACACAAGGGAGAGGGTGCTCAGACGAGATTTAGGAAGAACGGTTTCACTCTTAGAGTGTTGTTTATTTGGAATTCACTGTGTGACCATATGTTTTCAAGGTATGAGTCTGTAAAACATTTCAGGAGTATTTAACCGAATACTTGAGAAGCTAGAGCACACATGGATAAGGACCAGGTACTGGAAACTGGGGTGAAATTAAACAGATATCTGATGAAAGAACCGAATACTGTACAGAAAATACAGAGCATGAAAGCATGGGAAGGGTAAAGGCATGGAAACTACTGGCGTTTTGTTACAAGTGGTCTGCGGAATGCCACACTCGTCAAAAGGTCACTAGGGCAGAATGGGGCCAGTGTGGAAGGATGGGATAAGAATAGAGGAATGCTGCTACACCAATTAGCAGAGTCAGACTGGGTTGAAAGGTTACTATGGCAGGCTGAGATAATACCAATTAGTAAAGTCAGCCTCGCCTACTAAATATCACCATGGCAGTTTGGGAAACGTCGTTACAGTACATACTTAGGACATGACTTTAAATAATTAATTGATAGTAGAGTCAGCCTGCTTGAGGCACTTGTAGCAGGATATGACTTTAAATATCTAATTAGTAGTTGGTAGAGTCAGCTTGGGACAGGAAAACATTGTGATAGATGGGGTAGCTAAATATCTAATCATGACAGGTTAGTCTGGGACGGAGGTTCATTGAGCACAGGTGGCAGTAGAATACTTAATAGTTACAGTAGAATAAATTAGGAAAAATCATACTGGCAGAAGCAGAACGATAATGGGAATTAGCACCATTGGTTTATTGTATAGCTGGAGTGAGGTAATTCTGACTAACACAGTTGGCATTCTGATAAGCTAACAAGACATGATTAAAGAAAAGGTATAAAGTGACGGAGTTAATTCAGATACATGTGAGGTGCTGAATTTTGGGAAAACAGGACTTATACACTGAATGGTTATGCCCTAGGGAGTGTTGCTGAAAGAGACCTTGGAGTGGAGGTTCATAGCTCCTTGAAAGTGGAGTCGCAGGTAGATAGGATCGTGAAGAAGGCATCTGGTATGCTTTCCTTTTTTGGTCAGAGGGTTGAGTAAAGGAGTTGGGAGGTCATGTTGCGGCTGTACAGGACATTGGTTCAGCCACTGTTGCAATATTGCGTGCAATTCTGGTGTACTTCCAATCGGAAAGATGTTGTGAAACTTGTAAGGGTTCAGAAAGATTTACAGGGATGTTTCCAGCCTTGGAGGATTTGAGCCATAAGGAGAAGCTGAACAGGCTGGGGCTGTTTTCCCTGGAGCTTCGAAGGCTGAGGGGTGACCTTATAGAGATTTACAAAATTATGAGGGAAATGATAAATAGACAAATTATTTTCCCTGGGGTCGGGGAGTCCAGAACGAGAGGGCTTAGGTTTAGTGTGAGAGGGGAAAGTTATGAAAGAGACCTAAGGGGCACCTTTTTCACACAAAGGGTGGTACGTGAATGGAATGAGCTGCCAGAGGATGTGGTGGAGGCTGGTACAATTGCAACATTTGAGAGGCATGTGTATAGGAAGGGTTTGGAGGGATATGGGGCGGGTGATTGCAGGTGGGACGAGATTGGGTTGAGATATCTGGTCGGCATGGACAAGTTGGACAGCAGGCTCTGTTTCGATGCTGCACATCTCAATGACTCTATGACTCTATGCCATGGACCCTGAGGTTCGGATGAGTCAAAACTTTATTTTCTGAATGTCACTGTTTTTGTTTGCAAATAAAAGATCGACTCCTTGAAAAACTCTCCGCATCTCCTGGAGATAGTCGACATTTTCTCTACGACAACTGCAACTTTGGGTGCAGTAACATTGTGGGGAGTGGAGCTCTGTGGCGCAATGAAAAGCGTGTTAGATTTCTACAAATTTGGTAACTTTGCTATTCAATGTTTGTGTGTTTGAACCGCACTAGAATTGGAGTTTAGTTCAGTTTTCAGCTAAATCATTGAGTCTTGTGCTGATTCATCGCCAATTCCTGTCGTCTGGAGTTCCCATCCCTGCTTCTGATCAGAGGAAATTCCTTACCTTCATGGTTGTGCGTTTCTATGGAATCATATCATTTGAAACATGATCTGACCAGAATCAGATGCTCATCCGCAAAACCTGCAAATTTCGTGCAGAAACCCACTTTGCAACACGTTCTTGGATGTAGGAATGGTAAAGATTATTGATGAATGCAATATGTTTCATGTTACCTGTATGAACAGAAATTTTCGATTGCTTAACTGTCTTTATCCCGTTGTACGACAGGTTGTTGTGGATGAGCTGGGCAAAGACATTGACGTGTTTGGTCAGCCATGATCATATCAAACGGCGGGTAGACAGTGAGAGAATTAATCCCACGCTGTTGGTCTCACTTTTCTCACAAACCAGTTAGTCAGCGAACTGAGCTAGCCGACTTCCATTCAATGCAGAGCTAAACCAAACAGATCAGTGCATTTGCATTATATAATATTTCATGTAGAATGAGCTACTGCATCTTCCAACTCCATTAGCTCTTCTTACACTTAACATTTCCAGTTGCAGGTGTTATGCATTTTCTTTCCTATGAATGTTAACCACTTCCAGAGTGTTTCCCTTTTGCACCCCCATCCAGGCAGCCCAGAATCACTGTCGCTGTTTAATTCACTCCTTGTGTGCCTGCTCGCACTTTTCGAATATTCTGGAATCAGCACCTAAGATGTTTTTATTTCTGAAAATTCATCTCCGAAATCAATAACTCTCAGAATATAAAATGCCTTACCAAAATTATTTATCGTGCCCTGTTGGGTTTGAAGTTCTCACGTCTAGTTTCCACTCAACGAAACGAGGAAATTACCCTCATATTTACTCTTAAGATCTTCACATCAGCTGGATAACCTCTATTCGGACACAACTAAGTATTTCCTGATTTCTCCCGCATTATTCTTTATCTATGCCGTCAGCCCATTAAACCGCCTCTTTTCGTTTCTAGTGGCTTTATCTCCCAGTAAATCTCATTTCCTTCGTTTTGAACGACATGGTATCATGGCCGTGTCATTCCTAACGTCTTTGTTTTCCAGTAAACGATGTCCGTGTCATTAATCATGTCATTATACCCCTGTAAATTTCAACCTGAGAACGGATGCTGGGTTTAATTCAATGCATGAAAACTCACCACTAAGCTATGCAATCTTATTACCGACACAGGAAAGGTGGAAGCAATTCCAATTACAGCTGAATCGATTGGCTGCAACAGAATCGGGTCAAGTCGCAGTCACATACTTGACTGTTGTTATTATAGTTATTTCGTCTCTACGTGTGCTGAAGTTACGCAGTGAGGGAACAATTACTATTGCCAGACATACATAAGGGGGCGTATAAAATGCTGAAGTTGTGAGACCAGAGCAGTTTTTATTGACGTAGACCATTCATTGTTCGAATCTCAGTCTTAGGAATTAGACAGAGAGCGATTTTAAGCAAAGTTTTAGCAGGGACATCTACCCCATGACGTAATACCAAATTGTGTGGTTACTTTGTTGTTTACCTCATTTGTGTTTTGCCTCATTGAGGATTTTGAAGTTATCCCCTCTGTATAACAGTTCTGTGCTTTTGCACCATTATACAAAAGATGCAGTACAATAACATCCAACGCTGTTTCAGTCTACTTAGACAGAGATGGACTCCTGGAAACAGCACTATGCACTCTCCTCGAGTCTGGAAAATAATTTGCTACATTCCCACTCTTATGGCTCTTTTCATTACATCGGCTTCTGTTCTTCACAGAATCCGATTCAGCAGATCTTGTCACGTAGTCATTTCTTTGTATGTGTTCAGATGATGCGAGCAGAATATCACAGTCCATAACACAGAAGTCAGACCACACTCAGGGAAACGTACTCTGCTCTAGATCATTTCATGAACACCCAGAAAAAATATCTATGATCTTGAAAATTTACTAACCTGTTTTTTTTCAGAAGCAAGATAAACAATTCCAGGTTTCTGCTTTTGTTCTCACACGCACCAAGGTTGTAAATGCTGGAACCAGTTGAGTCTGTCCGCTCTCCCACATCCATTTTCTCCCCAGGAGGTGTTAAGAGGATGGTCTGAATCGGATTCTTCTAAAAAGAAGAACCTTTTTATCCATTGATTTCTGGTTTATGGGCCCACTAGGCTGCCGCTGGGCCTCTGTGTTAGCGCTGATCACAGCAGTTTCCCGCAGTCTTCAGCTTTTTTGTAGCAAGTACCTTCGAGGATGACATCAAAAGATATTCCCTGTTACTGTGTGATACTCTACCAATGGAGTCAGCTCTATCAATGGAGGCTGCTCAGTCCGCTGGGATGGGATAATTTCTGCAGTGTGTCCTGCGGATCAGATACAGTGCACTTTATCATGCAGATCATACAGAGTGTGAGCGCTCGAAAAGGCCAAGCGAGTTTTCCCCACAGGAGTTTATTGTAGGTGGAACAATACCAGCAGCACCACCCTAACCCAGGAAAGACCTGTCTCAGAAATCCATTTGGTAAGTTTAGTTTTCAGACTCTGGTCACCATGCTCCACGAGGCCTGCAGCCTGTGGGCAATAAGCACAATGAAGTTGGTGGTGGATCCCAAAATGAGAGCATAATTCCTCATTAATATCTCTAATAAAATGGGGGTGGGGGCATTGTCAGAAGGTAGACAAAATCAAATACCAAAGCAGGTAATAATCTGCTTGAGTAAAATATTTACAACAGTTTTGGCAGAAGCGTTGGAAGTGTGGTAAGCTTCAACCCATCAAGGAAAAGAAAATCGACAATGACCAAAACATAATTATAATGCTGACACCTTTGCAACTCAATGAAGTCTTTAAACATCTTTTGCAGTTAACATTAGATGGTCAGAGGTCGACTCACCCTTGTCAGAGAACATAGAACATAGAAAGTACAGCACAGAACAGGCCATTTCACCCACGATGTTTAATCCTAATGTAAAATATAGTAACAACCCACACACCCCTCAATTCACTGCTATCCATATGCAAGTCTAGAAGTCGCTTAAATGTCCCCAATAACTCTGCTTCCACCACTACCACTGGTAACACATTCCATGCATTCACAGCTCTCTGTGTAACAAAAAAAAAACTACTTCTGACATCTCATTTATACCTTCCTCCTAATATCTTCAAACTATGAGTTCTCATATAAGTCAGTCTTGCCCTGGGGAAACTTCTCTAGCTATTGACTCTATCTATTCCTCCCATTATTTTGTGGACATCTATCAGGTCTCCTCTCTTCCTCCTTCTCTCCAGAGAGATGTCCGAGCCTATTCAACCTTTTTTCATAAGGCAAGCCCTCCAGTCCAAGCAGCATCCTTCCTTGCACCCTCTCCCAAGCCTCTGTATCTTTCTTATAGTAGGGCGACCAGAACTGGACACAATATTTCAAGTATTGCCTCACCAGGGACATGTAGAGCTGCAGCAAAACCTCACGGCTCTTAAACTCTATCCCCCTGTTAATGAAAGCCAAAACACCATATGAATTCTTAACAACCTTATCCACCTTTATGTCAACTTTGAAGGATCTATGTACTTGCACATCCAAATCCCTCTGTTCCTCCACACTGCCAAGAATCCTGTCTTTAATCCTATATTCAGCATTCGAGTTCCACCTTCCAACATGCATCACTTCGCATTTATCCAGGTTGAACTCAATTGGCCATTTCTCAGCCCAGCTCTGCATTCTGTCTATGTTGCGCTGCAGCCTGCAGTAGCGCTTTATACTTTTTCCGACACAACCAAACTTTGTGTCATCTGCAAATTTACTAACTCTCCCCTCAACCTTCTTCTCCAAGTCATTTATCAAAACTATAAAGAGCAAAGGCCCAAGTATAGAACCCTGGGAGACTCCACTCAACACTGTCGTCTAGGCAGAATACTTTTCATCTACAGCCACTCTCTGCCTTCTGTCAGCCAGCCACTTCTCTGTATATCTGTTTAAAGCCTGGAAACAGAGTGTTGATGGAGGTTTGTCTGTTTATGTCTGTTTAATGGTCGGTGATATGGGGTGGTGCAGGGTTGTGTGTGTTTTTCTGTATTTATCTGCTTAATGACAGGAGACAGACTGGTGGTGGTCAATGGTTGTGTGTGTGTATTTCTGTGTATATCTGCTCAATGGAAGGATAAAAGGGCTGTGGTGGAGGGTTGTGTGTGCGTGTTTCTGTGTATATCTGTTTAATGGCAGGAGAAAGGGTTGTCTTGGAGGGGTGTGCGTGTGATTCTATGTATGTCTATTTAAGGGCTGGAGACAGGCTCTCCCTGTCCACCCTATCTAACCCTCTGATTATCTTATATATCTCTATTGAATCACGTCTCAAACTTCTTCTCTCCAACGAAAACAGCCTCACGTCCCTCAGACTTTCCTGGGAAGACCTTCTCTCCATACCAGGCAAGATCCTATTAAATTCCTTCTGCACCCTTTCCAAAGCTTTCACATACTTCTTATAATGTGGTGACCAGAACTGTACACAATACTCCAAGTGCGGCCGCACCAGAGTTTTGTACAGATGTAGCATAACCTCATGGTTCCAGAACTCGATCCCTCTATTACTGCCTTCTCAACAACACAGTCAACCTGTGTGACAACTTTCAATGATCTCTGTACCTGGACACCGAGATCTCTCTGCTCATCTACACTACCAAGAATCTTATCATAAGCCCAGTACTTTGAATTCCTGTTCCTCCGACCAAAGTGCATCACCTCACACTTGTCCACATTAAATTACATTTGCCACCTCTCAGCCCAGCTCTGCAGCTTATCTATGTTTCTCTGTCACCTACAAAACATCTTTCGTCACTATCCACAACTCAACCGACCTTGGTGTTGTCTGCAAACGTACTAACCCACCCTTCTACTCCCTCATCCAGGTCGTTTAAAGAAATGATGAACAGCAGGAGACCTAACAGCGACCCTTGCGGTACATCACTAGTAACTGCACTCCAGGATGAACATTTCCCATCAACCACCACCCTTCTGTCTTCTTTCAGCAAGCCAATTACTGATCCAAACTGCTATATCTCCCATAATCCCAATCCTCCGCATTTTGAACGATAGCCTACTGTGGGGAACCTTATAAAATGCATTGCTGATATCCATATACACCACATCATCAGGTGTGCTCTTATCTACCTGTTTGGTCACCTTCTCAAAGAACTCAATACGGTTTGTGCGGAACGACATAACCTTCACAAAACCATGTTGACTATCCATTATCATATTGTTATTTTCTAGATGATTGTAAATCCTATCTCTTATAACCTTTTCCAACACTTTACCAACAACTGAAGTAAGGCTCACTGGTCTATAATTACCAAGGTTGTCTCTACTCCCCTGCTTGAATAGGGGAAACACATTTGCTTTCCTCCAGTCTTCTGGCACTATTCCTGTAGACAATGACGATAAAAAAGATTAATGCTGAAGGCTCGGCAACCTCCTCCCTGGCTTTCCAGAGAATCCCAGACTAAATCCCATCCGACCCAGTGGACTTATCTATTTTCACACTCTGCAGGATTTCTAATACCTCTTCCTTGGGAACCTCAATCCCACCTAGTCTAGCAGCCTGTATCTCAGTATTCTCCTCGACAACATTGTCGTTTTCTAGAGTGAATATTGTCGAAAAATATTCATTTAGTGCTTCCTCTATCTCCTCCGAGTCCTCAAACAACTTCCCATTAATATCCTTGATTCGCCCTAATCTTACTCTTGTCATTCTTTTATTCCTTAAATACCTATAGAAAGCCTTATGGTTTACCCTGATCCTATCGGCCAACAACTTCTCATGTCTCCTCCTGGCTCTTCTGAGCTCTCTCTTTAGGTCTTTCCTGGCTACCTTGTAACCCTCAAGTGCCCTAACTGAGCCTTCACATCTCATCCTAACATAAGCCTCCCTTTTCCTCTTGACCAGAGATTCCACTTCCTTTGTAAACCACTGCTCCCGCGCTCTACAGCTTCCTTCCTGCCTGACAGGTACATATTTATCTAGGATACTCAGGAGCTTTTCCTTGAATAAGCTCCACATTTCTAATGTGCCCATTCCCTGCAGGTTCCTTCCCCATCCTATACTTCCTAAATTTTGCCTGATCGCATCGTAACTGCCGTTCCCTCAGATGTACATTTCGTGGAAGTTTGTTAGTGTGTGTATTTCCGTGTATAACTGTTTGATGACAGGAGACCGGGTGGTCAAGGAGATTTGAGTGACTGAGTGTGTGTGTGTGTGTGTGTGTGTGTGTGTGTGTGTGTGTGTGTGTGTGTGTGTGTGTGTGTGTGTGTGTGTGTGTGTGTGTGTGTGTGTGTGTGTGTGTGTGTGTGTATGTCCGTCCGTATATATGTGCTTACTGGCACGAGACAGTTTGGTGTGTGTATGTTTTTGTGCATATCTGTCCAATGGCAGGAAGCAGGGTGTTCATGGAGTTTTGTGTGTGTGTGTGTGTGTGTGTGTGTGTGTGTGTGTGTGTGTGTGTGTGTGTGTGTGTGTGTGTGTGTGTGTGTGTGTGTGTGTGTGTGTGTGTGTGTGTGTGTGTGTGTGTGTGTGTGTTTCTGCATATATCTTTTTCATGGCAGGAGACAGGGTGGTGGTAGAGAGTAGGTTGTCTGTGTTTCTGTGTCTATGTGCTTAGGAGATAGGGTAGGAGATAGGGTGGTGGTGGATGGGTGTGTGTGGGGGTGTTTCTGTGTATATCTGTTTAATGTCAGGAGACAGAGTGTTGGTGGGGGGATGATTGTGTGTGTTTTATTTTCTGTGTATGTATGTTTAATGGTATGTGGTAGGTGGTGGTGCAGGGTTGTGTGTGTTTTTCTGTCTATATCTCCTTAATTACAGGAGACAGACTGGTGCTGGTGAAGGGTTGTGTGTGTGTTTCTGTATAAAATCTATTAATTTCAGGAAACATTGAGGTGGTGGAGGAGTGTGCGTGTGTTTCCGTGTATATCTATTTAATGGCAGGAGGCAGGGTGGTCGTGGAGGTTTGTGTGTGTGCGTGTTTCTGTGTATATCTGATTAACGGCAGGAAACAGGGTGGTCGTCGAGGGATGTGTGTGTGTTTCTGTGGATATCTGTTCAATGGCAGGAGACAGGGTGGTCGTGGAGGGGTGTGCGTTGGTTTCGGTGTCTACCTGTTTAATGTCAGAAGGCGGGGTAGTCATATTGTGTTGTGTGCGTGTGTGTTAATGTGTACATCTATTTAAGGGCTAGAGACAGGGTGGTGGTGGAGGGTGCACTTTGCGTGTTTCTGTGTATAACTGTTTAATGGCAGGTGGCTTGTTGGTGGTGGAGGGTTGTGTGTGTTTCTGCGTATATGTGCTTAATGACAGGAGACATGATGGTGTGTGTGTGTTTCTTTTTATACCTGTTCAATGGCAGGAGGAAGGATGGTCATTGAGGGTTGTGTGTGTTTATGCGTATCTCTATTCAATGGCAGGAGACACGGTGGTGTTGGAGGGTAGAGTGTCTGTGTTTCTGTGTCTGTGTGCTTAGTGGCAGGTGGCAGGTGACAGGGTGGTGGTGGAGGATTGTGTAAGTTTCTGTGTATATCTTTTTAAGGTCAGTACACAGGGTGTTCGTAGAAGGTTGTATGTGTGTTTCTGTGTATATATGTTTAATTGCAGGAGACAGGCTGATGGTGAAGGGTGGTATGTGTTAGTTTCTGCGTATATCTGTTTTATGGCAAGAGACGTGGTGGTGCTTGAGGGTTGTGCGTGTGTTTCTGTGCATATCTGCTTAATGGCAGGCAACAAGATGTTGGTCGGGGATTTTGTGTGTGTTTGTGTGTGTGTACGTTTCTGTGTATATCTGTTTAATGGCAGAAAACAAGGTGGTGGTTAACGGTTGTGTGTTTATGCATTTCTAGGTATATCTGTTTAATTGCAGGGGATAGGGTTGTGGTGGATGGTTGTGTGTGTTTCTGTGCATGTTTGTTTAATGGAAGGAGACAGGGTGATGGTGTCAAGATGAGTTTGTGTTTCTGTTTATATCTGTTTAATCGCCGGAGAGAGTGTGATGGTGGAGGGTTGTCTGTGTGTGTGTTTATGTGTATATCCGATTAATGGCAGCAAACAGGGTGGTGGTGGTGGGTTCTGCATATGTGTGTGTTTCTGTGTATATCTGTTTCAGGGCAGGAGACATGATGGTGGTCGAGGGTTGTGTGTGTGTACTTCTGTGTATATCTGCTAAATGGCAGCAGAACAGGGTGGTGGTGGACGGACGCATGTGTGTTTGTGTGTATATATGCATATTTGTGTGTATATCAGCAGACAGGGTGGTGGTCGAGGATTGTGTGTGTGTGTTTCTGTGAAAATCTGTTTAGTGGCAGGAGAAATAGTGGTGGTGAAGTGTAGAGTGCGTGTTTGTGTGTATATCTACTTAATGGCAGGGAATAAGGTGGTGGTGAAGGGTTGTGTGTGTAAGTTTCTGCATTTATCTGTTTAATGGCTGCTGACAGGGAGGTAGTGGGGGATTGTGTGTGTGAGTGTTTCTGAAAATATCTATTGAATTGCAGGAGACAGGTTGGTAGTGGAGGGTTGTGTATGTGTGTTTCTGTATATATCTATTGAATTGCAGGAGACAGGTTGGTAGTGGAGGGTTGAGTGTTTCTGTTTCTATCTATTGAATTGCAGGAGACAGAGTGGTAGTGGAGGGTTGTGTGTGCTTCTGTGTACATCTGATCATTGGCAGAATACAACTTGCTTGCGTAGTGGTGTGTGGGTAGTTCTGTGTATCCCTGTTTAATGGCAGGAGACAGGATGGTAAGTGAAGATGTGTGTGTGTGTGTGTTTCTGTGTATACCTGATTAATTGCAGGAGACAGGTTGGTGGTGGAGGATGGTATATATTTGTTTCTGATTATATCTGTTTCATGGCAGGAGACATGGCGCCGGTTGATGGTTGTGTGTGTGTATCTGTGTATATCGGCTTCATGGCAGAAAACAATGTGGTGGTGCACGGTTGTGTGTTTGTGTATTTCTACGTATATCTATTTAATGGCAGGAGACAGGGTTGTGGTGGACGGTGGTGAGTGTGTTTCTGTCTATATCTGTTTAATGATCGGCGAGGGGTGGTCGTGGTGGTGTGCGTATGTTTGCGGAGGCTTGTCTGGAAGTTTCTGTAAATATCTACCCCTTACCTAACACTACGGGCAATTTAGCATGGCCAATTCACCTGACCTGCACATCTTTGGACTGTGGGAGGAAACCGGAGCACCCGGAGGAAACCCACGCAAACTCCACACAGTCAGTTGCCTGAGGCGGGAATTAAACCCGAGTCTCTGGCGTTGTGAGGCAGCAGTGCTAACCACTGTGCCACCGTGCCGCCCGCATAGACCACCCACGTAAAATATATGTCTTTATGTTTCTGTATATATCTGTTTAATTGCCGGAGACAGAGTGGTGGAGGAGGATGGTGTGTGTGTGTGTGTGTTTGTGTGTCAATATGTTTAATTGCAGGAGACAGTGTGGTGTTGGAGGAATGAGTGTGCGTGTTTCTGTGCATATATTTATTATGATGGGAGACTGGGTGGTGGTGGTGGAGGGTTGTTTGTATGTTTCTGTAAATATCTGTTTAATTGCTTAATGAGAGGAAACAAATTGCTGTTCAAAGGTTGTGTGTGCGTGTGTTTCTGTGTATGTCTGTTCAATGGCAGGAGACAGGGTGCTGGTGTCGAGATGTGTGTGTGTGTTTCTGGTTATATCTGTTTAATCACCGGAGAGTGTGTGATTGGGGAGGATTGTGTGTGTGTATGTGTATGTTTATGTGCATATCTGATTAATGGCAGCAAACAGGGTGGTGGCGTATGTGTGTGTGCTTCTGTGTATATCTGTTTTAGGGCAGGAGACAGAGTGATTGTCGAGGGTTGTGTGTGTGTATTTCAATGTATATCTGCTCAATGGCACTAGAACAGGGTGGTGGTGGAGGGTTGTGTGTGTGTTTCTGTGTATATCTGTTTAATGCCAGGAGACAGTGTTGGTGTAGGATTGTCTGTGCGTTTTTTTTTCTGTGTCATGCTGTTTAATGGTAGTTGATAAGGTGGTGGTGCAGGGTTGTGTGCGTTTTTCTGTGTATATCTGCTTAATGACAGGAGACAGACTGGTGTTCGTGGAGGGTTGTGTGATTGTGTGTTTCTGTGTATATCTGTTTAATGGCAGGAGACAGGGTGGTGCTGAAGATATGCGTGTATGCTTCTGAGTATATCTGTTTAATGGCAGTAGATAGGGTGGTGCTGAAGATATGCGTTTATATTTCTGTGTATATCTGTTTATTTGCAGGAGACAGGGTATTGGAGGAGGACGATATGTGTGTGTTTCTGTGTATATATGTTTAATTTCAGGATACAGGGTTGTGGAGGATTGTGTGTGTGTGTTTCTGTATATATTTATTTAAGGGCAGGAGACAGGGTGATAATGGAGGATTGTGTGCATGTTTCTGTGTATATCTGTATAATGGCAGGAGACAGGGTTATCGTGGAGGGTCGTGTGTGTGTGTTTCTGTGCATATCTGATTAATGGCAGGAAACAGGGTGGTGGTCGAGGGATGTGTGTGCGTTTCAGGTGCATTTATGTTTAATGGCAAGAGACAGGGTGGTGATGGAGGATTGTGTGTATTTCTGTGTGCACCTGTTTAATAGCAGGCTACAGGGTGTTCGTGGAGTGTTGTGTGTGTGTGTTTCTGTATACATCTATTTAAGGGCTGGAGACAGGGTGGTGGTGGAGGGTAGTGTGCGTGCGTGTTTCCGTGTATAACTGTTTAATGACAGGAGACAGTGGTGGAGGAGGGATGTGTGTGTGTTTCTGTGTTTAACTGTTTAATGACAGGAGACAGGGTGGTGCTGAAAATATATGTGAATGTTTCTGTATGTATCAGTTTAATTGCAGGTCACGGTGGTGGAGGGTGGTGTGTGTGTGTTTCTGCGTAAGTCTATTTAATGGCAAGACACAGTGGGGTAGTGGAGGGTAGAATATCTGTGTTTCTGTGTCTATGTGCTTACTTGCAGGAGACAGGATGGTGGTAAAGTGTTGTGTATGTATGAGTCTTTCTTTGTATATCTGTTTAATGACAGGAGACAGGGTGGTGGCCGAGAGTTGTGAGTGTTTGTTTCTGTGTATACCTGTTTAATGGCAGGAGATCAGATGGTGGCCAAGAGTTGCGTGTGTTTGTTTCTGTGTATATCTGTTTAATGGCAGGAGACAGGGATTTGGTCGAGGGTTGTGTGTGTGCATTTCTGTGAATATCCGCTCAATGGCAGGAGACAGGGTGGTGATGGAGGGTTGTGTGTGTGTTTCTGTGTATATCTGTTTAATGGCAGGAGACAGGGTGATTCGTGGAGGGTTGTGCATGTGTGTATTTCTGTGTATATCTATTTAATTGCTGAGGACAGGGTGGTGGTGGAGAGATGTGTGTGTTTCAGTGCATATCTGTTTAATGACAGGAGACAAGGTAGTGGTAGGGCGATGCATGGGTCTGTGTTTCTGTGTATATCCGTTTAATGGCAGGAGACAGGGTAGTGGTGGAGGGAGTATGTGCGTGTTTCTGTGTATATCTGTTTAATTGCAGGAGACAGGTTGGTGATGGAGGGTTGGGTATGTGTGTGTTTCAGTGCATATCTGTTTAATGAAAGGAGACAGGGTAGTCGTGGAGGGTTGCTGTATGTTTCTGTAAATTTCTGTTTAATAGCAGCAGACAGCGTGGTGGTGGAGGATGGTGAGTGTGTGTTTCTGTGTATAACTGTTTAATAGCCGGAGACAGGGTGGTGCTGGAGTTTTCTGTGTGTAATTCCGTATATATCTGTTTAATTACAGGAGACAGGTGAAAGGTTGCGTGTGTGTTTCTGTGTATATCTGCTTAATGACAGGAGACAAATTGGGTGTCAAGGATTGTGTGTGCGTGTGTGTGTGTGTTCCTGTGTATATCTGTTTAATGGCAGAAAACAATGTGGTGGTGGAGGGATGTGTGTGTGTTTCTGTGTATTTCGATTTATTGACAGGATACAGGGTGTTAGTGGAGGGTTGTGTGTGTGTGTTTCTGTGTATATCTGCTTAATAGCGGGAGACAGTGTGGTGGTGGAGGGTTGTGATGTATGTTTCAATGTATATCTGATGAATGGCGTGTTGTGGAGGGTTTTGTGTGTGTGTGTTTCTGTGTATATCTGTTTAATGGAAGGAGACAGCGGGATGGTGGAGGGTTGTGTATGTGTGTTTCTGCATAGATCTGTTTATGGGAGGAGACAGGGTGGTGGTGGAAGGTTGTGTGCTTGTGTTTCTGCCTGTACCTGTTTAATAACAGGAGACAGGTATTGGTGCAGGTTGGTGTGTATTTGTTTCTGCATATCCCTGCTTAATGGCGGGAGACAGGGTGGTTGTGGAGGGTTGTGTGTGTTTCTGTGTATATCTGTTTAATGGCAGAAAACCATGTGGTGGTGAAGGGTTGTGTGTGTGTATTTCTGTTGTGATGTATGTTTCAATGCATATCTGATGAATGGCAGGAAACAGGGTGTGGTGGAGGGTTTTGTGTGTGTGTTTCTGTGTATATCTGTTTAATGGCAGGAGACAGGGGGATGGTGTCAAGATGTGTGTGTGTGTTTCTTTTTATACCTGTTTAATTGACGGAGAGTGTGTGATGGTGCACCGTTATGTGTGTGTGTGTGTGTGCGTGTGTTTCTGTGTAGATCTGTGCAATGGCAGGAGACAGTGTGGTCGTGGATGATTGTGTGTGTGTTTCTGTGTATATTTGTTTAATGGCAGAAAACAATGTGGTGGTGAAGGGTTGTGTGTGTGTGTGTTTCTGTTATATTTGTTTAATGGCAGGAGACAGTGAGGTGCTTTTGAGATTTGTGTGTGTTTCTGTGTATATCTGTTTATTGACCGGAGGCAAGGTGTTGGAGCAAGGTTGTGTGTGTGTGTGTGCTTCTGCGTATATCTGCTTAATAGCGTGAGACAACTATTAAGCATCTATTAACGTGGTGGTGGTGGCTTGTGTTGTGTGTTTTAGTGTATATCTGATTACTGGCAAGAAACAGGGTTTTGGTGAAGAGTTGTTTGTGTGTGTTTTTGTGTATATCTATTTAATGGAAGGAGACAGCGTGATGATAGAGGATTGTGTGTGTTTCTGCATATATCTTCTTAATGGCAGGAGACAGGGTAGTGGTGGAAGGTTGTGTGCTTGTGTTTCGTCTGTACCTGTTTAATAACAGAAGACAGGTATTGGTGCAGGTTGGTGCGTATGTGTTTCTGCATTTTACGTTAACTGTGCAATTTGCTGCAGAGATGTTCACACCTGGACATGAGCCACGTGGATACCAACTGAGTTGGAATTCTGTGTTGGAACTGAGTTGGAAACGTGTCTTTTTTTTACGTTTTCAAGATGTCAGTTACGCTGGACAACAACGAGCTAATGGAAACAGAAAGGTGAAACGTAGAATGGCTTCAACTTTCAAGGCTGGATGCAGCTGAGACGTAGCACGGGCGGCTGAGGCTTGTTTCTGTAGTGTAGTGGTCATCATGTTCACGTAACACGCGAAAGATACACAGTTTGAAAAAGGGTCGAAACTACTTTGTTCTTCAACTGCAGCCTTTTACGTGTTCAGGAACGGAGCTTTCTTGCTTGCTTTCCCATCTGCAAAACTGCCTTCGAATTTGCTTCGAAATTGATATTGTAGACGGGCACATCCCAGCAGCTGTGCGAGTCGGAGAGGGGTCATGGAACCCTTTTCACGTGACTTTGCATCTGTTGTTATGCAGGAGCACAATTGGAAGTGCAAGAAAATGGGGCGCCAGGGCGGCTGGTAGTGTAGCCGAGCGGTCTAAGGCGCTGGATTAAGACTCCAGTCCCGACAGAGGCGTGGGTTCTAATCTCACCGCTGCCATTTCTGCTGATCGACTCCAACGACGCCGCTTGTTCAAATGCCGTATCGACCCCTGCTGGACTTCTGCTTGAAACAGAAGAAAAATGAGTTTGCATCCCGTGGGATTAACTGTGGTGTGCTAAAGTGCCGAATTTTCCGCAGTGTCCGTGCTGTCATGGTCGTGTTCGCCTCCCGCACGGAAAATCGCACGCAGCTCTACTGTTGCTTCACGTTCCAGGCAAGTTGAGATTTTACTGGAACCGAATAGAGACTGTTATTTCATCGCTGTAGTGAAACAAAGTCCTACGGTGATTCGACTCGTCGTTATTTGGTTTTCTGGCCAATGAGAAAATCGTTACAATGAATTTCAATGTCATTTGTTATTGAATTTCTCCCATTTACTTCATCTCCGTCCTGGAGACATCGGAAGGGAAAGGTAATCTAATCGAGACTGTGATTGGTGAAATTCACTTTTTATGGCCCATTCTTATTATGTTCTTTCTTTCTCTCTTTTCAGCATTGTCTCGGAAGTGGTGGTGCACTCAGTCTCCAGTATGTTTGAAAGAGTAGTTTGGAATTGCCCTGTTGTTAGTTGTGAGATTCCTTTATGGCTCATGCCCCCGGACTGTCTCACATTTAGCATTCATGCTCGCTGTGTCTAAAAATGCATTTGGTTTGCCAGTTTTGTTTGTGTTCCGTGTTAAATGCTTCCAGCTTTGCGATTCGCTCAATACATTACGAATTAACAGGGTTTCTGAGGAAACTTACAGCTGCAAAAATCCTCAACTGAGAATCTGGGAAAATTTCACGGAGTATGGTCAGTCGGAGCAAAAGTAAGGAAGTCGTTCGTTTCTGCAGTGTTTCACAATTCTACCTTTCCCGCGAGAGCAGTCGAACAGACTAAATGATTGTGCCACAGATTGCGACGGCAAGCTCCGCTAAAAAGTAATTCTTTAAAGCCTGTGTCAGCAACACGACGTTCTTGGGGCACACCGCGTGGAAACAGATACTTCGGTGCAGCTCGTCCATGCTCACCACATAGCCAAAATTAAACAAGTCCCATGAAACAACGAGCTATTGGAAACAGAAAGGTGAAAGGTAGAATGGCTTCAACTGTCAGTGCTGGATGCCACTGAGTCGCAGCACGGCTGGCTGAGGCTGGTTTCTGTAGTGTAGTGGTCATCACGTTCGCCTTTCACGTGAAAGGTGTCCATTTCGAAAGTGGGCAGAAACTGCTTTGTTCTTCAACTGCGGCCTTTTACCTGGTCAGGAACGGAGCTTTCTTGCTTGCTTTCCCATCTGCAAACCTGCCTTCGAATTTGCTTGAACAAATGTGCTCTCTTAGTGAAATGTAATGCAACTCCATTTAATTAATGTGCAAAGCATTGTAAAGTTTTTCTCCAACCTGGTTCTGTTCATATGCCATTCCGTTTGAGAGTGTAGTTACCGCCTTCTGATCCTTTCAGGAAGAGCAGTACCGCATTTGTATTCCTTGCGCAGGCGGCCCGGTTCAAAGACAGGGAAGAAGCTGATGCGCTGGTGTCACAGCGCACCACGGATTCCTGAACTAGTCTGTCTGTCAAATGTACCCCAAAGTCGTCTCTGAAAGACCTCATTTGGAAGCTGTCATTCGTTATTCAACGTGCGAGTGTTGGCACCAGAGGTCCTGAATCATGTTTTGGAGCAGTTCGCACGTTAGTGGCTCATTCAATCAGCAACAGCAATGAAAGAAATTACACTGTCAGAGGAACCTCTGGACCTGTGATTTCATAGTATCGCTAGTATTCAGGTGCGCCCCGAGATCTAAGCCACGTCGGAACTGAAACGGAGGAATCGACAGAGAGGCTACAGAATGACATCGCATCCATTTGGTTTTCTTTAAATCACTGACGAGCATGAAAATGTACACGGGGAGTGCGAGTGGGGATGTGAGGCAGTTGCAGCTCTGGTGAAATTCCTTCTTTGTGATTCACTCAGCAACCAGAGACGTGAAGGTGACTCAGGCGTGAGAGCACTTCACATCGAGAACAAAAAGCACTCAAGGACAGTTAGCACCTCTTCCGGAGTGGGGGTGGGGTGAGGTAATTATCTTTTGACTTCTGTTACTATGTTCAGAAACTGACTTTTAGATTGACGTGAACGCAAACTGCATTTCTAATAAGCACCATGGAATTTAGCAAAATTTATTGAGTCACTTCTCCTCGAATCCCACACAGATTTCCAACTCAGTTGGTATCCATGTGGCTCATGTCCAGGAATGAACATCTCTGCAGCAAATTGCACGGTTAAGGTAAAAGGCAAGGAAAGTGGCATCTCGAACTGGCTCCGAGGTCAGAGCATCCTCACAATGTGATCTGTCGTTCTCGGAATGTAATGCGACCTCCGGTTTTAGGGTGGAGAACATTCTTTGGGACTCTTATTCTGCAAAACAGACACAGTGACTGAAACGATGCTGCACGGTATGATGTGGAACATGGCCTGCTCAGCTTTGTGCAGTTTCCCTGTAGTCCGGTGTGTTTCGTGTTCCGTGTAAACGTGAAAGGTGTCCTGTTTCGAGCAATGGGTAAAATCATTTAGCAAAGCAAGAATCGAAATTGCAGTAATGTCAAGCAGCTCATGGTAATTTGACCAAATCATAACCGATCATATGTTCTCACGCACTCACAGATACATTTGTAGCTGAAAAGAGTCTGAGAAGATAGACTCAGCATACCATTAATTTTTGTCTGGATTGATGGGCTATCATTATCTGCTGCAAAATTGATATTGTCGACGGGCGTATCGCAGCAGCTGTGCGAGTCGGAGAGGGGTCATGGAACCCTTTTCACTTGACTTTGCATCTGTTGTTATGCAGGAGCACAATTGGAAGTGCAAGCAAGTGGGCGGCTGGTAGTGTGGCCGAGCGGTCTAAGGCGCTGGATTCAGGCTTGAGTCTCGGCCGAGGTGTGGGGTCGAATCCCACCGCTGCCATTTCTCCTGATCGACTCCAACGACGCCGCTTGTTCAAATGCCGTGTCGACCCCTGAAACAGAAGAAAAATGAGTTTGCTTCCCGTGCAATTAACTGTGGTGTGGTAAAGTGCCGGATTTTCCGCAGTGTCTGTGCTGTCATGATCGTGTTCGCCTCCCGCGTGGAAAATCGCATGCCGTTCCAGGCAAGTCGAGATTTTACTGGAACCGAATGGAGACTGTTATTTCATCGCTGTTGTGAAACGAAGTCCTACGGTGCCTCTACTCATTGTTATTTGGCTTTCTGGCTAATGGGAAAATCGTTCCAATGAATTTAGATGTCATACGTTATTGAATTTCTCCCATTTCCTTCATTTCCGCCCTGGAGACATTGGAAGGGAAAGGTAATCTAATCGAGACTGTGATTGGTGAAATTCACTTTTTACGGCCAATTCTTATTATGTTCTTTCTTTCTCTCTTTTCAGCATTGTCTGGAAAATGGTGGTGCACTCAGGCTGCAGTATATTTGAAAGAGTAGTTTGGAATTGCCCTGTTGTTTGTTGTGAGATTACTTTATGACTCATGCCCTCAGACTGTCTCACATTTAGCATTCATGCATCTCTGTGTCTGAAAATGCATGAGGCATGCCAGTTTTGTTTGTGTTCCGTGTTAAATGATTTCTGTTTTGCGATTCGCTCAATACATTTCGAGTTAACAGGGTTTCTGAGGTCACTTCCAGCAGCAACTATCATCAACTGAGGATCTGGGAAAATTTCACAGAGTATGGTCAGTCGGAGCTAAAGTAAGGAAGTCGTTCGTTTCTGCAGTGTTTCACAATACTACCTTTCCCGTGAGCAGTCGAACAGACTAAATGATTGTGCCACAGACTGCGACGGCAAACTCCGCTAAAAAGTATTCCTTTAAAGCCGGTGTAAGCAACACGACATTATTGGGGTACACCGCGTGGAAACAGATACTGCGGGATATCTCCTCCATGCTCACCACATAGCCAAAATTAAACAAGTCCTGTTCCCTAGCATTTGGCCCCAATCCATCTAAACGCATCCTATCCAGAAACTCACCCGATTACCTTTGCAATTTTCTGAGTGTAATAGCCTCCTCCACTTCCTCTGGTAGATCATTCCAAACACGCACAACCTTCTGTGTGGGAAATGTGCCTCAGGTCCTTTGTCAATTTCAGCCCACTCACCTTAAACCTATTCTCTGGAGTTTTCAACTCACCCCAACTTGGGTAAAACACGTAAATACAAAGTTTACAACCCTTCCACAAGATCATGTCGCAGACGTTACGCTAGCTATTCCACCCAGCCTATTCCACCTCGCCCTACGGTACAAACATTGACGACATCCTTGTCTGCATTTTGTTATCAATTTCACGTGTCTTTTTTTTTAGGTTTTCAAAATGTCAATTACGCTGGACAACAACGAGCGCTTGGAAACAGAAAGGTGAAACGAAGAATGGCTTCAACTTTCAGTGCTGGATGCCACAGAGCCGCCGCCGCGGTGGTTGCGGCTTGTTTCGGTAGAGTAGTGGTCATCACGTTCGTCTCACTCGCGAAAAGTCTCCGGGCCGAACCTGCAGCCTTTCACATGGGCAAGTATGCATCTTTCTTACTTGCTTTCCCATCTCCAAAGCTGCCTTCGAATTTGCTTGAACAAATCTGCTCTCGTAGTGAAATGTAATGCAACTCCATTTAATTACTGTGCAAAGCATTGTAAAGTTTTTCTCCAACCTGGTTCTGATCATATGCCATTCTGTTTGAGAGTGTAGTTACCGCCTTCTGATCCTTCCACGAAAAGAAGGTCCGCATTTGCATTCCTTGCGCAGGCGGCCCGGTTCAAAGACAGGGAAGAAGCTGATGCTCTGGTGTCACAGCGCACCACGAATTCCCGAACTTGTCTGTCTGTCAAATGCAATAGCTGTAGAAGGAAAAATAAAACGTGCTCCAAACTTCCCTTTATCATTCATCCCTGGTTTTGAAGTTCTAAACTCTAGATATAGATCCATACGAATGGGGAAATCTCCCTCCTGTTAACTCCCACCAAACTCACATCGCCTGGAACCCTTCCATATGGGCACAACTCAGTTTTACCTGGTGTCACACCACATGATCTATTCATCTTTTCCACTACGCCATGAAACCCCGCCTTGTCTTTCCAAATGTCATTATCCCTCACTACATCGATGGATTCCTTTCCATTTTTTTCTTTCCAAGTAAACACTGTCCATTCTTCCTGACGACTTTTCATTCCAGTCATCGCTATCCATGTCTTTTATTATCTCTTTATATTCCAGTATTGTTCATGTTGAGAAAGGATGCTGGGTCCAATGCAACAAATTAAAGCCCGCTCTAATGCTGTATACTGCCATGACCAACGTAGTGGAAATGGAAGCTAATTCTTTCAAAAGTGAATCCGTTAGTTGTCGCATTATGTATCAATCCCTGACTGAGAAGTGATCGTTTTTCCTCACCTTTCTCTCCTTTCTGAACATTTGCTAAAGCAACACAGTAAGGGAACATAGAATGCCTAAAGTTCAGAAACTGACTATTCGCTGCAAGAAATGCACACCAACCCTCCAGGGATTAACCCTCACAGAGCAATACTTTACCCTTTTTCTCTTCATTTGCTCCTGAATAAGGCACCTTACTGACAGTCGACCCAGTTGTAGGCAAATCATATCTCTGGCGCAGTGAGGCAACAATGATAACCAGTGAGCCAACTTGCGGCCCTGTACAATATTGCAAGTCACATGCGGACGCGTTTGAAATGCGATTCCTGTCAAAGATGCTCTACTTTTGTTGTTGCCCTTATTAGGAACAATAAATCCTGATTCCCTGACCAAGAAATGAACCCAAACCACAGCGGTGAAAGCGCTGCATCGTAACCATTAGCCGACCAGGAAGGACGGCATGTGCAGTTGTATCTTCTCTCAGCAGCACAGCTTTCTTTTCCAGCAATGAGAAATTTCTATCAAAAAAGAATGTTCGTAACACCGTTCTTTTACAGCACAGAATAATACATTATGTCAGTGCCAGTCATTAAACATCCATCCATTCTCGTTTCCAGATACCAATACTTGGCCCACAGCCTGACGTCTGAAGTGTTCATTTCAATGAGACTTTCCATGCAAATTTTAATCTCAAATGAACCAGCGATAGAGACTGAAGTCGATACCGTCACATTTGCTCCTGACCTGCGGGAGAACTGAACCTCATTTTGATCCATAGAGGGAACTATACAGACACATCTTTTGATAGCGACGAAGGACTCAGTTGAGCCCAATTTCCATAAAATGAAGAATTGAACAGTCTGGCCTCTTCTTTGTTCACTATTAGCTTTAAAACCCGTTTCTGTTTACATAGGTAAACTGGCAGGAGGCTGTCCTTCTAAGGCTGCCCCAATCGTGAATATTTGGAACCTGCTAAACGTTGATTTCTCCACCTCTGGGGCAGCCTGGCTAGCTATGCTCTTCCAGCCTCCTATCTGTTTAATTTGGATTCCAGCACATTCCTGTTTCTACATAAGGAACGGAAGCACACAGCCGCATCCCTGTTCGTTTTCGTCCTGCACTGTTTCACCATCACTTTACTGCTTCTACAGAGTTACGTTGTTCTTCCTGCCAAACAAAGGCATTCTTGGCATCAGAAGCTTGTCATTCTCATATTCCTCGAAAGAAAAACACGGATGTGGACTTCCAAACTGAAACAGATAAGGCATGGTCTGCGTCAAAAATGACTTCCAGCTGTTCCTTCAAAAATATTTCCGAACAACATATAGAACGCACCTTCGGATGCTTGCTGCAATAGTTGTAAGAAAATTCAGCAAGACTGCCGTGAGAATGGAGGCTACAACTCCTGGTTTACAAAACCAGGGCTCGAACCACTGAGTTAAGGAAGCATTAACGTCTTGAGACTGACAAATGATGATGACCTCGAGCAGAACAAATTCTGTCAAATCAGTTTTGTGATACAAGCTTCATTTTGTGTGACAGAATACGACTTGAAACCCACTTCTTTGATCTTTTGTTTGATATAACACTTTGTCAGCTTCCCAATATCTCATAATGTGACAGGGATCAACATTTTTTTAAACTCACACAGAGGAAAAGTTTTGAAGTTTCTATTATGAAAAAGGCACGTTGTAGTGTTAATACCAATTCATTGTCCTTGATTTCAGCATGTATTACAGTTTTTCTTCAACAGTTGGTGAGTAATTCCTTTCCTATAGCCCTGTGCGATTTACATAGCGATGGGATTTCATAATTTATGGCTTTGGCAGGTGACGTTTAGGCACCAAACGTGAAGCAGTTCAAATCGAACATGCTCTGGAGGTTGGAATTCGAGGGAATGCACATATCTGAGAGAGCACTTTAAAACATAATCTCGGGTGTCGTGTCTGCTGGCTGGGTTGGCATACTATTGACCAGCTCTGTTTGCTCTTGAGTGGACTGGACGACATGACAGTGATACATGGAGGGAAGACAGTCAAGAGATTGGTAGAAAATGATGAAAACTTTGAAATTTAGCTGCCCAGTGATGGCTGAGCAACCCTTGTTGTGAGTGCACCCACATGCAGAGGAAGTATTGGAAGACATCAGAATTACATCATTGGGTGAATAACCTGCAACTCCTTCCCTTCCACCATGAGGGAGCCCGTGTGGAAAGATAAATCTGCGAAGGCCGCATTGCACGTTTGGGAAAATGGGCGTTGGTAAAAATGTCATTCAGATTATGAACAATGAAACAGTGAACAGAACGCAAGTGCACCCTTGAACAGAAGCAGAGGGAGTTAGAGCATAGAACATAGAACATTACAGCGCAGTACCGTCCCTTTGGCCCTCGATGTTGCGCCGACCTGTGTACCAATCTGAAGCCCACCTTACCTATATTATTCCATGTACGTCCATTTGCTTGTCCAATGACGACTTAAATATACTTAAAGTTAGGGAATCTACTACCGCTGCAGGCAAAGCGTTCCATACCCTTACTACTCTCTGAGTAAATAAACTACCTCTGACACCTGTCCTCTATCTATCATTCCTCAATTTAAAGCTATGCACCCTCGTGCTGGTTGTCGCCATTCTTGAAAGAAGGCTCTCCCTATCCACCCTGCCTCACCCTCTGAATATAATATATGTCTCTGTTAAGTCACTTCTCAACCTTCTTCCCTCTATCGAGAAAATTACAAGTCCCGCAGCCTTTCCTCGTAAGACTTTCCCTCCATACCAGGCTACATCCGAGTAAATCTCCTCTGCACCCTTTCCAAAGCTTCCATATCCTTCTTATAATGCGGTGACCAGAACTGTACACAATACTCCAAGTGTGGCTGCACTAGAATTTTGTGCATCTGTAGCATAACCTCATGGTTCCAGTACACGATCCCTCTATTAATAAAAGCTAAAACACTGTATACCTTCTTAACAACTCTGTCAATCTGGCTGGCAACTTTTAAGGATCTGTGTACCTGGACACCGAGATCTTTCTGCTCATCTACACTACCAGGAATCTTAGCATTAATCTAGTCCTTTGCATTCCTCTTACTCTGACCAAAGTGAATCACCTCACACTTGTCCGCATTAAATTCCGTTTGCCACCTCTCAGCCCAGCTCTGCAGCTTATCTATATCTTGCTGCAACCTTCTACGTAATTCTTCACTATCCACAACTCCACCAACCTCAGTGTCGACTGCAAACGTACTAACACACCCTTCTACGCCCTCATCCACGTCGTTTATAAAACGAACAGCAGTGGACCCAACAGCGATCCTTGCGGCTCAGCACTGTTAAGTGGACTCCAGGAGCAACATTTCCCAACAACTACCACCCTGTGTCTTCTTTCAGCAAGCTAATTACTGACGCAAACTGCTTTATCTCCAACAATCCCAATCCTCCGGATTTATTACAATAGCCTACTATTGGGAACCTCATCGAACGCCTTGCTGAAATCTATATACACAACATCATCTCATCTACCTGCTTGGTCCCCTTCTCAAAGAACTCCATAAGGTTTTTGTGCCACGACGTAACCTTCACAAAACTATGCTGACTATCCCTAATCAAATTATTCTTTTCTAGATGATTATAAATCCTATCTCTTATAACCCTTTCTAACACTTTACCAACAACAGAAGTGAAGCTCACTGGTCTATAATAAACAGGATTGTCTCTACTCCCATTCTTGAACATGGGAACCACATTTGCTATCCTCCAGTCTTCTGGCACTATTCGTGTAGACAATGACGATTTAAAGATCAATGCCAAAGGCTCGGCAATCACCCCAATGGCTTCACAAAGGATCCTAGGATAAATCCCATTCGGCCCAGGGGACATATCTACTTTCACACTCTTCAGGATTTCTAATACCTCCTCCTTGTGAACCTCAATCACACCTCGTCCAGTTGCCTGTATCTAAGTATTCTCCTCGACAACATTGCCGTTTTCTAGACTGAATACTGTTGAAAAGTATTCAGTTGGTGCTTCCCCTATCTCCACTGACTCTGCACACAACTTCCCACTAATGTCCCTGATTGGCCCTAACCTTACTCTCGTCATTCTTTTATTCCTTAAATACATATCGAAAGCCTTCAGTTTAACCCTGATCCTCTCGGCCAACAACTTCTCACGTCGCCTCCTGGCTCATCTGAGCTCTCTCTTTAGGTCTTTCCTGGCTACCTTGTAACCATTAAGCGCCCTAATGAGCCTTTGCATCTCATCCTAACATCAGCCTTCTTCTTCCTCTTGAGGCTCCCGCACTCTACAGCTTTCTCCCTGCCTGACAGATTCATACTTATCAAAGACACACAGTAGCATTTCCTTGAATTAGCTCCACATTTCTAATGTGCCGACACTGCAGTTTCCTTGTCCATCCTATGCTTCCTAAATCCTGCCTAATCGCATCATAAATGACGTTCCCCCAGCTGTAACTCTTGCCCAGTGGTATACACCTATCTCTATCTATCACAATAGTAAACTCAACAGAACGGTGATCTCTATCACCAAAGTGCTCACCTACTTCCAAGTCTAACACTTGGCGGGCTCATTACCCATTACCGAATCTAATGTGACCACGCCCCTTGTTGGCCTGTCGACATACTGTGTCAGGAACCCCTCCTGCACACAGTGGACAAAAACTGACCCATCTAAAGTAATCGTACTATAGGGTGTTCTGCCAATATTTGGAAAGTTGTAGTCCCCCATGACAACTACCCTCTCTCCCTCACTCCTATCGAAAATCATATTTGCTATCCTTTCGTCTACATCTCTGGAACTATTCGGAGGCCTGTAGAAAACTCCCAATAGCGTGACCTCTCCTTTCCTGTTTCAAACTTCAGCCCATATTACTTCAGTTGACGAGACCCAAACATCCTTTCTGCAACTGTAATACTGTCCTTGACCAACACAGCCACACGTCTCCCTCTTTTACCTTCTTCTCTGTTCATATTGTAATCCTGGAATCTGCAACAACCATTCCTATCCCTGCTCTGTTAAGTCTCCGAAATGGCCACAACATCGAATTCCCAGGTACCAATGCAAGCTGCAAGTTCGTCCACCTTATTCTGGATGCTCCTGGCATTGAAGCAAACACACTCCAAACCAAATTCTTGCTTGCTGGTGCCATCTTGCGCCCCTGAAGCTTGATTCTGGACCTCCCTACTCTCAACAATTTCTATACTTGAACTGCAATTTTGGTTCACATCCCCCTGCTGGATTAGTTTAAACCCACCCCAATAGCCTTAGCGAATTTCCCGCCCCCACCCAAAGATATTGGTACCCCTCTGGTTCAGATGAAGATCATCCTGCTTGTACAAGTCCCACCAACCCCAGAAAGAGCCCCAATTATCCAAGAATCCAAAACCCTCCCTCCTGCACCATCCGTGTAGCCACGTGCTCAACTCCTCTCTCTCTCTATCCATTTCTCCACTAGCAGCAGAGCAGGGAGGGAATATGAAAGAGCGGATAGAAGTGTATTATGACCGTGTCGTCCAAACGAATGGTTTAGCGTTTGAGCTGCAGAAGGGCAGAGACGTGGAAGAGTTAATGATGTTAATGAGGTGCAAGTCGGCTGACATGGTGATGATGGGGATATGTGGTTAAAAACACATCACGAGTTGAAGGATGTCACCATGGTTATGACGTGTCTGTTCAGACTCAAACCAATGCCAGGGAGAAATTTGAATCAGTGGCGAGGCATTTTCTCCTGTCACGTCGTCGATGATGCCTTCCAGCCCATCTCAGCCACCTCCCTCAACCCCACTCCCAAAACCCATCCCTCCAAATATGACGAGGACAGAACATCCTTCTTCAGCACTTTAAAATCTAGCAGCCTCTGTAGACATCATGTCATCCTCCGGTATTTCCGTCAGCTGCAAATGAACTCCAACAATTAAGATGTGCTTCCCTCCCCACCCCTATCCATTTTCTATAAAGATCATTCCCTCTTCCACTCCCTTACAAAGTGCACGCTACCACAAAACCACCCTCCCCTCCCAGCACCTTCTCATTCCTACACGGGATTTGCAAAACATCCGCCCACACATCCGTCCTCAACTCTGTCAAAGGCCCAAAAGACCCTTGCATGTCCATCAGAGTTTTACCTGCATTTCCACGCATGTCATTTACTGTAACAATTGCTCCCTTTGCTGTCTCCTCGACATTGTGGAAATTGGATGCCTAATTACAGACCGCTTCGGAAAACATCTCCGGGACACCCGCACCAAACAACACCACTGGCCTCTGGCTGAACAGTCAACTCTCCCACACAGCCAAGTTCATTCAGGTCCAGGGCCTCCGCCGCTCTCATGAACTGTCCTATCTGTACATTTTCCATCCCACCTATCTGCTCCAGCCTGCGCTGCGACCTTTCATCATTATCCCCACCTCCGTTAATCTATCACACTCTCCGCTACATTGTCCCACCCCACCCGCTTCCATTTTTCTCTGTACCCCCTCGGTTCACAAGCCTCTTTCCTGATGAAGTCTCGTGTCCAAAATATCGATTGTCCTGCTCATTTGTTGCTGCCTGCCCTGCTGCGCTTTTCCAGCATCACACTTTCGACTCAGTGGAGAGGTCGTGGATTTTGAGCTAGGGACTGAAGTCAGAGGTTTCAGTTTTGCAATGATTGAATTGTAAGAAATGTCTGCTCCATCAGGACTGTATGTCAGACATGTCAGGACAGTGTTTGACTTGGAGGAACACGGAGGCGATCATGTTCATATCCACCTGCTGACCTGCTCGTTCTCTGTGATGGAAGTTGTGTGCATGAAAGATTCTGACAAAATTCTGGTCAAATTCTTAGTGTCGAAAATCCCTTACCTTCAAACCATATCTTCAGACAGATTCTAGAGTCTTTTGAAAGACGGTTTCACACTCTCATTTTGGGAACACATCAATTTCGCAGGATATTAGAAGGGGAAGATTTAGAAGTCAACCTCTCCACCATAATCTGATGAAGCCATGAATTCTATCCCAAATACAACTTGATCAGATTTCGAATATGAAAGGAAAAAAGCTCTGGTAATAGTGTGAGATAAGTCGTTCACTTATTGTGCGTGTGGACCAGGTCTTAATCTATCATCGGACTTACACACCTCAATTGCAGTCATAGTGAGGAATGACTGTGGAAATGTAGGGATTCATTTCCCTGTCTGAGCTGAATTCCCATGGACGCAATGATACCAGGAACAAGCCATTCACCTGCTCAGAGTGTGGGAAGGGATTCACTCTGTCACTGACCTGCTGCGACACCTGCTCGTTCAAAATGATGAGAAACGTTTTCAGTGTCTGAACTGTGGAAAATGCTTTAAAACGTCCAGCGATTGGAGAACCGAACACAACGCTCATACTAATGAGAAATCTTTTCTCTCTCCGGACTTTGGAAAATGTTATCAAACCTCTATGTGTTTCTACTCTGAGAAATATGCCCACATAAATAAGAGTCCATTAAGATATATAGAGACCTGACGTCTGACCCACGTGCTCACCCGGAATAGAGACCTTTCCAATTCCAAATCTGTGGGACCGTGCTGCAAAGTCCGAGCGACCGGATGACTCATCACCTTTCTCGCCATATTAACAGGACTTTCTAAATGCCATGACTGCGAGAAGTGTTGCAGAAGGTGCTGAATACTTGCGTGTGTTCAACATGTTCACACTGAATAAAGACATTAATCATTATAAACGTTCCTGGGGACAGTTCATCATGAACGTCATCACATTGTGGAGAGACCTATCAAATATGTAGCCTGTGGGATGTGCTCTCTAGTTTCTGTAGAACTGATTTCCCATCGATATTTTCGAATTGTGAGAGAAGTTTCAAGGAACCTATTCCAGGAATAGGTTCAAGCGATCATCTCAACTCTCAGTACACCATCTGGTTTGCAGTTGACCGCAAGCATTTACCTGCTCCATGTGAGCCAAACAGTTAGCTCACTCATCGACCCTGTTGAGAGAATAGAGGATCCCACTGAGGGAAGGAATTCACTCACTCATCGACCCTACCAAGGCAGCGTAGTGTTTACATATCGCAACAGCAATTGAACATTGTTGTTCTTCACATTCAGGCCTGGAATCAAAGTTGGAATATTCTAGATAACAATCAAATAAATCAGCTTTGTGTTAAATGCTTTGAGTAGGTAATGAGCAAGTTAGACGAAGTCAAGCCGGTGGAGGTGACCAGTTTGAATTTCCCCAGGCATATGTCAAGGTGCAGTACAGCAAACTGCTAAGGAAGAGGACATGGATTGAGGCTTGGCTGATAGACAGAAGGCAGAGAGTTGGGTAAAGGGGTCTTCTCCAGGATGGCAGCCCGTGAAAAGTGGAGTTCAGCAGGAGTCAGTGTTGGCAACACATCTATTCACATTATGTATGTAGGATCCATTCAAAGGAATTGAGGGTGTGAACAAACTGAGTGCTTTGTAAAAAATAGTTGCAGTTGCGGTACTTAGTGGAAAAGTGTGCGGTCATATGTTTGGTGGTAAGAGTAGAGGCACAAACAATTTTATGAAAGCAGAAAGAATTCAACGTTCAATTTTCTCTAATGTTTCACATGCAGTTTCAATTGGTGTTTTGGAAGGCAAATACAATGCAGGTGTTCAGTTCAAGCGAATAGGAAAGCACGGGCAGAGGTTTACACCTAAGTCAATAGGAGGCTCTGGACAGATACATTTGGAACATTAGGAGCAGGGCTAGACCCCATATCGAAGTGATGATATGTTTTGAGTCGTGGATCGGAGGTTTATAATGGCTGACTCAGTGGCGAGTACCCATGTCTTGCGCCCTCAGCAATGTTGGTTCGATATCTACTTTGGATGACTGTGTATTTGGAGTTTGCACATTCCTCCCCAGACGAAAGATGTGCGGCTGACGCTCTTTGGTCATGGGAAATGCAGAGTTACAGGAATTGAGTAGAGGTGTGAGTTTGGGTGTGATTCCCTTCGCAGGATTAGTGGGGGCTTCTTGGTCCGAATGGCCGGGTTCCACATTGTAGGTATTCCGTTAGAACAATGTTGATTGCTGAGATTTACGCCTTGTCATAAGACTTTTTTAAAAAAGGGGACAGCTTCCATATAAACACATGGTTTCAAGTGAATCTCTTGAACGATATAAGGAGTGGAGGGGCATTCTTAAGGAGGATATTATAAAGGTCAATCGAGGATATGAGATGTGATCAGAACATAAAGCTAAGTATAGTCTAAAGAGAATCTACAATAATTAAGAACTTGAGACCAAATAGGACTTTAAGATGAAAGAGCTCACCTTTGACTTGACTCTCAGCAGATGGAGAGACATATAATGTTCACTTCGCGTCAGTTTACACCATGGAGAACGACATAACGTGTACAATTAAATATTGATGTTTTGAAAGTCGTTCACATTGAAAAGGGGAAGGGCTGCAGGACCTGGAAAATATAAAGTTGGATATTTCTCTGGGATCTGATCTCCTGTATCCAGGAAACCTGTGGGAAGTTCGGGAAAGAAACCTTTGGAACTTTTGTAGAAATATTTTTATCATCTATTATGACGAGTGGGGCGCCGAATGACCAGGGGATGGCTATTGTGCCTTTGTTTAGAAAGGAATTCACAGAGAAGTCTGGGAGCGATAGATGATTGTGCCTGGTTATTGTGGTGGGTAAGTTGTTTGGTGCACTTCTAAATGATAGGATTTATATGAATGTTTAGATACAAGGAATGAATCGGAATAATCAGCATGGTTTTGCACAGAATTGATTGAGGTTTTTGAGCGCATAACCAAGAAGATCAATGAGGACAAAGTAACAGACTTTGCTCACTTGGACTTTAATAAAATATTTTACACGGTTCCACATGGTTGACTAATTCATAAAGTTAGATCGCATGGAGTAAAATGTAAGTTTTCCACTTAGATATAAAATTAGATTAACAGCAGTATGCTGAGAATGGTGGTGCAGGATAGTTTTCAGACTGAAGGACTGTTACCAAAGGTGCCCTATTGGCTGAGCGCACATTCATTTCTTTTACATTTAAGTAAATGATTTAGGTGGCAAGATAGAAGTAAATTTGCAAAATTGGTAGTAGAAGGTTGTGAAGCCATTTTCTCATCAGGTCAGTTTCTCTCTGGCCACGAGTTTAAAAAGCGTGTGGGAAAGGAGTGGAGAAGGGTCATTCGTCCATCTTGAAGCGCACGATGTCAGGCATACATCTATTCTCGTCCCGGTTTGCTGCAGTTACATTCTCCCTGTGATCTTAAATGACATAACAATGGTACTGAAGGTTGACCTGGTCACACTGTTGTAACCCCTTTGAGGAGCGTATTCTCATGTTCACATACAGAGGCAGTCACACAGGCACATTCCCCGACAGTGACAGTGTCCTCAGGATTCTCCCCACTCCATGTGCTTTACGTCTGTAAGTTTCTCCAGAGAAAGGCGGCTTTAAGTGGAATACAAGGCACTTCGCCAGAAAATGTGCACCGTTGCGGTGAGCCGCGATGTGAAATGGATACTGAGCTGAAATAATCGAACACGCTTCCATGTGTAACTTTCAATAACACAAATCCCATCAAAACAAGCCGTCTGGCTCCTGGGAACTGACAGCATAGCGCTCAGCCGCCATTCCTCACAAAAAAACAACGGACCCACGGCAAAATCTAAACACTTTCACGTCTCATATTGTTCTATTTCTGCCCCTGTCACACCTCCACTTGCCCCTGAACGTCCAGTCCCGATGTCAATGAGCTGTTTGGTATAAACACAGGCACATCGAGAAAGTAATCAAGCATAGCCAGTGAATGTAAGCTGCAAGGGCTTGCTCTCGGCTGGTTAATGAGACATCACGGTCTCATCGTCCTGATTATCAGATAGACTGATTCCACAAATATGCACCGTAATAGTTATTACCAATTGAAATGTGCCAATGAATACTGTGACTGTCAGAACTATCGGGGAGAGTTGCTTCGACCTCTTCCTCGCCGAAGTACATTTTGCAAAGGATGTCCTGTTACTCCACAAACTGACCACCTCGCAGGTGGCCATGGAAGTGTCTAGCACAAAAATGCCGTTTGGCCCACTAAGTCTGCTACAGTCCAACACAATTCCCTGAACGGTTCTTATCTCATTTGGCGTCACTTTTGTCAGAGGGGCAAACGTATTCAGTAATGGAAGTGTACAACTAAATGGATCTTACCTGCTTTGGAGTTTTCTGCCTTTTCCATCCTGGCAGGCGGTTGGTTGCAGATTACTAACGTTCCTTGCCTGAGTTATACACATTTCACCTCATCCTGCGATTTGAATTTGAAACAAGAAAGCAGAGAACAAGCACTCTTCAAGTTCACTCTCGGCTCTCAATTACAGTTAGAAAATGCTTAACTGCAATGAGGAATCCACAGTGGAATTAACGCCCATCGCGTCAACCACTTGGCCACAACTGCAGAAGCGCGCAAGTAAACTTGTTTCAAGTTTATTTGTTTGAATTCAATCACCACAGTTTCGATAGGGGTAAATGTCAGGACATGTTTGGACTGTGTAAACAATCTCGATGGCTGAAATGGTCATTCAGTTAAAAAGAAAGGGAGAGATTGCAGGAGAAACTAAACAGATCTGGCAGCATCTGGGGAGAGATAAACAGAGACAACGGTTTCTGTTCTGAACTCGGTAAAATCCCGGAACTGTGCGGACAAAAAAAAAAACAGATTGTGTGAGAACAGCTGTCGCTCTGTTCCTGGGTCGTGGGAGAACAGCAACCTGTCAGTGAAGAACGCACTGACTAACATCGCCACAGAGACTGTTGAGCCAATGGCTTCAATGATCCCCGAATGCAAGCTGCAGCCTGCTCCTCCCATATTGACAATCATCTTTAATTAGTATGTCGTTTCCAAAATAAATCCTGGGCAATTCAAGGTGAAGACATGGGAATAGTCTGATCCCACCCTTTACAGTCACATGCATGACACCGGAAATCAGTTATCCTCCTACAGAGATCGCCTCATTTCCAGCCTTTCAGTGTCCTATCTGTTCCCGCATTTTCTAATTGCCCCGGAGCTGAGATGAGATTTGACTTCCTGACGTGCAGGAACAGAATCCTTCAATGTCACAGATCAATTCAAGTCCAGAATACACCAGAGTCAAAATACCGGCCTCCGAAAGAGCCGAAAGATTTCTAAACTGTCTCTGCCTAGCCGGCCAGTTCACCCCTCATTTTCCACTGAATCCGCCCCCCAAGGAATATCTAAAGATTCACAAAGCTCGACGCTGGGATTTCTGTTTTGCTTGTTGAAAGGTTTCCCACTTGACAATTGGCAACATTTTCCCAGATTCTTTTCACAATCCTCTGCTTTGCACCACGTAGAGAGATAAATAAACCTCCTTTTGTGGAGAGATTCACGTCTCTGGAAATGTTTTCTTTGGAGCAAGATTCCTGTATGTCAAGAAATGAGCAGACCTGAGAACATATCGAGTTATTGAGACGGTTTTTCTGGAGTTCCAGAGATAACTCATCCAACAAGAAATCATTTAAAACCAACTGTGAGTGAAACATGCTCGGTATTCATGAGAGATTGAATGCGTATAAAGGATCCATTTTCATGAACAGAGAGATTAATAATATAGCAATGGTCGAGTGAAAAAAGATGCACTTTTATCGCGCCTTTCAGCTCCACTCCAATCACAGGCACTGAAGCACCTGTCAAACAGATGTGTCATTGTCAGTGATAATGTGCTCATCAGGGCAGTTTGTTCAAACAGAGGTTAAAAAAGAAAACTCAGAACTGGCACTGGAGACAGCAGCGAGATTGTGTTTTACTTTAAAAGTTTGTTCTGTTCTACTTTATATCCAGAATAGTGAAGGACCGGAGATCCCAATCTCAGGGGAAGGGGTTACCCACATAAGAAATAAATGAGGAGGATGTTCTCACATTCAGAGGGTAGCAAGTATGTAGAAACATTTACAGCAGAGGCCTTTCAAGACTGAGGAATTCAAGGCTTCAATTATATCTCTGTTAATAGCATGGAGAAAGGGGCAGTGTGAAATGTGTCCAAATTTGCTGACAATACACACGCGTGGGAGAGCATGTTATGATGAGATCGTGGCAATATGAATAGGCATATTGATAGATTGGGTGAGTGGGCAAAAACTTGTCAGATGTAGTTACATGTCCGGATTATGAGGTCATGCACGTTGGTCGGAAGATTCAAAAGACAGAGTACCATTAAAATCGAGAGAAAGTAGAAGAAACGTGTGACAAAGTGGAGTCTTATACACGGCACAAATAAAGTTTAGTATCATATTATTTCCATGACAAAAAGGATGGCTCCCTTTACGATTGCTAACAATGAAAGAGATGATTTCCCAGGAAAGAAAAATAACAACTGAAACTTATAGCCGAATCGAAAATTTAGAAAAGACTTGGATCGTTCCAATGGACGACGTTAATGTTTATGGTTCTCTAACATTTATTTACAATGGGGCTGGGTGTGGGAATTAGGGGAGCTGTGGAGTGGAAGTCTGATTACCCATGATTACCCTCATCCTTCATCTGTCTTCGTCATTTTGTACGTTCTATTTCGCATTTTGCTTCCTATGAGTGCCCTTGTAAACTGTACCCGCTGGTGACTTATTTCCCTGGTTGTTCTTCATCACGACCCGAAAGAAATCGACATTCGTTTCTCCTGAATCTCGGTAATCTCTGATCAAATGTCACCAGCATCTCGATATTTTCCACGTCGGTCTGCCTTCTTGAAATATTAATTGATCCGTCACTGTGTTACTGTTGCACAAATCAAGAACAAATCAGACAGCACCAATAGCATCTAGGATGTAAACGCAGATAACTGCAGCCGCTTCCCAGACTACTGCAAACTGTGCGAGCACAGAAGCACACATTGTACAGCCAGGAAACTCAAAACAACAGAAACACTCTTTTGAGCTGCGGACCTGGTTGTGTTTCTCAATCAGCAATGGAATTTTACATTGGTAATATCAATAGTTCCCTCACACAAGGAACTAACTGATGCTGCAGACGGAGGATAAAGTGTGGACTATAGATACTGGAGATCAGAGTCAAGAGTGTGGTGCTGGAAAACAGCAGATCAGGCAGCATCTGAGGAGTAGCAAAATCGACGTTTTGGCCGAATATCTGATGAAGTATTCATGTCAGAAACATTCATTCGCCTGCTTCTTGGATGCTGCCTCACCTGCTGTACTTTTCCAGCAACACATTCTCCATTGCTGCAGACTGTCACACATTGCGAGATTCCAGCCACGGAATCAGCGACACTCTGTGTCATGAGTCAACCTACTGCGGACACCTGGCAGTGGTGTTTCATGTCAAGTTGATCTTCAAGAATGCGTATCGTGAGTTGTCTGTCCTGTATAATGTTTCCTGCAGTCACGACATGCATTTTTTTTTTCCAAATTTGTCTTGCCTATGATTGGTGTTTGGTCCATTTTTTGGTGAGTTGTTGTCAATTATGTCTTTCGGTTTATGCTGTCTCATAACTCCGAGTGGTCAGAGGAGTCTGGCTGTACGTGCCGAGACATACTTTTACCTATAATGTAGAGAGCTTGGTTTGTTGGGTAATGGCATGTCCTCCTGGCATTGGTTTTGACAATGAATCTGCGGGAATATCTATTGTTGCAAAATATTTCTGGAAGATCCACTAAACAACACAACCAGCTGTTCCGAGCAGCAACACACAGCAATGACGAGGACAACAAATTCGACTGTGACAACACAAATACATTGGGGCCAGCTAAACAGAGTGAAGCCAGAGAATTTCTAGATGACGAGACGCATCCAATGACTCCATCAAAAAACAAGTTGATCTGGATTCAACATACTGGGACATGCAAAGTAACGACAAGAAACAGCAACTGAAAGCAGTGGGAAATTAATCAAATCAATTCGAAACGCTGCAGGACAGCAGAGCTTAACATGAGTTTCATCTGCCTTGAAGATATCACCGCGAAAGGGGAGGAAACGGCCGCAAACCAACTTCCCAAAACCACCGAATTTCCCCACACCATCTGCATCCTTCACCTGAACAACAGATCTTTACACAAACCTTGAAAGCCTGAAACAGTCAGAGCCGCCCCAGCGGGAAAATGAGCACTGGCATCCCACGTGACAACTGAGGTTACCAAACGCCACACGGTGGATGTCAGAGCTAACTGAGGCTGCAAGCTACTTGTGCATGTTCTTGTCAATAACACCTGCTTGATTATCCTCATCTCAGTTTCCATCATTTAATGTTGTATTCCTTAAGCATTACAAATTCACAGTTAAGTGTCTCTGAAGATTATTAGAATTTCTGCCGCTCTGACTCATAGTGACAGTGATGTCCAGATTCCAATGACTCGCAAGCTGATAAAGTTTTTTTTTTATGTAGAGCGACTCGAACGTTTATGACTCTTATCTTAAATCTATGATTGATTGATCCATCCATCATCGAGAAATCTTTCGTTAAGTGTACCCAATCCATGTCCCTCATTATTTCCTACATCTCAATACTGTCTCCTCTCAATCTCTCCTGCTCTCACAAAAGCAAGGCCAGTCTGTCTAAACTCTTTCATAGCTGAAGTTCTTCAATCCAGACAATATATTGGCAAATCACTTCTGCACCATTTCCACAGCTGTCATATCGTTTCTTTTATGTGAATTGCAGAATTATACATAACACTCCAGCGAGAGACGAATAAAGACTTGAAATAAATGTGGGGAATTCGCAAACATTGGTCTTTTCCAATAAAGTCTCTTTTCCTCGATACTGTTCTGCGTCATTTTCATGAACCCAGTGCTCCAATGATATCTGGTCCATGCAAATCAAACACTTTACATGAGGATTGATAACCCAACCACATTATCTGATTGCATTAAGTGGCTTAAAGCTCCTCATGGTGGTATTGGTGCAAGTTCACCTAACAAGAGTGACAGCTGCAGCCCTAACTTAACGGTGTCAATGTGAAAGTGAATGTTACTGTGTGCAATGCCCCAGTGGCATGTGAGGAAGGATAGAATGGAACAATAGTGATTGGGAAAGGGAGGAATTTCTCGGAGATTAGGTGCAGATAAAGTTTGAAGCAAAAAAATCTTCACCTTCGAGAGCATTTTAACCTTAAAAATTGACTTCTTCCTTTATGCGTTTGTTTTGAAAGGGTTATATGTAGTAACATGGAACAAATGCGAATTGCTGATACTCGGATTTGAATGGAGGTTGTTTCGGCCACAATGCAGAGGATGAGCCACTATACGATCACATGAAAAAATAACCAACAGTAAAAATAATAAATGAAATGGCTAAGATTTGCGAGGAACAGCACCACATGCACAAGAGGATAACCTACTGAGATTGGGTTGTATCGTCATCTTCGATGTCCTCAGTGGCTGTGGAGAGTCCATCATTGAGAATGTTGAAGACTGAGTTCGATAGATTTCGAGAAAAGATGAAATGTACAGGCTTAGCAAACAAATTGTTGAAATGTTGGTTTAAATAACAACGAAGTTTCTCATCGTTACTTTACCAGTGCCTCGTGACAAGGTTGTAACTACTGTTGAACACTCACATCACACCGGTTTCCAGGTCTGGAATCACAGAAATTTAGCGATGCAGTGGCGAAGATCCGATCGGAATTTGAGAGCGGAATGAACGCGTGAATCTCTACTCTTTCTGCCAGTGACCAAGTCCGTGAGCATGCAGTTCTTCTATGAAGGCAGAGAGGCGTGTGAAACGCCCAGGATGTGAGCTCAAAACTAGGCTGGAGCAACTGGAATAGGGAGCTGTGGGAGAAAAGGCTGGGAGTTCTAACCTTATCTGGATACACTTCAATTGACATGGCGCAGTAACCTTTGGGTTGATGGAAAGTATCCTGAGCCATTTTAATCTGAACTGAAATAGTTTTTGGCAGCATATATTTTTGTGGATTGAGGGAGGATCTGCCCCAGGGAATTGTCAGAATTATAAATAAACATTTCGCAAAGACTGAACTCATCTAGGTGTATCTGTGCATTGTGAAATGGGCTAAATATCAGTGCACTCTGACATTTCTCATATTCTGACTTTGGAAGGAATTTAAAAAATATTTTTTGTGTTATTCAATTTCATGCTAGCTTGTTCTGGTCTGGTCTTTGATGTAACATGAACAACCGAACATTAATATGATTTTGGGATTTGGTTCGACGTTCCCTCGAATTACGGAAGAACAACAGGGGAGCAGAGCTGAAATTTATCAGAACAGCAGTGATCAAATTGAATGAATGGGCAGACAGAGGATGAAAGGATGCTTCATGGGGATAAATATCTTATCTTTGCCAATGAAACTACCCGCGTCACAAAGTGTCTCACCTGGACTGACAGAGATGAAGGTTATAAGTCCTTCTACATTGAGTGAGGCGGGGAGAATGTAAACTCAGCCAGCTCCAAAAAAAAAACAGAAACATTTGTTCTTTTCTAAACCTCAGTCCCGGACTGACTAAGAAGACCTTTGGAAAATTATTTTGCACAATGTCCGAAGAGGACTTACAGATTCGACCACGAAAACCAAATTAAATTTCAAGATAAAATCATACCACTTTATTCGCTACATCCCCAATTTTGACACATGGTCCACACTGTGTGTTAATTGGCATGGAATGGGAATAATGATCGCGTTGACAGGGTTGACCAATGGGGCCACACTACACCCATTCCCTCATTCTGCACCCTGCCATTGTCCATTCACGCTTGTCCTTCGGCGTGGCCTGCGACTCGACCTCCCATAAGTCTGCTTTGGATTACAAATATTTGACATACACATGTCAACTGATCACTTGGAGGCTGCTGGGCTGCTGTCCTTCCCGGTGAGTTTGCATTCGCATTGCCTTGAGAAAGGGAATCGTGCTTTTTAGTGTGGGCTTCACATTTACAGACAACGAATGATTTAGGCGGTAGGACCGCTTCCAGGAGGTCAGAAGTCAGGCCATGGTGTATTTTGGACTTTCCAGTGTAGGTCAAGAAGCCCCTGTGTTTCCACAGAGTTCCACAATTATGTACAACCCTGAATGCTTATCTGCTGTCTGTGTAAATATTCACTATCATTCCCTCAGCCAATTGACATGTCTCAGTCAAGGCAATCAGCTCTGCTGCTTGAGCTGACAGATGACAAGGGAGTGATTCCGTTTTGACTACCTCGTGGGTAGTTACTACAGCATAACAAACACAATTCTGGCCTGTCCGTTTGGCCTTAAATGCGGACGCATTCACAAGAAAACGCAATATCCTGATTCTGAGTTTGTGAATCCTGCACGTCTGGTCTTGGTGAGTTACAGCGACACAGTCATGTGGGTCTCTGTCTCCTGTTGTGGCGAGAAGGCTAGCAGCATTACGGACGTTACATCTCGTTATTGTAATGTTAGGCATCTCCAATAGTACAGTATTGTTTCTGAGCCAACGTGCTGCAGACATGTGTGCTGTGTTTTGCTCGGAAAACAGTAAGGATGCATGTGGGACCAGGAGGGTTAATTCTCCAAAGCCGACTGTGTCCCTGGACGCTACAACAAACTTTTTCAGCTGCAGCCACGGCTTGCTGGCATAGAGGCAATCCTGCCGCTTATGGGTCTCGGTTTAGCCAAAATGTAATCCTCAATTTTCCATCATTCTCCTGCATCAGCTCAGATGTCATGCATCTACCATTTGTACAAAAGGCTTGTTTGGATTCGGACCCCCAGTGTGGGTGTGGTTTGGAGAGCCTTTTTAATTCAACTGCAACGGTCTCTGGTTCTGCAACTCTAAGCCATTGGAAATTTCATTTAGGGGCGCCTCAAGGATTGTGTAATGTGGGATAAAAAATCGACAGTAGGAGTGCATGACCAAAAAGAATAGCAATTGTTACTTCGTGTGAGGCTTTGGAATTTGCTGGATTGCTTGAACTTTGTCTTGACCAATGCCCTTCCCTTGTTCAGACAAGAAATGACCAAAGAACTTCACCGGTTGTTGCACAAATTGTAGATTTGCGAAACAAGCTTCGTGCCAACTCCTGGCGAGATGGCAGAGCAACACAAGCGTATCTTTCTCACATTGTTCCTCTGTTGGTGCTGCTATTAAGTATTCGTCTACATACTGCAGAAGCGCTGACCCCGGAGTTAAAACAAGAATCTCCAGACTCCAGCATCGAGCCTCATTAATTATGGTGGGGGACTCACAGTCATCTTGACAAAGTCGCTTGAATGTATATGATTTGCCTTTGAGTGGAAAAGTGAACCAGAATTGACTTTCTGGGTGTACCGGTACACTAAAGAAGACATATGATAAATCCATAGCAGAGAACCATTTACTGTCAGGTGGAATTTAAACTCATATAGTACAAGGATTAGGAACATTTGGGGCGGGCAGAACAACAGCATAATTGACTACCTGCAGGTCTTGAACAAAGCTCCGCTTCCCCAATTCACCTGGACTCTTTGCCTTTTTGACCAGAAAAATGGGGGCTCTCACCGGTGATTATCCACAGGGAATTATCACACAAGCTTTCAGGAGGGATGCAAAGTAGTAACCTTTGGCAGCCTGGTGTTTTAACGGGTCTCGTTCTCTGCATGGACGATACTCAGACTTCCGGGCTATTCTTATGGGTTCACAGCTTCCTATGAACCCACATCACGTTTGCCTTTTGCCCTGCACTCAGTAGGGACCCTTCTTAATCTTGGGTCCGAGACATCTACCTTACCTAATCGCCAGGCTACACTCTTGGCGGGGGTTACCTGGACTGCTCTATCTGCCTGAGTTAGCCAATTTAGTTTCTTCATATCTGTCCTTATGTGTGCATTGAATCAGGTACTCACATCGTCGCTGAAAACATAATCTTTCGTTTTTTTGTGCCTGCAGTATGCATCGTCTCAAATCCTGCCACCTCTCGCTGGATGCCTTCGCCAATGGGACGTGAGTAAAGGTGCCTTCCACATCAAAAGGATTTTTTTTCTCATTCCTTGACTGTTTGTCCCTGATTTGGTAGTTTACTGGCCTTGTATGTCTGCTATTATTTCGGTTTAACTTTACATTTTTTTCTGTCTGTCTGCAACACATGCCTCTGCAAAGTCAGGTAATTACTTATTTGTTTCCCTGTGCTTTTATCGGATTCAAAATAAATGTTAATTTACCATTACAATGGACATCACATTATTTTACAGGTTGCGGTAACAGCGAGGGCCGAAGTGCCTGTACTGCATTGTAACGTTCGATGATGTCAGTTACATTTCCTGCTGGTTTCAGATATCTCTTCTCACTCTGGAAGCTCCCGGTCGCATGTTCCAGAGATTTGTCTGCACTTCAGTTAATCAAGCAACTGTATTTCCTGCTCAGAATGTGATCTCTCTCCAATGGAGAGAGGAAAATAAAGTCGGTGACAAAGCTGAGATCACTTACGTTCTGTCCAAAATCAACAAAAACTATCCCGATCTTCCAGTCTCCTATAACTTCAACATTACACTGTGTTCCCACCTTTCAGGCTCTCTGCTTATATTTCTGATGAAGGGCTGTTGCCCGAAACGTCGATTTCACTGCTCCTCGGATGCTGCCTGAACTGCTGTGCTTTTCCAGCACCACTCAAATCTAGACACTGTGTTCCCAGGCCATGATTTCAGTCTCTGTTCTGCTGCAGTGCTCCTTCAAGACACAACACAAGCTGGAAGACACGCAACTCATTTTCTACCGACAGACCATGAAAACTTTAGGACCCAATATCAAGTTCAATCATTTTAGAAACCGTCCGCCCTCTTACACATTCTTAACCTCCCCTCCCTTCCCATTAGTTCTGAAGACGGATCATTGGACTCGAAGCGTTAACTTTCCTTCCTCATCAGAGATAGACGAGAGCTGCTGATTTTGTTCAGACCTTTTGGCTTTTCTTCTGAGAACTTTGTTTTTCTGTTGTAATCGCCAGTAACTGGAAGCGTCCGAATGCAGGAGGAGAATTTCACAGGAGATGAAAAGAATGGCAAGGGTTTGACCACTCCCATTGTGAAGGTTCGCGAGCTAGGCTGGGGATGTTACTCTAAGCGCAGAGAAGGCTGAATAAGAAACCGATGAACGTGCTCATTTTATGAAGAGGATAGATATGTGTGACAGGGATAAGCCTGTATTGGGAAGGAACAGAGTAACATAAATGAAAGACAGGAGACAAGGAGGAGATTTAGGAAGAATACTTTCACCTATAGAGTATTGATTATCTGGAAATCATTATCTGAACATGTGGTAAAGGTAAGTGTCATGAGAACGTTTCAGCAATCTGCAGCGGAACACTTGATGAGCAAGAGCACGAGTGGATAAGGACCAGGTCCCAGAAAGTGTGACGAGGACAGACAGGCGCGAGATGGGTGTCCTGAATGCAATGCGTCAAAGGCAAACTTGTGTGCTTATAGGCAATGGCTGGCGCGGCTCTGTAGCGCAACGGAAAGCACGTTGGATTTCTATCGCTCTATTCAGCTTGCTATTCGAAGGTTGTGGGTTCGCATCCCATCCGAGTCGAGTTTTAATTTATGTTTTGCAGACGCGGCTGCTCATCTGCAAAACCAGTAATATTCATACATAAAACTAACTGACTCGAAACGGAACATTTTCCTCTCACAGATTAACATTATCGATGTCTATTTATGGTAGAGATCGATAAATACCTGTTAGCCAGTACGATGTTGTGGATGGACTGGAAAAAGACATAAAATTGTTCTGTGAGCCATGATGATATCAAATTACGTGGCAGGACAGGATCGGTGTTAAGAATGGCCTCCTTCTGCTCCTTTGTGTCTGTGCCTTTTCTGGCCAAGGTTTTTAAATAATCACAATGAGGACAATATGAATTAAACGCCAAATAATATTTTGGTCTCATCTCCACTTCGCTTCCCTCCCAGCTGGAATAGACAGCTCTTGTTTCAGCTTTAGATCATACAGCGGAGGATTCTCACAAGTTCTCCTTCAGGCTGAATGTTCCTTCACATAGGTTTCCAAGTGGACACATGGAGCAAGCAATTGCATGTATTCAGGGGATTCAGGGGCAGATTTCCCCTTTGCTGGGATGGAATTCTGGCCAAGATAATGAACGTGACTTTCTGACATTTTGAATCTTACTCTGGATTCTTGCGACTTTACGAATTAAACTGAATTTAATTTGCCCTTGCAGAACATTATTTAATCTTCACTGTGCAAAAAAACCACGCCACATGCTCGTGCACGTAGTATGCTGAACATTGTTGATGTTGTGTGCAGTGTGGGTCGATGTCTCAGATGAACATGCCAAAGGAAGTTGGTGAAATATCAGTGAATCGAATTGTCTGACGAATTGAAGCCGATAGAAGGAAAATCCCAGGACAATGGCCACATAACATTGCCTGTGACCAACGCAGGAAGCCATGGTAAATGTAGGCAGTATTCAATAAAACCGATTTTCACCACATTTATCTATGCCATTTTCCTGAAGCTGATGCTTCATAATCGATGATCCATTATCAGTATAACCACCTCTGCACTGCGTTCCATTTCAGATACACAGAATAAAAAATGAGTAATTGGGTTGAGGGGCCCAGTGGTAAGATCAGGAGCCGTTCGTCACCATTAGATGGCAGATCCAGTGGTGCAGTTAGTTAACTTGCTGTACTTGCATGACAGAATGGCAGCACATGAACTGCCAAAGTTGTGCATTGGATTCTCGCCAGGTGTTTGTTTTACTGATACTGACCAGAGATGATTGCAACTTCAAGCTGAAGAACAGTTTAAACCCGGAATATTACATTGCAATAAAGTGCTTTTGGCACTAATGTTGCAATGACCTGTAAGACCAGTCTGAAGTTCATCTGACCAGTATTTTGACATTATAAGCCGTAAGTTTATCCAATGATCATTTATTTGCCCTGAAGGTTGGTGAGTCTACGACTGTTGAAGACAAGGCGTTCTGCACTCTTACTACTCTCTGAGAAAGGCAGCTACCTCGGCATCTATCACCCTCAAATTGCATCGATATGCCCTTGTGCCAACCATCACCATTTGAAGAAAATGCCTTCACTGTCCACCTTACGGCAAACTCTGATCATCTTTTATGTCTCTATTAATTCACTTCTCAAACTTCTGATCTCTATCAAAAACAGCCTCAAGTCCCTCAGCCTTTCGTCGTAAGACCTTCCCTTCACAGAAGGCAACATCCGAGGAAATTTCGTCTACAACCTTTCCAATGCTTTCACATCCGTCCTATAATGTGTCGACCAGAACTCGACAGGTTTGGCCATACCAGACAAATTTCTGGAGCTGCAAAGAGATCGTTTGGCCCTGAAATTCAATCCCTCTCCCAATAAAAACTAACACACTGTGCTCATTGCAAACAAATCCATCAACGTGTTTGTTAACGTTCAGAGTTTTATATACATAGACACCGAGATCGCTCTGCTCATCTAAACTTCCAAGAATATTACAATTAGCCCAGAACATTTTATTCTTGTTGTTCATTCCAAAGTAAATAAACTCACACTTTTCCACAATAACCTCCATATGCCACCTCTGAGCCCCGTTCTGCAGATTATTCATGTCCGTCTGTAACCTGCAGCAGACTTCGGCACTGTTGACAACTCCATCGACTTCGTGTGGTCTGCGAATTTACTCATCCATCATCCCATGCTCGAACCCAGGTCATTTATAAAGGTGACAAACAGCAGTGGACCCTAAAAGGAACCTTTTGGTACACCATGAATAACTGAACTCCAGGATGAATATTTTCCATTAACTACCACACTCTGTGTTCTTTCAGCGAGCCAATTACTGATCTAAACCGCGAAATCACCCTCAATCCCACGTCTCTGTATTTTATGCAACGGCCGACCGTGCATTCGTGAAAATGATATCCACCATGTTAACCACTTTACTCTCATCCACTTGTTTGTTGACCTTTTCAAAGAGCTCAATAAAGTTTGTGAGCCACAACCTGCTATTCGCAAAATCGTGTTGACTGTAGCGAATCAACTTCTTCCTGCTGAGGTGATCATAAATCATATCTCTCATAACCTTTCCCAAAACTTCACATTCAAGGAAATACGGCTCACTGTTCTATAATTTCCAGCGTTCTTCCTACTACTCTTCGTGAAGAAGGGGACAATATTTGCTGAACTCGAGTCTTCTCGCACTAATCACATAGACACTGACGAAATAACGTTGGTAGTCAAAAGTTCTGCAATCTCCTCCCACGATTCCCAGAGAATCCTATGATACATCCCATCAAGCCCAGGGGACAAATCTATTTTCAGGCTTTCAAAAATTGCTAACAACTCGTCTTTATGAATATCAATTTCGATTATTCTAACAGATTGCATCTCAAAATTCTCTTCGACAGCATTGTCTTTTTCATTTGAGATATGATGAAAAATATACTTTCGGCGCCTCTCCTATCCTCGGACTCTGTTGACGACGTCCTCCTACTGTTCTTGGCAGGCCCGAATCATTTCCTAGATATTCTTTTATTCTTGAAATGACAAGAGAAAGCTTTCGAGTTTTAAATGACCCTGCCAGCTAAAGACTTTTAATGCCCCCTCTTTGCTCTGAGCAGCTCTCTCTTTTGGCCATTACTTGCTAGCTTTTAATTTTCAAGTGCCCTAACTCAGCTTTCATATTACATGTTTACATGCACCGCCTTCTCCATCTTGACAAGAAATTCAACTTTTTGAGTAAAAATGGCTCCCTGTCTCAACCTCATATTCCCTGCATGACGCACACACACTTATCAAGGACATGCATGAGCGCTTACCTGAATAAGCTCCATATTTCAGGTTTGCAAAACCCCTGCGTTTACTTTCCCATCTGGTGCATCCTAACTCTTGCTGATCGCATCATACTGGCCTTTCTCCCAGCGGTACCTCATGTTCTGCGATATATATATATATTCCTATCCATCACTAAATAAACATACCGAATTGTGGTCACTATCACCAAAGTGCTCAATTATCTCCAAATCGAACAGTTGACTTGCTTCAATGTGCAGTACCAAATCCAATATGTTTTTGATTCTTGTTGGCCTGTCTACATGCTGCGCCACGAAACCCTCCTGCACACATTGGACAAAGACTGACCAATCAGAGCTCCTCAAACAATAACATTTCCAATCAATATTTGGAAAGTTAAACTTCCCCACTACAACTACCTTGTTACTTCCGTTCCTATCCAGAATCATCTTTGCAATCTTTTCCTCCATATCTCTAGAACATTTTGATGGTGACCTCCACTTGCCTGATTTTAATCTCAGCCCATTCTAGTTCAGCAGATTGAGTCGGGACCTCACCAAATATCCTTTCTGCTACCATAACACTGTCTTTGACTAAAAATGCCACATCTTCCCTCTTTAACGACTTCACTGTTCTTACTGAAAAATCGAAACTGAGGTGCAAGGAACAACCATTCATTTCAGTGCTCCATTCATGTCTCTGAAATGGCCACAATATTGAAGTCCCAGTTAACAACCCATGACACCTGTTTTATTCCAGATGCTCCTAGCGGTGAAGTAGACAGACTTCAAACCACCTTCACCCTTGCCAGCATTCACTCGCAAACCCGAAAACTATTTATGTCCTAACCACTCAAAACTTCCAGCAAACCGCAGCTAAAATTCGGGTTCGCAATCCGCTGCTGAATTCGTTTAAACCCTCCTGAAGAGCTTTAGAAAATTATCCACTCAGGATATTGGTACCCTTCCGGGTCAGGGGAAGACCATCTTGTTTGTAGAGGTCCAACCGACTCCAGAATGAGCCCCAACTATCCAGATATCCAAATCCCTATCACCTGCACTATCCTTACAACCACGTGTTCATCTGCTCTCTCCCTATTCTTTCCCTCACTATAACGTGGCATGTGTAACCAATCAGAGAGAACAACTCTGTTTGATCTAGATCTAAAATGTCACCCTGGATCCCTGAATTTCTGCCATACATCCACATCAATTTTATTACATAAGTTGTTAGTGCATATGTGAAACATGACCTCGGGCTGCTCCCCCTCCCCTTAAGGATCCTGAAAACACGCTGCGAGACATCACAAACCTTGGTAACGTGGAGGTATCACATCAATCATGAGCCTGCCCTGTACCCACAGAAACTGCAATCTGTCCCCCTCACCATGTAGTCCCCAATAACTATTGCGCTCCTCCCCTCTCCCCTACCCTTCTGATCACAGGGACAAACACTGTGCCAGAGATCTGTACCCCATGGCTTACCCCTCGTAGGACATCCCCCCAAAAAGTAACAAATACGGTATGCTTGTTACAGATGGGCACAGCCAAAGTGGATGCCTGCACTGGCTGCCTGTTCCCTTTTCGTCTCCCGACTGTATACCATCGACCTTTTTCTTGTACCTGAAGTGTAACTGCCTCCATATAACTCCTCTCAATTCACCTCAGACTACCCGAAGATCCAATGTTCAGCTCCAGATCCCTAAAGCTGTTGCCAGGGAGATGGAGTTGGGTGCAATTCCCATAGATTCAAATGTCAGGGACATTACAGTAAACTCTAAGCTCTCACATTCTACAGGAAGAACATTCAAATGGCCGACCATCAATTTCTAATGTTCTGAATTCACACACACACACACACACACACACACATTCAGAATATTTGGAATTGGTTGGTCGGCCATTTGAATGTGCTAGGAGAAAGTCAGGACTGGAGATGCTGGAGGTCAGAGCTGAAAATGTGTTGCTGGAAAAGCGCATCAGGTCAGGCAGCATCCAAGGAACAGGAGAATCGACGTTTCGGGCATAAGCCCTTCTTCAGGAATGAGGAAGGTGTGTCCAGCAGGCTAAGATAAAAGATAAGGAGGAGGGACTTGGGTGAGGGGCGTTGGAAATGCGATAGGTGGAGGGAGGTCAAGGTGAGGGTGATAGGCAGGAGTGCGGTGGGGGAGGAGAGGCCAGGAAGAATATTGCAGGTGAGGAAGACGGTGCTGAGTTCGAGGGATTTGACTGAGACAAGGTGGGGGGAGGGGAAATGAGTAAACTGGAGAAACCTGAGTTCATCCCTTGTGGTTGGAGGGTTCCCAGGCAGAAGATGAGGCGCTCTTCCTCCAACCATCGTGTTGCCATGGTCTGGCGATGAAGGAGTTCAAGGACCTGCATGTCCTTGATGGAGTGGGAGGGGGAGTTGAAGTGTTGGGCTATGGGTGGTTGGGTTGGTTGTTCCGGGTGTCCCAGATGTGTTCTCTGAAGCCTTCCGCAAGTAGGTGGCCTGTCTCCCCAATATAGAGGAGGCCACATCGGGTGTAGTGGATGCAATAGATGATGTGTGTGGAGGTGCAGGTGAATTTGGGGTGGATATGGAAGTGTCCCTTGGGGCCTTGGAGGGAAGTAAGGGGGGAGGTGTGGGCGCAAGTTTTGCATTTCTTGCGGTTGCAGGGGAAGGTGCCGGGAGTGGAGGTTGGGTTGGTGTGGGTTGTGGACCTGACGAGGGAGTCATGTAGGGAGGGGTCTTTTCGGATCGCTGATAGGGGATGGGAGGGAAATATATCCCTGGTGGTGGGGTCCGTTTGGAGGTGGCGGAAATGACGACGGATGAAACGTTGTACATGGAGGTTGGTGGGGTGGTAGGTGAGGACCAGTGGGGTTCTGTCCTGGTGGCGGTTGGAGGGGCGGGGCTCCAGGGCGGAGGAGCGGGAAGTGGAAGAGATGCGGTGGAGGGCATCGTCGACTACGTCTGGCTGGAAATTGCGGTCCTTGAAGAAGGAGGCCATCTGGGTTGTATGGCTTTGGAACTGGTCCTCCTGGGAGCAGATGCGCCGGAGACGAAGGAATTGGGAATATGGGATGGCGTTTTTACAGGGGGCAGGGTGGGAGTCGGTCGGTTTAGAGTAAATGTCCGTGTCAATTCGGTCACCCGAGATAGAAATGGAAAGGTCTAGGAAGGGGAGGGAGGAGTCTGAGATGGTCCAGGTGAATTTGAGATCGGGGTGGAAGGTGTTGGTCAAGTGGAAGAACTGTTCAACCTCCTCGTGGGAGCACGAGGCAGCGCCGACATAAAGTGGATGAACTGTTTAACCTCCTCGTGGGAGCACGAGGCAGCTCCGATATAAAGTGGTTGAACTGTTCAACCTCCTTGTAAAGTGGTTGAATTGTTCAACCTCCTCGTCGAATGTTCTTCCCGTCGAATGTGCGAGCTATATGTATATACATATGTGTATGTACACATATGTATAAAAGTGTGTGGGCGTGCATGTATGTGTTTGTATGCATATATATTTAAAAGTTGCAAAAGAACATTGAGTAAAACAGTATTTATTCAAAAAAATATCTGATTTTGTGGAGTGTTCTGTCCTTGGGAAATACCTCAGTTACTTAAGACCAGCCATAAAGACTCCCTGAGTGAATATCCATCACTCACGAAAGATACAGAGGTGATTTTTGAAGTCGATGACGTTTGACATGTCGCTGATCCTGCGCTGTGTTAAATTCTGGAAAGGACGTTTAGCTCGTATCATATTACTAATTTTGCTGCAAACTCGCACAGTCCATTAAAGCAATCCAAAAGTTATTAGGTTTATCTCATTGGACATTTTGCCTGTTATCAGAAAAACTGGAATAGAAATGACAAAGCTGTTTTTAAGTACTGCTATGAAGATTACAGAATTCAAACAGGAATTATTTTCGTGTCTTGTCACTAGATATGGTTGCGGGAGATGAGTGAGCATCAAATGAACTCACTCCCTTCTCTGTGATTGCAGCCAAATTTTCTAATGCAACAGATGAAAGAACAAAGGTGCAACACATCGGCAGGTCAGTTTCAACTCACGATAGTGTAGTTTCAATTTGATTCTCGCCATCTCCTAAAGTATTAGCTGAATGGGGAGATCAGGATCCTGAAGGTATGCTGAGACATTGCGCGAATTATTCCCACACTGTTGGCATCACTTTATATCATAAATCAGTTATGCAGCAGACTGTGCTAGCCGGCTTCCCTTTAATGCTAAGCTATCACAAACAGCTCAGTTCTTTTACAATTTAAAGAAGTTCACGTAGAACAAGCTGCTAAAGCTTTCCTCACAATCAGCTCATTCGACACTTAGTCGTGCTCAGTTGCAGGTGTTATGAGGCTTCTTTCCAATTAACGTTAAGCAATTAGAGAGTGTGCACGTAACGTGTACCCATTCTGGCCGCCCAGACTCCCTGTCCCGATGAAATTCACTCCTTGTGTGTCTGCACGCATCTTTACAAATATTTTAGAATCAGCTTCTGAATAATTTTTCCTGAGAAAAAGTAAGCATTTTCGAATTCAATAGCTGTAGAAAGAAAAAGAATGCGAGCTCCAAACTTCTCTTTATCATTCATCGCTGGTTTTCAAGTTCTGTACTCTAGATATAGATCCATCCGAATGAGGGAATTTCCCTCCTGTTTACTCTCACCAAATTCACATCGCCTAGAAACCTTCTATACGGACACAACTCAGTTTACCTGGTGTCACGCCATATGATCTATTCGTCTTTTCCACCATCCCATGATACCCCGCTTTGTCTTTTCAAATGGCATTTTCCCCTACTACATCGTTGGCTTCCTTTCCATTTTTCTGTTTCCAAGTAAACGCTGTCCATTCTTCCTGACGTCTTTTCATTCCAGTCATCGCCATCCATCTCTTTTATCATCTCTTTATGTCCCAGTATAGTCCATGTTGAGAAAGGATGCTGGGGCCAAAACAACACATGAAAACCCGCTGTAATGCTGTATACTACAATTACCAATGTAGGGAAAATGGGAGCTAGTTCAGTCAAAAGTGAATCCGTTGGTTGTTGCACAATGGATCAATCACTGATTGGGTCGTGACTGTTTTTCCTCACTTTTCTCGCCTGTCTGAACATGTGCTAAAGCAACACAATAAGGTAACATGGAATGCCTACAGTTCAGAAATTACCTATTCGATACAACAAATGCACACCAATCCTCCTGGGATTAACCCTCACAGAACAATTCCTTACCCTTTTTCTCTTCATTTGCTCCTGAATAAGGCAACTTACTGACAGTCGACCCAGTTGTCGGCAAATCATATCTCTGGCGCTGTGAGGCAGCAGTGATAACCAGTGAGCCACCTTGCGGCCCTGCACAATTATGCAAGGCACATTCGGACGCGTTTGAAATGTCAAAGACGCTCGACTTTTGTTGTTGCCCTTATCAGGAACAATAAATCCAGATTCCCTGACCAAGAAATTAACCCAAACCACAGCGGTGAAAGCGCTTTATGGTAACCACTGGTCGACCAGGAAGGACGGCATGTGCAATTGCGTCATCTCTTAACAGCATAGGTTTCTTTTCCTGCGATGAGAAATTCCTTCCAAAAAAGAGTGTTTGTGACACCGTGATTTTAGAGCACAGAATAATACATTATGTCAGTGCCAGTCATCAAACATCCAAATATTCTCGTTTCCAATTTCCACTCATTGGCCCACAGCCTGACGTCTGAAGTGTTCATCTGAACGAGACTTTCCCTGCAAAGTTTTAATCTCCAATGAACCAGTGAATGAGTCTGAAGTCAGATACCGTCAAATTTGTTCATGAACTGCGGGAGAACTGAACCTCATTATGACCCACAGAGGAACTATACAGACACATCTTTGGAAAATGACAAAGGCCTCAGGAGAGCCCAACTTCCGTAAAATGAGGAATTGACCCGTTTGGCACTTCTTTCTTCATGACTCGCTTTAAAACCGATTCTGTTTATACAAGCAGAGGGGTAAACAGGCGGGAGTCTATCCCTCAAGGACTGTCCCAATCGGAAATAATTGGTACCTGCTAAACGTTGACTTCTCCAAATCTGAGGCAGCCTGGCGAGCTGTGGTCTTCCAACTTCCTGCCTGTTTAAATGGATTCCAGCAGATTCCTGTCTCTACATAAGGAACAGAAGCATTCAATCGCATCCCTGTACGTTTTCCTCCCCCATTGTTTCACCGTTACTTTTCTGCTTTTCATGAATCACGTTGTTCTTTCTGCCAAACGAAGGTATTCTTCGCATCAGAAGCTTGTCATCCTCATGTTCCTCGAAGGGAAAACACGTATGTGGACTTCCAAACTGAAACAATTGGGGCCTGGGGCGGGGGCAGGGAGGTTGGCGGGGGGGAGTTCTGTCTATAAAATGACTTCCAGATATTCCTTCAAAAATAATACTAACAACACGGAGAACGCACCTTCGGATGCTTGCTGCAATAGTTGCAAGAAAATTCAGCAAGGCTGTAGTGTGAATCGAGGTTACAACCCCGAGCTCGAACGACTAAGCTATGGCAGCACTAACATATGAAGCGTTTTGAGACTGACAAAAGATGATGACCTCTAGCAGAAAAACTTCGGTCATCTCAGTTTTGTGATACAAGCTTCGTTTTGTGTGACAAAATACGACTTGAAACCCACTTCTTTGATCACTTGTTTGATATAACACTTTGTCAGCTTCCCAATATCTCATAATGTGACAGGGATCAACATTTGTTTAAACTCACACAAAGTAAAAGCTTTGAAGCTTCTTTTATATAAAAGGCACGATGTAGTATTGATACCAACTTATTACCCTTGATTTCAGCATGTATTGCAGTTTTTCTTAATCACTTGGTGAGTAATTCCTTTCCTTTTGCCTGGTGCGATTTACGTTGCCACAGGAATTCGTAATTTATGGCCTTGGTAGGTGACTTTTAGGCACCAAACTTGAAACAGTTCAAATCGAACATGCTCCGGAGGTTGGAATTCGAGGGAATGCAGAATATCTGAGAGTGCACTTTAAAACATAACCTTGGGTGTCGTGTCCGCTGGCTGGGTTGGAATACTATTGACCAGCTCTATTTGCTCTTGAGTGGGCTGGAGGACATGACAGTGATAGTTAGAGGGAAGACAGTCAAGAGATTTGTAGAAAATGATGAAAAAATTGAAATTTTGCCACCCGGTGATGGGTGAGCAACCAGTGTTGTGAGTACTCCCACATGCTGGAGAGGTATTGGCAGACCTCAGGATTACATCATTGGGTGAATAACCTGCAACTCCTTCCCTTTCACCATGTGGGAGACCTTGTGGAAAGATAAAGCTGCGAAGGCCGCAGTGCACGTCTGGGAAAATGGGCGTTCGTAAAAATGCCATTCAGATAATGCACAATGAAACTGTGAACAGAACGCAAGTACACCTTTGAATAGAAGCAGTGGGAGTTAGACCATAGAACATAGAACATAGAACATTACAGCGCAGTACAGTCCCTTCGGCCCTCGAAGTTGCGCCAACCTGTCATCCCAATCTGAAGTCCATCTAACCTACACTATTCAATGTACGTCCATGTTTGTCCAATGACGACTTAAATGTACTTACTGTTGGCGAATCTACTACCGTTGCAGGCAAATCATTCCATACCCTTACTACTCTCTGAGTAAAGAAACTATCTCTGACATCTGTCCTATATCTATCACCCCTCAATTTAATTCTATGCCCCCTCGTGCTCGCCGTCACCATTCTTGGAAGAAGGCTGCCCCTGTCCACCCTATCTAAACCCTCTGATTATATTATATGTCTCTATTAAGTCACCTCTCAACCTTCTTCTCTCTGACGAAAACAACCACAAGTCCCTCACCCTTTCCTCGTAAGACCTTCCCTTCATACCATGCAACATACGAGTAAATCTCCTCCGCACCTTTTCCAAAGCTTCATCATCCTTCTTATAATGTTGTGACCAGAACTGTGTACAATAGTCCAACTGCGGCCGCATTAGAGTTTTGTTCAGCATAACCTCATGGTTCCAGAACTCGATCCCTCAATTAATAAAAGCTAAAACACTGTCTGCTTTCTTAACAAACTTGTCAACCTGGGTGGCAAATTTCAAGGATCTCTCTACCTGAACACCGAGATCTCTCTGCTCACCTACACTACCAAGAAACTTACCATTAGCACAATACTTTGCATTCCGGTTGTTCCGATCAAAAGGAATCACCTCTCACTTGTCCGCATTAAACTCCATTTGCCACCTCTCAGCCCAGCTCTGTAGCTTATCTATGTCTCTCTGTAAACTACAACATCCTTCATCACTATCTACAACTCCACCGACCTTAGTGTCGTCTTCAAATCTACTAACCCACCCTTCAACGCCCTCAATCAGGTCGTTTATAAAATATAACGAACAGCAGTGGACCCAACACCGACCCTGGCGGTATACCACTTGCAATTGGACTTCAGGATGAACATTTCCCATCAACCACCACCCTCTGTCTTCTTTCAGCAAGCCAATAACTGATAGAAACTGCGACATCTCCCAAAATCCGATTCCTCCGCATTTTGTGCAATAGCCGACTGTGGGGAACCTTATCGAATGCCTTGCTGAAATCCATATGCACAACATCAACCGGTTTACTCTAATCGACCTGCTTGGTCACCTTCTCAAAGAAATCAGTTAGGTTTGTGAGGCACGACCTACCCTTCACAAAACCATGCTGACTATCCCGGAACAAATTATTCCTTTCCAGATGGTTATAAAGCCTATCTCTTATAACCTTTTCCAACAATTTACCAACAACTGAAGTGAGGCTCACTGATCTAAAATTAACAGGATTGTCCCAATTCCCCTTCTTGAACATGGGAACCATATTTGCTCTCCTTAGGACTCATGGCACTATTCCTGTAGACAATGACGATATAAAGTTCAATGCCAAATCCTCGGCAATCTCCCCCCGGCTTCCCAGAAGATCCTAGGATAAAGCTCATCCAGCCCAGGGGGCTAATCTATTTTCACACTCTGCAGGATTTCTAATACCTCCTTCTAATACCTCAATCCCACCTAGTGTAGTAGCCTGTATCTCAGTAATCCCCTCGACATCATTGTCATTTTCTAGACTGAATACTGTTGAAAAGTATTCATTTAGTGCTTCCCCCATTTCCTCTGACTCCACACACAACTTTGCACTGCTATTGCTGATTGGCCAAATCTTACTCTCGTCATTCACTTATTCCTTAAATACCTATAGAAAGCCTCAGTGTTTACCCTGATCCTATCTACCAAAAACTTCTCATGTCTCTTCCTGAATCATCTGAGCTCTCTCTTTCGGTCTTCCCTGGCTACATTGTAACCCTCAAGCGCCCTAACTGAGCCTTCGCCTCCCATCCTAACATAAGCCTTCTTCTTCCTCTTGACCAGACAGTCTACTTCCTTCGGAAAACACGGATCCCGCTCTCGACAGCTTTCACTCTGCCTGACAGGTACATACTTATCTCGGAAACACAGTAGCGTTTCCTTGAATAAGCTCCACATTTCTAATGTGCCTATCCACTGCAGTTTCCTTCTCCATCCAGTGCTTCCTAAATCTGGCCGAATCGCATCATAATTGCCTTTCCCCCAGCTGTAACTCTTGCCCAGTGGTATACACCTATTCATTTCTATGTCAAAAGTAAACATAAGAGAATTGTGATCGCTATCACCAAAGTGCTCACCTACTTCCAAGTCTAACAACTGGCCGAGCTCATTACCCAGTACCAAATCTAATGTAGCCTCGCCCCTGTTGGCCTGTCTACATACTGTGTGAAAAAGCCCTCCTGCACACATTGGACAAAAACTGACCCATCTATAGTATTCGCACTATAGTGTTCCCAGTCAATATTTGGAAAGTTGAAATCCCCCGTAACAACTACCCTGTCATTCTCACTGCTATCGAGAATCATCTTTGCTATCCTTTCCTCTACATCTCTGGAACTATTCGGAGGCCTATAGAAAACTACCAACAGGGTGACATTTCATTTCCGGTTTCTAACTTCAGCCCATGTTACGTCAGTTGACGAGTCCCGAAACATCTTTTCTGCAACTGTAATACTGTCTTTGACCAACACTGCCACAGGTCCCCCCTCTTTTACCTTCTTCTCTGTTCTTACTGAAACATCTAAATTCTGGAATCTGCAGCAACTATTCATGTCACTGTTCTATTCATGTCTACGACATTGCCACAACACCGAATTCCCAGGTACCAACCAATCCTGTAAGGTCATCGACCTTACTCCAAATGCTCCTGGCGTTGAAGGAGACATACTCCAAACCAACGTCTTGCTTACCGGTGCAATCTTGCGACCCTAAGACTTGTTTTGGACCTCTCTACTCTCAAACTTTTCGACACTTGAACTACAACTTTGGTTCCCATCCCTCTGCTGGATTAGTTTAAACACACCCCAATAGTCTTCGCGAATTGCCCCCCAGGATATTGGTACCCCCCTGGTTCAGATGAAGACCATCCTGCTTGTACAGGTCCCACCTACCCCAGAAAGATCCCTAATTATCCAAGAATCCAAAACCCTCCCTCCTGCACCATCCCTGTAGCCACGTGTTCAACTCCACTCTCCCCCTGTTCCTTGCATCACGAGCACAACAACAGGGAGGGAATTTGAAAGGACGGATGGAAGTGTATTATGACCGTGACTTCCAAACGAATGGATTAGAGTTTGAGCTGCAGAAGAGCAGAGACGTGGAAGATTTAATTATGTTAATGAAGTGCAAGTTGGCTGACATGGTGATGTTGGGGATATGTGGTTAAAAACACATCAGGAAGTGAAGTATGTCACCATGGTTATGACGTGCCTGTTCAGACTCAGACAATTACCAGGGAGGAGATTGAATCAGTGGCGAGGCATTTTCTCCTTGGACTTGGTCGATGATGCCTTCCAGCTCATCTCATCCACTTCCCTCAACTCCGCTCCCAAAACTCATCCCTCCAACTGAGACGAGGACGGAACTCCCTTCTACACCACTTTAAAATCCAGCAACCTCTGTAGACATCATGTCATCCTTCGGCATTTCCGTCAGCTGCAAATGAAACCCACTAACGAAGATGTGTTTCCCTCCCCACCCCTACCCACTTTCTGGAAATATCATTCCCTCTTCGACTTCCTGGTGGTGCACGCCCCCACCAACCACCCTCCCATCCGCTCCCAGCAAACTTCTCATTGCAACACGGGATTTGCAAAACATCCATCCACACCTCCGCCCTCAACTCTCTCCAAGGCCCCAAAGAACCCTTCCATGTCCATCAGAGTTTCACCTGCATTTCCATGCATGTCATTTACTGTATCCATTGTTCCCTTTGCAGTCTCCTCGACACTGAGGAGATCGGATGCCTAATTACAGACCACTTCGGAAAACTTCTCTGGGACACCCGCACCAAACAACACCACTGGCCCCTGGCCGAACATGTCAACTCTCCCTCCCACACAGCCAAGTTCATTCAGGTCCAGGGCTTCTGCCGCTCTCATGAACTGTCCTGTCTGTCCATCTTCCTTCCCACCTATCTGCTCTACCCTGCGCTGCGACCTATAATCATTACCCCCACCTCCATCCTCCTATCACACTCTCAGTTACTTTGTCCCAGCCACACACGCTCCCATTTGTCTCTCTACCCGCTCGCTTCATCAGCCTCTTTCCTGATGAAGGCTCGTGCCCGAAATTCGATTGTCTTGCTCATTGGATGCTGCCGCCCTGCTGTGTTCTTCCAATAACACACTTCCAACTCAGTGGCCAGGCAGTGGGTTTTGAGTTGGGGACAGAAGTCAGATGCTTCAGTTTTGCAATGATTCAATTCTAAGAAATGTTCTCCGTCAGGACTGGATGTCAGACAAGTCAAGACAGTGTTTGACCTGGAGGGAACAGGGAGGTGATCGTGTTCATATCCACCTGCTGACCCGCTCGTCTCTGTGGTGGAGGCTGTGTGCATGAAAGATTCTGACAAAATTTTCTTCAAATTCTTCGTGTCGAAAATCCCTTACCTTCAGACCTTATCTTCAGACAGAATCTCGAGTCTTGTGAAAGACGGTTTCACACTTGCATTTTTAGGTACCATCAGTTTCGCAGGATTTTAGAAGGGGAAGATTTACAAACCAACCTCTCCACCATAATCTGATGAAGCTGCGCAGTTTATCCCGAATACAAATTGATCAGATTTCGAACATGAAATGAAAAAGCTCTGGTTGCAGTAGGAAATAAATCGTTCACTTATTGTGTGTGTGGACGAGGCTTCTACCTGTCATCAGACCTTACACACCTCAATTGTAAGCATACTGAGGAAAGACTGGGGAAACGTGGAGATCCACTCCCTGTCTGAGCTGAATTCCCGTGGAAGCAATGATACCAGGAACAAGCCATTCACCTGCTCAGAGTGTGGGAAGGAATTCACTCTCTCTCTGACCTGCTGCGACACCTACTCGTTCAAAATGATGAGAAACTATTTCAATGTCTGAACTGCGGAAAATGCTTTAAAACATCCAGCGATTGGAGAACCGAACATCTCGCTCATACTAATGAGGAACCTTTTATCTCTCCGATCTTTGGAAAATGTTATCAACCCTCTATGTGCTTCATCTTTGAGAAATATGCTCACCTAAATAAGAGTCCATTAAGAATCATAGAGACCTGACGTGTGATCCACGTGCTCACCCGGAGGAGAGACATCTCCAGTTCCAAATCTGTGGGACGTGCTGTAACGTCCCAGCCACCGGATGGCTCATCACCTTTCACACAGTATTAACAGGTCTTTCTAAATGCCCTGACTGCGGGAAGTGCTGCACTATTTCCTGAATACTAACGTGTCATCAACATGTTTACACTGAAGATAGACATTAATCACAATAAACGTTCCTGGGGACAGTATATCATGAACGTCTTCACATTGAGGGGAGACCTTTCAAACATGTAGTCTGTGGGATGTGCTCTCTAGTCTCTGTAGAACTGATGTCCTATCGATATTTTCGAATTGTGAGAGACGTTTAAAGTGTATTTATTCCAGGAATAGGTTCAAGCAATCATCTAAACTCTCAGTACACCATCTGTTTTGCAGTTGTCAGCAAGCATTTACCTGCTCCATGTGAGAAAAACAGTTAGGTCACTCATCGAACCTGCTGAGAGAGTAGAGGGATCTCACTGAGGGATAGAATTCACTCACTCATCGATCCTAAAGAGACAGTGTAGAGTTTACATATCTCAACACCGATTGAACTTTGATCTTCTCATTCAGGTCTGAAAGCAAAGTTTTAATATTCCAGATAACAATCAATCAGGTTTGTGTTAAATACAGTATCGAAGGTCATTGGAAGGATGGGATGAGAGAGCACGTGAAACATCAGCACAGGTTGTCAGGGAGAAATCACATTTGACAAATATATTAGAATTTTTGAGGAAGTAATGAGCAAGCGAGACGAAGTCAAGCCTGTGGAGGTGACCGGCTTGAATTTCCATAGACATATGTCAAGGTGCAGTATGGCAAGCTGCTAAATAAGAGGCCATGGATTTAGGCTTGGATGACTGGCAGAAGGCAGACAGTTGGGTAAAGAGGTTTCTTCCAGGATGGCAGCCCGTGACTAGTGAAGTTCAAATGAGTCAGGGTTTGCACCACAGCTATTCACATTATGTATGAATGGTCCATTCAAAGGAACTGAGGGTGTTGTTGCTCCATTTGATGAAGACACAATGATAGGTGGAAGGCCAGATCTTATTGATGAAACGGGCATGCTGCAGAATGACTTGAACGGAGTGAGTGCTTCGAAAAACGTTGTAGTTGCCATACTTTGTGGAAAATATGAGGTCATATGTTTGGTGGAAAGAGTAGAGGCATAGACAATTTTCTGAAAGCAGAAAGAATTCCAAGTTCAATTTTCTCTTATGTTTCGCATGGAATTTTAGTTGTTGTTTAGGAAGGCAAATACAATGTCGGCGTTCAATTCAAGCAAATTAAAAAGCACGGGCAGAGGTTTAGGCCTCAGTCAATAGGAGGCTCTGGACCATTGCATTTGGAACATTGAGAGTAGGTTTTGGCCCCATATCTAAGTGATGGTATGTTTTGAGTGGTGGATAGGAGTTTTATAATGGCTGACTCAGTGGTGAGTACTAATGTCTTGCAGCCTCCGCGATGTTTGTTCAATATCTACTTTGGACGAATGCGAATTTGGAGTTGGCACATCCTGTCCGTTTCAGCCTGCGTTTCCTCCAAAGACTAAAGATGTATGGCTGACGTTCTTTCGTCGTGGGAAATTTAGAGTTACAGGAATTGGGTAGAGGTGTGAGTTGGGTGCGATTCCCTTTGCATGATTCGTGGGGGTTTCTTGGTCCAAATGTCCGGTTTGCACATTTTAGGTATTCCGTTAGAACAACGTTGATTGCAGGGATTTAGGCCTTGTTATACGTTTTTTTTTAACGGAGGTGACACCTTCTTTATAAATACATGGTTTTATGTGAACGTCTTGAACGATATAAGGAGTGGAGGGACATATTTGAGGAGGACATCATGAAGGTTAATGGAGAATATTAAATAGCCTCAGATAATTAAGTTAAGCATAATCTAAAGAGATTCTGCAAGTACATTAAGAAATTGAGACCAAATAGGACCACTTTAAGATGAAAAAGATCACCTATGTCTTGATCCTCAGCAGATGGAGAAACATATAATGTTCATTTCGCGTCAGTTTACACTGTGGAGAACGAAATGGCTGGTGCACCTAAATACTGATGTTTTGAAAGTAGTTCACATTGAAAAGGGGAAGTGCTGGAGGACCTGGAAAATATAAAGTAGGATATTTCTGTGGTATCTGATCTCCTGTATCCCGGAAACTTGTGGGAAGTTAGGGAATGAAACTGTTGGGCCCTTCGTAGAAATATTTTTATCATCTATTATTACGAGTGAGGCACCAAATGACTGGGGGATGGCTAATGTTGTGCCTTTGTTTAGAAAGGAATTCATGGAGAATTCTGGGATCGATAGACCTGTGTGTCTGGTTATGGTCGTGGGTAAGTAGTTGGATGCAATTCTAAACGATAGGATTTATTTGAATTTTTAGATACAAGGAATGAATCGGGATAATCAGCTTGGTTTTGCACAAAATTGAGTTTTTTGAGGGCGTAACCAAGAAGATCAATGAGGACATGGTGGCAGAGTTTGCTCACTTGGGCTTTAATAAAAGCTTTTACACTGTTCCACATGGTTGACTAATTCATAAAGTTAAATCGCATAAGTTAAATGTAAGGATTCCAATTAGATATAAAATTAGTTCGATGACAGAATGCTGAGAATGGTGGTGGAAGATAATTTTCAGACAGGAGGACTGTTACCAATGGTATCCCATTGGTTGAGTGCACATTCATTTTATTATTCATTTAAATAAATGAAGTACTTGGGAAGTTAGAAAGCATGGTAAGTCGGTTTGCAAAATTGGTAGTAGAATGGACAATAATAAAGTTCTGAAAGGTTGTGAAGCGATTTTCTCGTCAGGTCAGTTTCTCTCTGGCCTCGAGTTTGAAAAGCGTGTGGGGGAGGAGTTGTGAAGGGCCATTCGTCCGTCGTGAAGCGTACGTTATCAGGCATCCATCTATTCTCGTCCCAGTTTGCAGCAATGAGATTGTCTATGTGATCTGAAATGACATAACAATGGTACTGAAGGTTGACCTGGTCACACTGTTGTAACCCCTCCGAGGAGGTATTCTCATGTTCAAATACAGACGCAGTCACGCAGGCACATTCCCTGACAGTGAGAGTCCTCAGGATTATACCCATTCTATGTGCTTTACGTCTCCGGAGAAAGGCGGCTTTAAGTAGAAAACAAGGCACTTCGCCAGAAAATGTGCACCGTTGCTGTGAGCCGCGATATGAAATGGATACTGAGCTGAAATGGTCCCAAACGCTTCTCATGTGAAACTGTCAATAACACAAATCCCACCTCAACAAGCCCTCTGGCTCCTGGGACCTGACAGGTTAGCGCCCAGCAGACATTGCTCCCTAAAAACAACGGACACACGGCAAAATCTAAACACTTTCAGGCCTTGTCTTATTCTGTTTCTGTCGCTGTCACACCTCCAGCTTCCTCTGAACGTCCAGTCCCAATGTTAATGAGCTGTTTGATCTAAATACAGGCACATCGAGAAAGTAATCTTTATTTCAACAGCAGAGCCAGGGAATGAAAGCTGCAAGGGTTTGCTCTCTGCTGGGTAATGAAACATCACGCTCTCGTTGTCCTCATTATCATATAGACTGATTCCACAAATATGCACCGTAACGGTTATTACCAATTGAAATGTCCCAATGAATACCGTGACTGTCAGAAATATCAGGGGAGAGTAGCTTCGACCCCTTCCTCGCCGAGGGACATATTGCAAATAATGTCCAGTTACTTGACAAAATGACCTGCTCGAAGATGGCCATGGAAGTTTCTAGCACAGTAATATCCTTTGGCCCATATGTCTGCATCAGTCCAATACAATTCCCTGAACTGTTCTTATCTCATTTGGCATCAATTGCTTCAGAGGGGCAAAAGTATTCAGTCATGGAAGTGTACAGCTAAATGGGTCTTATCTGCTCTGGAGTTTTCTGTCTTTTCCATCCTGACAGGCAGTTAGTTGCAGATTCCGAACGTTCCTTATTTGAGTTTTACGCATTTCACTTAATCCTGCAATTGAATTTCAAACAAGAAAGCAGAGAACCAGCACTCTTCAAGTTCACTCTCGGCTCTCAATCACAGTCAGCAAAATGGTTAACTGAATGAGGAATCCACATTGCATTTAACGCCCATCGACTAAACTACATGGTCACATCTGCAGAAGCGTGCTGCTAAACTGGTTTCAGGTACTCCCTCCCTGTGGAGCTGAGGGACAGGCAATCATTGTTCGGTTTGCTTGAATTCAATCACCACAGTTTTGACAGGGTTAAATGTCAGGATATGTTTGGTCTGTGTAATCAATGGTTGAAATGGTCATTCATTTCAAAAGAAAGGGAGAGATTGCAGGAAAAACTAAACAGATCTGGCAGCATCTGGGGAAAGACAAATAGAGACAACGATTCAGAGCTTCTTCAGGAGTTTCTCCGAACTCTGTTTTCTCCGACAGGTACTGGCAAACCTGCCGAGTTCCTTCATCAGTTTCTGGTTTTGTTTGAGATTTTGAGTGTCCACAACTAGCCATTCAACAATACAATAACGCATTTGTGGCTCCTCACTGGATTTGGTTTCCGTTTGGGTGCATATCCTTGAACCTATTAAAAACCCGAAAGTGCACTGCAAAGGAGTCGGATGGATAAGAACACCGGCCGCTCCATGCGTGGGTACACTTTCTCGGTTAACAGCCAAACGCGAGGACTAATTGCTCCACAGAGACTTGGTAGTCCCTTGTAGCAGGACCCTTGCAGGGTCTCCTAATGCAGACTGTCAGAGAATTCAAGCTTTCGCCTGCCCTTCGCAGAATGAAAATTGTCCCCAATTGGTTAAAGTTTCCAAAATGATTTCTGGGGCATTCGTTGTGGACAATAGGAACAGTCTGATCTCATGCTTTGCAAACACATACATGTAACCGGGAAACAGCTCTCTTAAAACGGGGAACTTCTCCCTTTGAGCCTTCTGAGGAATATTTTCCTGACCTTGGTAAAAACGCAAAACTGTGTGGACAAAAAAAAAAAACCGGTTGGTGTGAGAACAGCTGTCGCTCTGTTCCTGGTTCGTAGGAGAACAGCAACCTGTCAGTGAAGAGCCGAACGCACTGACTAACATCTTCACAGAGACTGATGAGCCAACGGCTTCAATGACCCCCGAATGTAAGCTGCAGCCTGCTCCTCCCATATTGACAATCATCCTTAATTAGCATTTTTTCCTAAGTCAATCCAGGGAAATTCACGGTGAAGACATGGGAATAGTCTGAGCCCACCCTCTATAGACGCACCCATGACACCGGAACCAGTTATCCTCCAACTGGGATTGTCTCACTTCCAGCCTTTCACTGTTCTATCTGTTCCCGCGTTTTCGGATTGCCCTGGAGCTGAGATGAGATTTGACATCCTGACGTTCTGGAACGAGAATCCTTCACTATCATAGATCATTTCATGTCCAGAGAACATCAGAGTCAAAGTACCGGCCTCCGAAAGAACGGAAAGATTTCTAAACGGTCTCTGCCCAGTTGGCCATTTCACCCTTCACTTTCCACTGAATCCGCGGCCCAAGGATTATGTGAAGATTCAGAAAGCTTGAGTCTGGGATTTCTGTTTTGCTTGTTGACAGTTTTCCCACTGGACAAGTGGCAACATGTTCCCAGAATCTTTTCACAATCCTCTACTTTGCACCATGTACAGAGATTCACGACCGTGGGAATGTTTTGTTTGGAGCAAAGAAGATTAATGGGAAATGTCTTGGGGATGTTTATAATGATGTGGGAGAAAGAACTGTGGATGGGCGGATTAATGGTCAGGAGGAACTGCTGTCTCTGACCAGGGTAATTGACCAGAGGACGAGGAGTGAAGACGTGTAATGGAAAAAGACAACTTGTTTCAAATAAACTCAGTGAAACCCATATCCCATGCTTTTTCTTTATCATCTGTGAATAAAGAAACAGGTCCGTTTTGAGTCAGGTCCGTTTCTTGTTCAGAACGCAAGTTTCCTGCATGTCAAGAGATGAGCAGACCTGAGAACATATCGAGTTGTTTAGGCGAGATTTCTGGAGTTGCAGCGATAACTCTTCCAACAAGAAAACATGTAAAATCAACTCTGAGGGAAATGTGCTCGGTATTGATGAGAGATAGAATGAATATGAAGGATCCCTTTTCATGAGCAGAGAGATTCATAACACGGCAATGGTCGATTAATAAAGATGCACTTCTATCGCGCTTTTCAGCTCTACTTTAATCACAGGCACTGAAGCACCTGTGAAGCAGATATGTCATTGTCAATAATAATGTGCTAATCAAGGCAGTTTGTTCAAACAGAGGTGAAAAACGAAAACTCAGGACTGGCACTGGAAACGCCAGGGAGATTATGTTTTACTTTAAAAGTTTGTCCTGCTCTTGTTTATATCCAAAATAGTGCAGGACCAGTGATCCCAATCTCAGGGGAAGGCGTTCCCCTTTTAAGAAACAAATGAGGAGGATGTTCTCATATTCAGTTGGCAGCAAGTATGTCGAAGTATTTCAGCCAAGGCCTGTCAAGACTGGGTATGTTCAAGGCTTCAATTATCTCTCTGTTAATAGCATGGAGCAAGTGGCAGTGTGAAATGTGTCCAAATTTGCTGACAATACACACTCGTGGGAGCGCATGTTATGATAAGATCATGGCAATATGCATAGGCATATAGATAGATTGGGTGAATGGGGACAAACTATCCAGGTGAACTTTCATGTCCGGATTATGAGGTAATGCACTTTGGTCGGAAGAGTCAAAAGAGAGATTACTATTAAAATCGAGAGAAAGTAGAAGAAACGTGTGACGCAGAGGGATATTATACATGACACAAAGTTTAGTAAAATGTTCTTTCCCTGACAAAAAGGATAGCTTCCTTTCCGAATGCTAACAATGAAAAAGATTGTTTCCCAGGAAAGAAAAATAACTGAAACTAATAGCCGAATCGAAAATTTAGAAAAGACTTGGATCGTTCCAATGGACGACGTTGGTGTTTATGGCTCGCTAACATTTGTTTACAATGGTGCTGGGAGTGGGAGTTAGGGGATCTGGGGAGTGGAAGTCAGTTTACCCATGATTACTGTCATCCTTCATCTGTCTACGTCATTTTGTACGTTTTATTTCGCATTTTGGTTCCTGTGAGTGCCCTGTAAACTATACCCGCTGGTGACTTATTTCCCTGGTTGTTCTTCATCACAACTCGAAAGAATTCAAAATTATTTTCTCCTTGATTTCGGTGATCTCTAATCAAATGTCACAAGTACCTCGATATTTCCCACGCCTGTCTGCCTTCTTGCAATGTCAGTTGATCCGTCACTGTGTTACTGTTTCACAAATCAAGAACAAATCAAACGGCATCAATAGCATCTCGGTTCAGAACGCAGATAACTACAGCCGCTCCCCAGAGCACTGCCAACTGTACGATCACAGAAGCACACATTGTACAGCCAGGAAACTCAAAACAACAGAAACACTCTTTTGGGTTACGTACCTGGTTGTATATCTCAATCCGCAAACGAATTTTACATTGGTGATCTCAACTGTTTTCTCACACAAGGAACTAACCAATGCTGCAGACGGAGGAGAAAGTGAGGACTGTAGATACTGGAGATCAGATTCGAGAGTGTGGTGCTGAAAAACACAGGTCAGGCAGCATCCGAGGAGTAGCAGAATCGACGTTTTGGCCGAATGCCTGATGAAGTACTCATGTCAGAAACGTCCATTCTCCTGCTTCTTGAATGCTGCCCAATCTGCTGTACTTTTTCAGCAACGCACTCTCCATTGCTGCAGACTGTCACACAATCCGAGCTTCCAGCCACGGAATCAGCGACACTCAGTGTCATGAGTCAACCTACTGCAGACACCTGACAGTGGTGTTTCGTGTCAAGTTGATCTTCAAGAATGCGTATCGTGAGTTGTCTGTTCTTTATATTGTTTCCTGCAGTCACTACAGGCAACATTGTTTGTCCAAATTTGTCCTGTCTTTGATGGGTATTTGGTCCATTTTTGGTGAGTTGTTGTCAAATATTGTCTTTCGGTTTCTGTCTCATACATCCGAGTGGCCAGAGGAGTCTGGCTGTACGTGCCGAGACATACTTTTACCTATAAAGTGGAGAGATTGTTTTGTTGGGTAATGGCATGTCCTCCTGGCGTTGCTTTTGACAATGAATCTGCGGGAATGTCTATTGTTGCAAAATATTTCTGGAGGATCCACTAAACAACACAACCAGCTGTTCCGAGTAGCAATGCACAGCGATGACGAGGACAACAGATTCGACTGGGACCACACAAAAGTAATAGGGCCAGCTAAACAGAGGACAGCCAGAGAATTTCTAGAATGACGAGACTCATCCAATGACTCCATCAAAAAACAGTTGATTTGGACTCAACATACTGGGACATGCAAAGAACGACAAGTACCAGCAACTGAAATCAGTCGGAAATAAATCAAACCAATTCGAAACGCTGCAGGACAGCAGCGCTTCACACGAGTTTCATCTGCCTTGAGGATATCACCGAGAAAAGGGAGGAAACGGCCGCAAACCAACTTCTCAAAACCACCGAACATCCCCACACCATCTGCACCCTTCACCGGAACTGCAGATCTTTACACAAACCTTGAAACTCTGAAACAGTCAGAGTCGCCCCAGCGGGAAAATGAACCCTGGCCTCTCACGTGACAACTGAGGTTACCAAACGCCACACGGTGGATGTCAGAGCTAACTGAGGCTGCAAGCTACCTGTGCATGTTCTTGTCAATAACACCTGCTTGATTATCCTCATCTCATTTTACATCATTTAACGTTGTATACTTTAAGCATTACAAATTCACAGTTAAGTATCTCTGGAGATTATCAGAATTTCTGCCGCTCTGACATATACAGACAGTGATGTCCAAATTCCAACCACTCCCTAGCTGATAAAGTTTTTTTAATGTAGAGCTACTCGATTGTTTATGACTCTTATCTTAAATCTATGCTTGATTGATCCATCCACCATCGAGAAATATTTCGTTCAGTGTACCCAATCCATGCCCCTCATTATTTCCTACATCTCAATACTGTCTCCTCTCAATCTCTCCTGCTCTCACAAAAGCAAGGCCAGTCTGTCTAAACTCTTTCATAGCAGAAGTTCTTCAATCCAGTCAATATATTGACAAATCACTTCTGCACCGTTTCCACAGCTGTCATATCGCTTCTTTTATGTGAATTGCAGCATTGTACATAACACTCTAGCGAGAGACGAATAAAGACTTGAAATAAATGTGGGGAATTCACAAACATTAGTCTTTTCCAATAAAGTCTCTTTTCTTCGATACTGTTCTGTGTCTTTTTCATGAGCCCAGTGCTCAAATGAACTCTGGTCCATGCAAATCAAACACTTTACATGAGGATTGATAACCCAACCACATTATCTGATTGCATTAAGTGGCTTAAAGTTCCTCAAGGTGGTATTGGGGCAAGTTCACCTAACAAGAGTGACAGCTGCAACACTAACTTAACGGTGTCAATGTGAAAGTGAATGTTAGTTTGTGCAATGCCCCAGTGACGTGGGAGGAGGGATGGAAATGAAGAACAGAGATTGGGAAAGGGAGAAACGTCTCCGATATTGGGTGCAGATAAAGTTTGAAGCAAAAGTATCACCACCTTCGAGAGCATTTTAACCTTAAAAATTGATTGTTTCCTTTCTGCGTTTGTTTTGCAAGGGTTATGTGGAGTAACATGGAACAAATGCGCATTACTGATACTCGGATTTGAATGAAGGTTGCTGCGGCCACAATACAGAGGACGAGCCACTATACGATCACATGAATAAATAACCAACAGTAAAAGGAAGAAATGTAATGTCCGAGGTTGGCGAGGAACAGCACCACATGCACAAGAGGATAACCTACTGAGATTGGGTTGTATCGTCATCTTCGATGTCCTCAGTGGCTGTGGAGATTCCATAATTGAGAATGTTGAAGACTGAGTTCGATAGATTTCAAGAAATTGTTGAAATGTAAGTTTCAATAACAACGAAGTTTCACATCGTTACTTTACCAGTGCCTCGAGACAAGGTAACAACAAAGGTTGCACACTTCAATCACACCGGTTTCCAGGTCTGGAATCAGAGAAATTTAGTGACGCAATGGCGAAGATCCGATCGGAAATTGAGAGTGGAATGAACGCGTGAATGTCTACTCGTTCTGCCAGTGACCAAGTCCGTGAGCATGCAGTCCTTCTATGAAGGCAGAGAGGCGCGTGAAACGCCCAGGCTGGGAGCTCCAAACTAGGCCGGCGCAACTTCTGTTGACATGGAATAGGGAGCTTTGGGTGACGAAGCTGGGAGATCTAACCTCATCTGGATACACTTTAATTGACATGGCGCAGGTAACTTTGGGTTGATGGAACGTATCCTGAGCGATTTTAATCTGAACTGAAATAGTTTTTGGTAGCATACATTTTTGTGGATTGAGGGAGGATTTGTCCCAGGGAATTGTCACAATTATAAATAAACATTTTGCAAAGACTGAACTCGTCTAGGGGTATCTGTGCATTGTGAAATGGGCGAAATATCAGTGCAGTGTGACATTTCTCATATTCTGACTCTGCAGTCGGTTAATATTCTGGAAGGAATTTTAAAAATCTTTTTATGTGTTATTCAACTCCCTGCTAGCTTGTTCTGGTCTGATCATTGATGTAACATAAACAACGGAAAATTAATATGATGTTGGGATTCGGTTCGAGGTTCCCTCGAATTACGGAATAACAACAGGAGAGCAGAGGTGAAATTTTTCAGAATAGCAGTGATCAAATTGAATGAATGGGCAGGCAGAGGGTGAAAGGAAGCTTCATGGGGATAAATGTCTTTTCTTTGCCAATGAAACTACCCGCGTCACAAAGTGTCTCACCTGGACTGACAGGAATGATGTTTATAAGTCCTTCTACGCAGAGTGAGGCGGGGAGAATGTAAACACAGCAAACTACAAAAAAAAAACAGAAATATTTGTTCTTTTCTGAACCTCAGTCCCGGACTGACTAAGATGGCCTTTGGAAAATTATTTTGCACCATGTCAGAAAAGGAGTTACAGATTCGACCATGGAAACCAAATTACATATCAAGATAAAATCATACCACTTTATTCGGTACATCCCCCCTTTTGACACATGGTCCTCACTGTGTGTTAATTGGCATGGAATGGGAATAATGATCGCGGTAGACAGGGTTTATCAATGGGGCCACACTACACTCATTCCCTCATTCTGCACCCTGCCATTGTCTATTCACGCTTGTCCTTCGGCATGGCCTGCGACTCGACCTCCCATTAGTCTGCTTTGGATTACAATAATTTGACATACACATGTCAACTGATCACTTGGCGGCTGCTGGGCTGCCGTCCTTCACGCTGAGTTTGCATTCGCATTGCCTTGAGAAAGGGAATCGTACTTTTTCGTGTGGGCTTCACATTTACAAACAGCGAATGATTTAGGCGGTAGGACCTCTTCCATGAGGTCAGAAGTCAGGCCACGGTGTATTTTGGGCTTTCCAGAGTAGGTCAAGCAGCCCCTGGGTTTCCACAGAGTTTCACAATTATGTACAACCCCGTATGCATATCTGCTGTCGGTGTAAATGTTCACTATACTTCACTCAGCCAATTTACATGCCTCAGTCAAGGCAATCAGCTCCGCTGCTTGAGCTGACAGATGACAAGGGAGTGATTCCGTTTTGACTACCTCATGAGTAGTTACGACAGCATACCAAACACAATTCTGGCCTGTCCGTTTGCACCTGAATGCTGACCCATTCCCAAAAAAAACGCCATATACTGATTCTGAGTTTGTGAATCCTGCACGTCTGGTCTTGGGCTGCAAATTTTATTAGTTACAGCGACACAGTCATGTGAGTCTCCGTCTCCTTCTGTGGGGAGAAGGCGAGCAGCATTACGGACGTTACATCTCGTTATTGAAATGTTAGGCATCTCCAATAGCACAGTATTGTTTCTGAGCCAACGTGCTGCCGACATGTGTGCTGTGTTTTGCTCGGAAACCAGTAAGGATGCATGTGGGACAAGGAGGGTTAATTATCCAAAGCCGACTGTGTCCCTGGACGCTACAACAAACTTTATCAGCCGCAGCCACGGCTCGCAGGCATATAGGCAATCCTGCCGCTACGTGGTCGATGTTAAGCCAAAATGTAAGCTACCTGCCTCAATTTTCCCACATTATCCTGCATCAGCACCGATGTCATGCATCTACCGTTTGTACAAAAGGCTTGTTTGGATTCGGAATCCCCAGTGTAGGTATGGTTTGGAGCGCCATTTTTAATTCAACTGCTCCAGTCTCTGGCTCTGCAACTCTTAGCCATCGGAAATTTCATTTATGGGGGCCTCAAGGGTTGTGTAATGTGGGATAAACATTCTACAGTAGGAGCGCATGACCAAAAAGGATAACAATTGTTTCTTCGTGTGAGGCTTTGGAATTTGCTGGATTGCTTGAACTGTCTTGACCAATGGCCTTCCCTTGTTCAGACAAGAAGTGACCTAAGAACTTCACCTGTTGTTGCACAAATTGTAGTTTAGCGAAACTAGCTTTGTGCCCATTCCTGGCTAGATGGCAGAGCAACGCAAGCGTATCTTTCTCACATTGTTCCTTTGTTGGTGCTGCTATTAAGCATTCGTCTACATACTGCAGAAGCGCTGACCCCGGGGTTAAAACAAGAATCTCCAGACTCCAGCATCGAGCCTCATTAATTACGGCGGGGGACTCACAGTCATCTTGACAAAGTCGCGTGAATGTACACGATTTGCCTTTGAATGGAAAAGTGAACCAGAAGTGACTTTCTGGGTGTACCGGTACACTAAATAAGACATTTGCTAAATCCATAGCAGAGAACCATTTACTGTCCGGTGGAATTTGAGCTAATATAGTACAAGGGGAAGGAACATTTGGGGCGGTCGGAACAACAGCATAATTGACTACCTGCAGGTCTTGAACAAAACTCCGTTTCCTGATTCACCTGGAATGTTTGCCTTTTTGACCGGAACAATGGGGGCTCTCACCGGTGATTATCCACAGGGAATTATCACTCAAGCCTTAAGGAGGGATACAAAGTAGTATCCTTTGACAACCTCGGGTTTTAACGAGTCTTGTGTTCTGCAAGGACGATACTCAGACTTCGGAGGACTTCTTATGGGGTTCACAGCTTCGTATGAGCCCCAGATCACGTTTGCCTTTTGCCCTGCGCTCAGTAGGGACCCTTCTTAATCTTGGGTCCGAGACATCTGCCATAGCTAATCGCCAGGATACCCTCTTGGCGGGGGTTACCTGGACTGCTCTATCTGCCTGAGTTCGCCAATTTAGTTTCTTCATATCTGTCCTTATATCTGCATTGAATCAGATACGCACATCGTCGCTGAAGACACAATCTTTCGCTTTTTTGTGCCTGCAGTACCCATCATCTCAAATCCTGCCACCTCTCGCTGGATGCCTTCGCCAATAGTACGTGAGGAAAGGTGCCTTACACATCAAAAGGATAGGGTCTACCTGCCGTCACAGATACTTTGGATAAGTTTACACTGACTGCACATCTGTGATCATTCCAATAAACTTCGCACAATACTAACTGATCTGGTTTAACCAATCTCCTCAAACAATCCTTCTCTTATGATTTGTAAGGGCCATCACGGTGTATGTGTGCTGTGCAGTGCAGCATAACCCCAGCAATAAAATCGGTGTTAATGGAATTAACATGGTTACTTGATTGCTGGGCGAGTGAATCGCTTACTGAACGTTTGGTTCTCTGGCTTTCTCGCCACTCATAGACATGCATCGGGGTCGTGAGTCGTAATTTACAGCTTGCGCTTCTTTTTGTATTACCTACAAGCCTCTCAGGGTACTGCACAACCCGACCCAATCTCACAATTTGATCGCGAGCCATTTGATTTAAAGGACAGATTTCCGACAATAGTAATGAGAATTGGAATGTTTCACCATTACTGGGTCCGCACAATAGTGGTGCGGTTAAGCTCTCTCGTATCACGACTCCTGATGCATCCATTGCGTCGACTCTCTCAACTGTGTTGATTTAAGGACTGACTATGTTGCTCCTGTATCTACCAAAAAGGTAACGAGCTCACCTTCCACAAATAATACATTTTCCCTTGATAGTAGAATTCGCTTCTTCTTATCAAAACCTCAAGTTCAGGGGCATGAAACATTCGGGTTAATTTCCAGACACGGAGTTTTTTTTCTCATTCCTTGACTGTTGATATGGTAGTTTACTGGCCTTGTAAGTCTGCTATTACTTCGGCTTAACTTCACATTTTTGTTCAGTCTGTCTGCAACACATGCCTCTGCAAAGTTAGGTACTTACTTATTTGTTTCCCTGTGCCTTTATTGGTTTCAAAATAAATGTTGATTTTCCATTACAATGGACATCACATTATTTTACAGGTCTCGGCAACACCCAGGGCCGAAGTGCCTGTACAGCATTGTAACGTTCTATGTTGTAAGTTACATTTACTGCTGGTTTCCGATACCTCTCCTTACTATGGAAGCTTCTCGTCACATCTTCCAGAGATTTGTCGGCAGTTCATTTAATCGAGGCAACTGTATTTCCTGCTCAGAATGTGACCTTTCTCCAATGGAGAGAGGAAAATAGTGTCGGTGACAAAGCTGAGATCACTTACGTTTTGTCCAGAATCAACAAAAACTATCCCGATCTTCCAGTCTCCTGTACTTCAACATTACAATGTGTTCCCACCCTTCTGGGTCTCTGCCTGTATTCCTGATGAAGGGCTGATGCCCGAAACGTCAATTTTACTGCTCCTCGGATGATGCCTGAACTGCTGTGCTTTTCCAGCCCCACTCTAATCGAGACACTGTGTTCCCAGGCAATCATTTCAGTTTCTGGTCTGCTGCTGTGCTCTTCAAGACACAACACAAGCAATTAATTTTCTACCAAAGACCGGCAACTAATTTTCTACCAACAGCCCATGCAAACATGAGGACCCAACATCGAGTTCAATCATTTTAGAAACCGTCTGCCCTCTTCCACATTCTTCGTCCACCCGCCCTTCCCATCAGTTCCGAAGACGGATCATTGGACTCGAAACGTTAACTTTCCTTTCTCATCAGAGATGGACAAGAGCTGCTGATTTTGTTCAGACCTTTTGGTTTTTCTTCTGAGAACTTTGCTTTTCCGTTGTAATCGCCAGACTGCTGGAAGCGTCTGATTGCAGGAGGAGAATTTCGCTGGAGATGAAAAGAAAGGCAAGGGCTGGACCTCTCCCATTGTGAAGGTACACGAGCTAGGCTGGGGATGTTTATCTAACCGCAGAGAAGGCTGAATGAGAAACCGATTAACGTGCTCATTTTATGAAGAGGATAGATATGTGTGACAAGGATAAGCCTGTATTGGGAAGTAACAGAGTGACATAAATGAAAGACAGGAGACAAGGATTAGATTTAGGAAGAATGCTTTCACCTATAGAGTATTGATTATCTGGAAATCATTATCTGAACATGTGGTAAAGCTAAGTATCATGAGAACGATTCAGCAGTCTGTCACCGAACACTTCATGAGCCAGAGCAGGAGTGGATAAGGACCAGGTACCGGAAAGTGTGACGATGACAGACAGGCGCGAGATGGGTATCCTGAACGCAATGCGTCAAAGGCAAACTTGTGTGCTTAAAGCTCCCTGCATGCACGGCTCTGTGGCGCAATGGAAAGCGCGTTGGACTTCTACATCTCTGCGAAAGCTGCTATTCAAAGGTTGTGGGTTCGAATCCCCTCAGAGTCGAGTTTTAATTTATGTATTGCAACGTGGTCAGACCAGACTCGGCTGTCATCTGCAAAACCAGTAATATTCATGCAGAAACCCAACCGTCTCGAAACGGACCATTTTCCTCTCACAGATGTACATTTTCGATGTCTATTTATGATAGAGGCCGATAAATATCTGTTAGCCACTCGGCAACACGATGACGTGGATGGGCTGGAAAAAGACTTAACATTGTTGTGTCAGCCATGACGATATCGAATGACGTGGCGGGGCAGGATCGGTGTTAAGAATGGCCTCCTTCTGCTCCTTTGTGTCTGTGCCATTTCTGGCCCAGGTTTTTAAATAATCACAATGGGGACAATATGAATTAAACACCAAGTAATATGTTCGTCTCATCTCCACCTCGCTTCCCTCCCAGCTGGAATAGACAGCTCTTGTTTCAGGTTTAGATCAGACAGCGGAGGATTCTCACAAGTTCTCCTTCAGGCTGAATGTTCCTTCACATAGGTTTCCATGTGAACACATGGAGCAACACAATTGCATGGATGCTGGGGATTCAGGGGCAGATTTCCCCTTTGCTGGGCTGGAATTCTGCCCAAGGTAATGAACGTGAAATTCTGACATTTTGAATCTTACTCTGGATTCTTGCGACTTTACTAATTAAACTGAATTTCAATTTGTCTTTGCATAACATTATCCAAACTTCACTGTTTATGAAAACCATGCCACATGCTCGTGGATGTAGTATGCTGAACATTGTTGATGTTGTGTGCAGTGTGAGTGGATGTGTCATAAGAACATGCCAAAGGAAGTTGGTGAAATGTCAGTGAATCGAATTCTCTGACGAATTGACGCCGATAGAAGGAAAATCCCAGGACAGTGGCGACATAACATTTCCTGTGATCAACGCAGGAAGCCACGGAAAACGTACGCAGTATTCAATAAAATCGATTTTCACCACATTTTCTGTGCCATTTTCCTGAAGTTAATGCTTCATAATCGGCGATCCATTATCAGTATAACCTCCTCTGCACTATGTTTCTTTTCAGGTCCACAGAAAAAAATGAGTAATTGGGTTGAGGGTCCCAGTGGTAAGATCAGGAGACGTTTGTCATCATTAGACGACAGATCCAGCGGTGTAATTAGTTAGCTTGCTGTAGTTGCATTATAGAATGGCAGAACATGCACTGCCAAAATTGTGCATTGGATTCTCGCCAGGTGTTTGTTTTACTGATAGTGAACAGAGATGATTGCAACTTCAAGCTGAAGAACAGTTCAAACACGGAATATTACACCGCAATAAAGTGCTTTTGGCACTAATGTTGCACCGACCTGTGATACCAATCTGAAGTCCATCTGACCAGCATTTTGGCATTATAAGCCGTAAATTTATCCAATGATCATTTAATTGCCCTGAATGTTGGTGAGTCTACGACTGTTGAAGGCAAGGCGATCTGCACCCTTACTACTCTCTGAGAAAGGAATCGACCTCGGCATCAATCACACTCAAATTACGTCGATGTGCCATTGTGCCAACCATCACCATTTGAAGAAAAAGGCCTTCACTGTCCACCTTAAAGCAACCTCTGATCATATTTTATGTCTCTATTAATTCACGTCTCAAAATTCTTATCTCAATCAAAAACAGCCTCAAGTCCCTCAGCCTTTCCTCGTAAGACCTTCCCTTCACAGAAGGCAACATCCGAGCAAATCTCGTCTACAACCTTTCCAATGCTTTCACATCCGTCCTATAATGTGGCGACCAGAACCGCACGCAACTCCACAAGTTTGTCCATACCAGACAAATGTCTGGAGCTGCAAAAGGATCGTTTGGCCCTGAAACTCATTCCCTCTCCCAATAAACACTAACACACTGTGCTCATTGCAAACAAATCCATCAACGTGTGTGTTAACTTTCAGAGTTTTATATACATGGACGCTGAGATTGCTTGGCTCATCTAAACTTCCAAGAACATTACAATTAGCCCAGAACGTTTTATTCTTGTTATTCATTCCGAAGTAAATCACCTCACACTTTTCCACAATAACCTCCATATGCCACCTCTGAGCCCCGATCTGCAGATTATTCATGTGTGTCTGTAACCTGCAGCAGACTTCGGCACTGTTGACAACTCCATCGACTTAGTGTATTCTGAGAATTTACTCATCCATCATCCCATGCTCGAACCCAGGTCATTTATAAAGGTGACAAACAGCAGTGGACCCAAAAATGAACCTTGTGGTACACCATGAATAACTGAACTCCAGAATAAATATTTTCCATTAACTACCATACTCTGTGTTCCTTCAGCGAGCCAATTACTGATCTAAACCGCTAAATCACCCTCAATCCCATGTCTCTGTATTTTATGCAACAGCCGACCGTGCCTTAGTGAAAATCGCATCCACCACGTCAACCACTTTACTCTCATCCACTTGTTTGTTGACTTTTCAAAGAGCTCAATAAAGTTTGTGAGGCACAGCATGCTATTCGGAAAATCGTGTTGACTGTTGTGAATCAACTTCTTCCTTCTTATGTGATCATATATCATATCTCTCATAACCTTTCCCAAAACTTCACCTTCAAGGAAATACAGCTCACTGTTCTATAATTTCCAGCGTTCTCCCTACTCCTCTTCGTGAAGAAGGGGACAATATTTGCTGAACTCGAGTCTTCTCGCACTAATCACATAGACACTGACGAAATAAAGTTGTTAGTCAAAAGTTCTGCGAACTCCTCCCACGATTCCCAGAGAATCCTATGATACATCCCATCAATCCCAGGGGACAAATCTATTTTCAGGCTTTCAAGAATTCCTAACAACTCGTCTTTACGAATATCAATTTCGTTTATTCCAACAGATTGCATCTCAAAATTCTCTTCGACAGCATTGTCTTTTTAATTTGAGATATGATGAAAAATATACATTCAGCGGCTCTCCTATCCTCGTACTCCGTTGACAACGTCCTACTACTGTTCTTGACAAGTCCGAATCATATCCTAGATATTCTTTTATTCTTGAAATGACAAGAGAAAGCTTCAGGGTTTCTAAAGACTTTTCATTTCCCCTCTTTGCTCTGAGTAGCTCTCTTTTTTGGTCCTTCCTTGCGAGCTTTTAATTTTCAAGTGCCCTAACTCAGCTTTCATATTACATGGTTACATGCACCGTCTTCTCCATCTTGACAAGAAATTCAACTTTTTGAGTAAAAATGTTTCCCTGTCTCAATCTCATATTCCCTGCATGACGCACACACACTTATCAAAGACATGCATGAGCGCATCCCTGATGCTCCATACTTCAGGTGTGCAAAACCCCTGCGTTTACTTTCCCATCTGGTTCATCCTAACTCTTGCCTGATCGCATCATACTGGCCTTTCTCCCAGCGGTACCTCATGCTCTGCGATATATATATATATATACATATCCATCATTAATAAACATACCGAATTGTGGTCAGTATCACCAAAGTGCTCACTTATCTCCAAATCGAACAGTTGACTTGCTTCATTACGCAGTACCAAATCCAATGTGTTTTTGATTCTTGTTGGCCTGTCTACTTGCTGCGTCACGGAACCCTCCTGCACACATTGGACAAAGACTGACCAATCGGAGCTCCTCAAACAATAACATTTCCAATCAATATTTGGAAAGTTAAACTTCCCCACTACAACTACCTTGTTACTTCCGTTCCTATCCAGAATCATCTTTGCAATCTTTTCCTCCATATCTCTAGAACATTTTGGTGGTGACCTGTACTTGCCTGATTTTAATCTCAGCCCATTCTAGTTCAGCAGATTGAGTCAGGTCCTCACTAAATATTCTTTCTGCTACCATAGTACTGCCTTTGACTAAAAATGCCACATCTTCCCTTCTTTAACGACTTCCCTGTTCTGACTGAAAAATCGAAACTGAGGTGCCAGGAAAAACCATTCATTTTTATCCACTCAGGATGTTGGTACCCTTCCGGGTCAGGTGAAGACAATCCTGTTTATTGAGATCCAACCGAATCCAGAATGATCCCCAACTCTCCAGATATCCAAATCCCTATCAGCTGCACCATCCTTACAACCACGCGTTCATCTGCTCTCTCCCAATTTTTTCCCTCACTCCAACGTGGCATGTGTAACAAAGCAGAGAGAACAACTCTGTTTGATCTAGATCTAAGATGTCACCCTGGATCCCTGAATATCTGCCATACATCCACATCACTTTTATTACATATGTTGTTAGTGCATATGTGAAACATGACCTCGGGCTGCTCCCCCTCCCCTTAAGGATCCTGAAAACACACTGCGAGACATCACAAACCTTGGTAACTTGGAGGTAACACATCAATCATGAGCCTGCCCTGTACCCACAGAAACTGCAGTCTGTCCCCCTTACTATGTAGTCCCCAATAATTATTGCTCTCCTCCCCTCTCCCCTACCCTTCTGATCACAGGGACAAACACTGTGCCAGAGTTCTGTACCCCATGGCTTACCCCACGTAGGACATCCCCCCAAAAAGTAACAAATACGGTATGCTTGTTGCAGATGGGCACAGACAAAGTGGATGCCTGCACTGTCTGCCTGTTCCCTTATCGTCTCCCGACTGTATCCCATCGACCTTTTTCTTGTACCTGAAGTGTAACTGCCTCCCTATAACTCCTCTCAATTCACCTCAGACTTCCGAAAGATCCAATGTCCAGCTCCAGTTCCATAAAGCTGTTACCAAGGAGATGCAGTTGGGTGCACTTCCCGTCGATTCAAATGTCAGAGACATTACTGAAAACTCTTCGCTCGCACATTATACAGGAATAACATTCAAATGGCCGACCATCCATTCCTAATATTCTGAATACACACACATATGCGTGTGTGTGTGAATTCAGAAAATTTGGAATGGATATATATATATATATATATATATATATATATATAAATGTGTGTGCGCATGCATGTATGTGTGTGTGTGCATATATATATATATATATATATATATATGTGTGTGTAAGTTGCAAAAGAACATTAAATAAAACAACATTTATTCAAAAAATATCTGATTTTGTGGAGTGTTCTGTCCTTGGGAAATACCTCAGTTACTTAAGACCAGCCATAAAGACTCCCTGTGTGAATATCCATCACTCACTAGAGATACAGAGGTGATTTTTGAAGTCGATGACGTTTCTCATGTCGCTGATCCTGCGCTGTGTTAAATTCTGGAAAGGATGTTTAGCTCGTATCATATTACTGATATTGCTGCAAACTCGCACAGTCCATTAAAACAATCCAAAAATTATTAGGTTTATCTCATTGGACATTTTGCTTGTTATCAGAAAAACTGGAATAGAAATGATAAAGATGTTTTTAAGTACTGCTATGAAGATTACAGAATTCAAACAGGATTTTTTTTCGTGCCTTGTCACTAGATATGGTTGGGGGAGATGAGTGAGCTGCAAATGAACTCACTCCCTTCTCTGTGATTGCAGCCAAATTTTCCAATGCAACAGATGAAAGAACAAGGGTGCATCACATCGGCAGGTCAGTTCCAACTCACGATAGTATAGTTTCACTTTGATTATCGCCACCGTCTAATTTATTAGCTGAGTTGGGAGATCAGGATCCTGACGGTATGCTGAGACATTGCGCAAATTATTCCCACACTGTTGGCATCATTTTATATCATAAACCAGTTATGCAGCAGACTGAGCTAACCGGCTTCCCTTGAATGCTGAGCTAACACAAACTGCTCAGTTCTTTTACAATTTATAGAATTTCACGTAGAACAAGCTGCTCAACCTTTCCTCACAATCAGCTCATTCTACACTTAGTCGTGCTCAGTTGCAGGAGTTATGAAGTTTCTTTCCAATTAACGTTAACCAATTAGAGAGTGTGCACCTTTTGTACCCATTCTAGCCGCCCAGACTCCATATCCCGGTGAAATTCACTCCTTGTATGTCTTCACGCATCTTTACAAATGTTTTAGAATCAGCTTCTGAATAATTTTTCCTGAGAAAAAGTAATCATTTTCGAATTCAATAGCTGTAGAAAGAAAAAGAATGCGAGCTCCAAACTTCTCTTTATCATTCATCGCTAGTTTTCAAGTTCTGTACTCTAGATTTAGATCTATCCGAATGAGGAAATTTCCCTCCTGTTTACTCTCACCAAATTCATATCGCCGAGAAACCTTCTATACGGACACATCTCAGTTTTACCTGGTTTCACGCCACATGATCTATTCGTCTTTTCCACGATCCCATGAAACCCCGCTTTCTCCTTTCAAATGGCATTCCCCCCACTACATCGTTGGCTTCCTTTCCATGTTTCTGTTTCCAAGTAAACGCTGTCTATTCTTCCTGATGTCTTTTCATTCCAGTCATCGCCATCCATGTCTTTTATCATCTCTTTATGTCCCAGTATAGTCCATGTTGAGAAAGGATGCTGGGGCCAAAACAACACATGAAAACCCGTTCTAATGCTGCATACTACCATTACCAATGTAGGGAAAATGGGAGCTAGTTCAGTCAAAAGTGAATCCGTTGGTTGTTGCACAATGGATCAATCACTGATTTGGTCGTGCCTGTTTTTTCCTCACTTTTCTCCCTTGTCTGAACATGTGCTAAAGCAACACAATAAGGGAACATGGAATGCCTACAGTTCAGAAATTGGCTATTCGATGCAACAAATGCACACCAATCCTCCGGGAATTAACCCTCACAGAACAATTCCTTACCCTTTTTCTCTTTATTTGCTCCTGAATAAGGCACCTTACTGACCGTCGACCCAGTTGTCGGCAAATCATATCTCTGGCGCCGTGAGGCAGCAGTGATAACCAGTGAGCCACCTTGCGGCCCTGCACAATTATGCAAGGCACATGCGGACGCGTTTGAAATGTCAAAGACGCTCGACTTTTGTTGTTGCCCTTATCAGGAACAATAAATCCAGATTCGCTGACCAAGAAATTAACCCAAACCACAGCGGTGAAAGCGCTGTATCGTAACCACTAGTCGACCAGGAAGGACGGCATGTGCAATAGCGTCTTCTCTTAACAGCATAGGTTTATTTTCCTGCGATGAGAAATTCCTTCCAAAAAAGAGTGCTTGTGACACCGTCCTTTTACAGCACAGAATAATACATTATGTCAGTGCCAGTCATCAAACATCCAAATATTCTCGTTTCCAATTTCCACTCATAGGCCCACAGCCTGACGTCTGAAATGTTTATCTGAATGAAACTTTCCCTGCAAAGTTTTAATCTCAAACGAACCAGTGAATGACACTGAAGTCAGATACCGTCAAATTTGTTCATGAACTGCGGGACAACTGAACCCCATTTTGACCCATAGAGGGAACTAGACAGACACATCTTTTGAAAGTGACGAAGGTCTCAGGAGAGCCCAACTTCCAAAAAATGACGAATTGACCCGTTTGGACTATTCTTTCTTCATGACTCGCTTTAAAACCCGATTCGGTTTACATAAGCAGAGGGGTAAACAGGCGGGAGGCTGTCCCTCAAGGATTGTCCCAATCGGCAATAATAGATACCTGCTAAACGTTGACTTCTCCAACTCTGAGGCAGCCTGGCAAGCTGTGGTCTTCCAACTTCCTGCCTGTTTAAATGGATTCCAGCAGATTCATGTCTCTACGTAAGGAACAGAAGCATTCAACCACATCCCTGTACGTTTTCCTCCCCCATTGTTTCACCGTTACTTTTCTGCTTTTCATGAATCACGTTGTTCTTCCTGCCAAATGAAGGCATTCTTCGCATCAGAAGCTTGTCATCCTCATGTTCCTCGAAAGAAAACCCGTATGTGGACTTCCAAACTGAAACAAATGGGGCCGGGGGGGTGGGGGGGGGGGGGGGGGTGGTGTCTGCCTATAAAATGACTTCCAGCTATTCCTTCAAAAATAATTCCTAACAACATGGAGAACGCACCTTCGGATGCTTGCTGCAATAGTTTCAAGGAAATTCAGCAAGGCTGTAGTGTGAATCGAGGTTACAACCCCGGGCTCGAACCACTGAGCTATGGCAGCACTAACGTATGAAGCGTTTTGAGACTGACAAAAGATGATGACCTCTAGCAGAAAAACTTCGGTGATCTCATTTTTGTGATACAAGCTTCGTTTTGTGTGACAAAATACGATTTGAAACCCACTTCTTTGATCACTTGTTTGATATATCACTTTGTCAGCTTCCCAATATCTCATAATGTGACAGGGATCAACATTTGTTTAAACTCACACAAGGTAGAAGCTTTGAAGCTTCTTTTATATAAAAGGCACGATGTAGTATTGATACCAGTTCATTACCCTTGATTTCAGCATGTATTGCAGTTTTTCTCAATCACTTGGTGAGTAATTCCTTTCCTTTTGCCTGGTGCGATTTACGTGGCCACGGGAATTCATAATTTATGGCCTTGGCAGGTGACGTTTAGGCACCAAACGTGAAACAGTTCAAATCGAACATGCTCCGGAGGTTGGAATTCGAGGGAATGCAGAATATCTGAGAGTGCACTTTAAAACATAATCTTGGGTGTCGTGTCCGCTGGCTGGTTTGGCATACTGTTGACCAGCTCTATTTGCTATTGAGTGGGCTGGAGGACATGACAGTGATAGATAGAAGGAAGACAGTCAAGAGATTTGTAGAAAATGATGAAAAATTTGAAATTTTGCCGCCCGGTGATGGATGAGCATCCCTTGTTGTGAGTACTCTCACATGCTGGAGTGGTATTGGAAGACCTCAGGATTACATCATTGGGTGAATAACCTGCAACACCTTCCCTTCCACCCTGTGGGAACCCTTGTGGAAAGATAAAGCTGCGAAGGCCGCAGTGCACGTCTGGGAAAATGGGCGTTCGTAAAAATGCCATTCAGATAATGCACAATGAAACAGTGAACAGAACGCAAGTACACCCTTGAATAGAAGCAGTGGGAGTTAGACCATAGAACATAGAACATAGAACATTACAGCGCAGAACAGTCCCTTCGGCCCTCGATGTTGCGCCAACCTGTCATACCAATCTGAAGTCCCTCTAACCTACACTATTCCATGTACGTCCATATCCTTGTCCAATGACGACTTAAATGTACTTACAGTTGGCGAATCTACTACCGTTGCAGGCAAATCATTCCATACCCTTACTACTCTCTGAGTAAAGAAACTACCTCTGACATCTGTCCTATATCTATCACCACTCAATTTAATTCTATGCACCCTCGTGGTCGCCGTCACCATTCTTGGAAGAAGGCTGCCCCTGTCCACCCTATCTAAACCCTCTGATTATATTATATGTCTCTATTAAGTCACCTCTCAACCTTCTTCTCTCTAACGAAAACAACCACAAGTCCTCACCCTTTCCTCGTAAGACCTTCCCTTCATAACATGCAACATACGAGTAAATCTCCTCTGCACCTTTTCCAAAGCTTCATCATCCTTCTTATAATGTTGTGACCAGAACTGTATACAATAGTCCAAGTGCGGCTGCATTAGAGTTTTGTCCAGCTGTAGCATAACCTCATGGTTCCAGAACTCGATCCCTCAATTAACAAAAGCTAAATTCTGTATGCCTTCTTAACAAACTTGTCAACCTGGGTGGCAAATTTCAAGGATCTCTCGACCTGAACACCGAGATCTCTCTGCTCACCTACACTACCAAGAAACCTACCATTAGCACAACACTTTGCATTCCGGTTGTTCCGATCAAAAGGAATCACCTCTCACTTGTCCGCATTAAACTCCATTTGCCACCCCTCAGCTCTGCTCGGTAGCTTAGCTTTGTCTCTCTGTAAACTACAACATCCTTCATCACTATCTACAACTCCACCGACTTTAGTGTCGTCTGCAAATTTACTAACCCACCCTTCTACGCCCTCATCCAGGTCGTTTATAAAAAATAACGAACAACAGTGGACCCAACACCGACCCTGGCGGTATACCACTGGTAACTGGACTCCAGGATGAACATTTCCCATCAACCACCACTCTATGTCTTCTTTCAGCAAGCCAATAACTGATGCAAACTGCTAGATCTCACAAAATCCCATTCCTCCGCATTTTGTGCAATAGCCTACTGTGGGGAACCTTATCGAACGCCTTGCTGAAATCCATATACACAACATCAACCGGTTTACTCCAATCGACCTGCTTGGTCACCTTCTCAAAGAAATCAGTTAGGTTTGTGAGGCACGACCTACCCTTCACAAAACCATGCTGACTATCCCTGAACAAATTATTCCTTTCCAGATGGTTATAAATCCTATCTCTTATAAACTTTTCCAACAATTTACCAACAACTGAAGTGAGGCTCACAGAGTTAAAATTAACAGGATTGTCCCCACTCCCGTTCTTGAACATGGGAACCATATTTGCTATCCTCAGGTCTCATGGCACTATTCCTGTAGACAATGACGATTTAAAGTTCAATGCCAAACGCTCGGCAATCTCCCACCGGCTTCCCAGAAGATCCCAGGATAAAGCTCATCCGGCCCAGGGGGCTTATCTATTTTCACATTCTGCAGGATTTCTAATACCTCCTCCTTGTGAACCTCAATCCCACCTAGTCTAGTAGCCTGTATCTCAGTATTCTCCTCGACAACATTGTCGTTTTCTAGACTGAATACTGTTGAAAAGTGTTCATTTAGTGCTTCCCCCATCTGCTCTGACTCCACACACAACTTTCCACTGCTATTGCTGATTGGGCAAAATCTTACTCTCGTCATTCATTTATTCCTTAAATACCGTTAGAAAGCCTTAGTGTTGACCATGATTCTATCCGCCAAAAACTTCTCATGTCTCCTCCTGGCTCATCTGAGCTCTCTCTTTCGGTCTTTCCTGGCTAACGTGTAACCCTTAAGCGCCCTAACTGAGCCTTCGTCTCTCATCCTAACATAAGCCTTCTTCTTCCTCTTGTCCAGACAGTCTACTTCCTTCGGAAACCACGGATCCCGCTCTCGACACCTTTCACTCTTCCTGACAGGTACATACTTATCTCGGAAACACAGTAGCGTTTCCTTGAATAAGCTCCACGTTTCTAATGTGCCTATCCACTGCAGTTTCCTTCTCCATCCTATGCTTTCTAAATCTGGCCTAATCGCATCATAATTGCCTTTCCCCCAGCTGTAACTCTTGCCCAGTGGTACACACCTATCCATTTCTGTGTCAAAAGTAAACATAACAGAATTGTGATCGCTATCACCAAAGTGCTCACCTACTTCCAAGTCTAACAACTGGCCGAGCTCATTACCCAGTACCAAATCTAATGTAGCCTCGCCCCCAGTTGGCCTGTCTACATACTGTGTGAGAAAGCCCTCCTGCACACATTGGACAAAAACTGACCGATTTATAATACTCGCACTATAGTGTTCCCAGTCAATATTTGGAAAGTTGAAATCCCCCATAACAACTACCCTGTCATTCTCACTGCTATCGAGAATCATCTTTGCTATCCTTTCCTCTACATCTCTGGAACTATTCGGAGGCCAATAGAAAACTACCAACAGGGTTACATATCATTTCCACTTTCTAACTTCAGCCCATATTACCTCGGTTGACGAGTCTCCAAACATCTTTTCTGCAACTGTAATACTGTCCTTGACCAACACTGCCACAGGTCCCCCCTCTTTGACATTCTTCTCTGTTCTTACTGAAACATCTAAATCCTGGAATCTGCAGCAACCATTCATGTCCCTGTTCTATTCATGTCTACGAAATGGCCACAACACCGAATTCCCAGGTACCAACCAATCCTGTAAGGTCATCGACCTTACTCCAGATGCTCCTGGCGTTCAAGTAGGCATACTCCAAACCAACGTCTTGTTTACCGGTGCAATCTTGCGACCCTGAAACTTGTTTTGGACCTCCCTACTCTCAAACTTTTCGATACTTGAACTACAATTTTGGTTCCCATCCCTCTGCTGGATTAGTTTAAACACACCCCAATAGTCTTAGCGAATTTCCCCCCAGGATATTGGTACCCCTCTGGTTCAGATGAAGACCATCCTGCTTGTACAGGTCCCACCTACCCCAGAAAGATCCCCAATTATCCAATAATCCAAAACCCTCCCTCCTGCACCATCCCTGTAGCCACGTGTTCAATTCCACTCTCTCCATATTCCTTGCATCACGAGCACAACAGCAGGGAGGAATTTGAAAGGACGGATGGAAGTGTATTATGACCGTGACTTCCAAACGAATAGATTAGAATTTGAGCTGCAGAAGAGCAGAGACGTGGAAGAGTTAATGATGTTAATGAAGTGCAAGTCGGCTGACATGGTGATTTTGGGGATATGTGGTTAAAAACACATCAGGAAGTGAAGTATGTCACCATGGTTATGACGTGCCTGTTCAGACTCAGACAATTACCAGGGAGGAGATTGAATCAGTGGCGAGGCATTTTCTCCGAGGACTTGGTCAATGATGCCTTCCAGCTCATGTCATCCACTTCCCTCAACTCCGCTCCCAAAACTCATCCCTCCAACTGAGACGAGGACAGAACTCCCTTCAACATCACTTTAAAATCCAGCACCCTCTGTAGACATCATGTTATCCTCCGGTATTTCCGTCAGCTGCAAATGAAACCCATCAACTAAGATGTGTTTCCCTCCCCACCCCTACCCACTTTCTGTAAATATCATTCCCTCTTCGACTTCCTGGTGGTGCACGCCCCCGCCAAACCACCTTCCCATCCGCTCCCAGCAAACTTTTCATTCCAACTCGGGATTTGCAAAATATCCATCCACACCTCCGCCCTCAACTCTGTCCAAGACCCCAAAGGACCCTTCCATGTCCATCAGAGTTTCACCTGCATTTTCACGCATGTCATTTACTGTATCCATTGTTCCCTTTGCAGTCTCCTCGACAATGAGGAGATCAGATGCCTAATTACAGACCAATTCGGAAAACATCTCCGGGACACCCGCACCAAACAACACCACTGGCCTCTGGCCAAACATGTCAACTCTCCCTCCCACACAGCCAAGTTCATTCAGGTCCAGGGCTTCTGCCGCTCTCATGAACTGTCCTGTCTGTCCATCTTCCTTCCCACCTATCTGCTCAACCCTGCGCTGCGACCGATAATCATTACCCCATCTCCATCCTCCTATCACACTCTCAGCTACTTTGTCCCAGCCACACACGCTCCCATTTGTCTCTCTACCCCCACGCTTCACGAACCTCTTACCTGATGAAGGCTCGTGCCCGAAACGTCGACTGTCTTGCTCATTGGATGCTGCCTGCCCTGCTGTGTTCTTCCAATATCACACTTCCAACTCAGTGGCGTCGAGGCAGTGGATTTTGAGTTCGGGACAGAAGTCAGATGCCTCAGTTTTGCAATGATTCAATTGTACGGAATGTCTGCTCCATCAGGACTGGATGGCAGACAAGTCAAGACAGTGTTTGACCTGGAGGGAACAGGGAGGTGATCGTGTTCATATCCACCTGCTGACCCGCTGGTCTCTGTGGTGGAGGCTGTGTGCATGAAAGATTCTGACATCATTCTCTTCAAATTCTTCGTGCCGAAAATCCCTTACCTTCAGACCTTATCTTCAGACAGAATCTCGAGTCTTGTGAAAGACGGTTTCACACTCTCATTTTTCGATAACATCAGATTTGCAGGCTTTTAGAAGGGGAAGATTTACAAACCAACCTCCCCACCATAATCTGAGGAAGCCGCGCAGTTTATCCCAAATACAACTTGATCAGATTTCGAACATGAAATGAAAAAGCTCTGGTTACAGTAGGAGAGAAATCGTTCACTTATCGTGTGCTTGGACTAGGCTTCTACCTGTCATCAGACCTGACACACCGCAATTGCAGTCATACTGAGGAAAGACTGGGGAAACGTGGGGATCCACTCCCTGTCTGAGCTGAATTCCCGTGGACGCAATGATACCAGGAACAAACCATTCACCTCTCAGAGTGTGGGAAGGGATTCACTCTGTCTCTGACCTGCTGCGACACCTACTCGTTCAAAATGATGAGAAACTATTTCAATGTCTGAACTGCGGAAAATGCTTTAAAACATCCAGCGATTGGAGAACCGAACATCTCGCTCATACTAATGAGGAGCTTTTTATCTCTCCGAACTTTGGAAAATGTTATCAACTCTCTATATGCTTCATCTTTGAGAAATATGCTCACATTAATAAGAGTCCATTAAGAATCATAAAGACCTGACGTGTGATCCACGTGCTCACCCGGGGGAGAGACGTCTCCAGTTCCAAATTTGTGGGACATGCTGTAACGTCCGAGCGACCGGATGGCTCATCACCTTTCACATAGCATTAACAGGTCTTTCTAAATGCCCTGACTGCGGGAAGTGCTGCACTCTTTCCTGAATACTAACGTGTCATCAACGTGTTCACACTGAAGATAGATACTAATCACTACAAACGTCCCTGGGGACAGTATATCATGAACGTCTTCACATTGAGGAGAGACCTTTCAAACATGTAGTTTGTGGGATGTGCTCTCTAGTCTCTGTAGTACTGATGTCCTATCGATATTTTCGAATTGTGAGAGACGTTTCAAGTGTATTTATTCCGGGAATAGGTTCAAGCAATCATCTTAACTCTCAGCACACCATCTGTTTTGCAGTTGTCAGCAAGCATTTACCTGCTCCATGTGAGAAAAACAGTTAGGTCACTCATCGACCCTGCTGAGAGAGTAGAGGGATCCCACTGAGGGATGGAATTCACTCACTCATCGACCCTAAAGAGACAGCGTAGAGTTTACATATCTCAACACCGATTGAACTTTGTTCATCACATTCAGGTCTGAAAGCAAAGTTTTAATATTCTAGATAACAATCAAATAAATCAGCTTTGTGTTAAACACAGTATCGAAGGTCATTGGAAGGATGGGATTACAGAGTACGAGAACCACCAGCACAGGTTGTCAAGGAGAAATCACATTTGACAAATATATTATAATACTTTGAGGAAGTAATGAGCAAGTGAGACGAAGTCAAGACTGTGGAGGTGACCGGCTTGAATTTCCATAGACATATGTCGAGGTGCAGTATGGCAAACTGCTAAATAAGAGGCCATGGATTGAGGCTTGGCTGACTGGCAGAAGGCAGACAGTTGGATGAAGAGGTCTCTTCCAGGATGGCAGCCCGTGACTAGTGGAGTTCAAATGAGTCAGGGTTGGCACCACAGCTATTCACATTATGTATTAATGATCCATTCAAAGGAACTGAGGGTGTTGTTGTTCCATTTGAAGAAGACACAATGATAGATGGAAGGCCAGATCTTATTGATGAAGCGGGCATGCTGCAGAATGACTTGAAAGGAGTGAGTGCTTCGAAAAACGTTGTAGTTGCCATACTTTGTGGAAAATATGAGGTGGGAAGAGTAGAGTCATAGACAATTTTCTGAAAGCAGAAAGAATTCCAAGTTCAATTTTCTCTTATGTTTAGCATGCAGTTTCAGTTGATGTTTAGGAAGGCAAATACAATGTCGGCGTTCAGTTCAAGCAAATTAAAAAGCATGGGCAGAGGTTTAGGCCTCAGTCAATAGGAGTCTCTGGAACATTGCATTTGGAACATTGAGAGTAGGATTTGGCCCCATATCTAAGTGATGGTTTGTTTTGAGTGGTGGATAGGAGGTTTATAATGGCTGACTCAGTGGTGAGTACTAATGTCTTGCAACCTCCGCGATGTTTGTTCAATATCTACTTTGGACGAATGTGAATTTGGAGTTGGCACATCCTGTCCGTTTCAGCCTGCGTTTCCGCTCCAGACTCAAGATGTGTGGCTGACGTTCTTTCGTCATGGGAAATTCAGAGTTATAGGAATTGGGTAGAGGTGTGAGTTGGGTGCGATTCCCTTCGCATGATTAGTGGGGATTTCTTGGTCCGAATGTCCGAGTCTCTGGACAATTGCATTTGGAACATTGAGAGTAGGATTTGGCCCCATATCTAAGTGATGGTTTGTTTTGAGTGGTGGATAGGAGGTTTATAATGGCTGACTCAGTGGTGAGTACTAATGTCTTGCAACCTCCGTGATGTTTGTTCAATATCTACTTTGGACGAATGTGAATTTGGAGTTGGCACATCCTGTCCGTTTCAGCCTGCGTTTCCGCTCCAGACTCAAGATGTGTGGCTGACGTTCTTTCGTCATGGGAAATTCAGAGTTATAGGAATTGGGTAGAGGTGTGAGTTGGGTGCGATTCCCTTCGCATGATTAGTGGGGATTTCTTGGTCGGAATGTCCGGTTTGCACATTTTAGGTATTCCATTAGAACAACGTTGATCGCAGGGATTTAGGCCTTGTCATAAGAACTTTTAACGGAGGTGACACCTTCCATAAAAACACATGGTTTCAAGTGAACGTCTTGAACGATATAAGGAGTGCAGGGACATTCTTGAGGAGGACATCATAAAGATCAATGGAGAATATTAAATAGCCTCAGACCATAAAGTTAAGCATAATCTAAAGAGATTCTGCAAGTACATAAAGAAATTTAGACCAAATAGGATCACTTAAAGATGAAAAAGCTCACCTATCTTGATCCTCAGCAGGTGGAGAAACATATAATGTTCATTTCGCATCAGTTTACACTGTGAACAACGAAATGGTTGGTACTGAATACTGATGTTTTGAAAGTAGTTCACATTGAAAAGGGGAAGTGCTGGAGGACCTGGAAAATATAAAGTTGGATATTTCTGTGGTATCTGATCTCCTGTATCCCGGAAACTTGTGGGAAGTTAGGGAATGAAACTGTTGGGCCCTTCGTAGAAATATTTTTATCATCTATTATTACGAGTGAGGCAACGAATGACTGGGGGATGGCTAATGTTGTGTCTTTGTTTAGAATGGAATTCATGGAGAATTCTGGGATCGATAGACCTGTGTGTCTGGTTATGGTCGTGGGTAAGTTGTTGGATGCAATTCTAAACGATAGGATTTATTTGAATTTTTAGATACAAGGAATGAATCGGGATAATCAGCTTGGTTTTGCACAAAATTGATTGAGTTTTTTAAGGGCGTAACCAAGAAGATCAATGAGGACATAGTGGTAGAGTTTGCTCACTTGGGCTTTAATAAAAGCTTTTACACTGTTCCACATGGTTGACTAATTCATAAAGTTAAATCGCATAAGTTAAATGTAAGGATTCCAATTAGATATAAAATTAGTTCGATACCAGGATGCTGAGAATGGTGGTGGAAGGTAATTTTCAGACAGGAGGACTGTTACCAATGGTATTCCCACTGGCTGAACGCACATTCATTTTATTTTTCATTTAAATAAATGAAGTACGTGGGAAGATAGAAAGCATGGTAAGTAAGTTTGCAAAATTGGTAGTAGAATGGACAATAATAAGGTTCTGAAAGGTTGTGAAGCGATTTTCTCGTCAGGTCAGTTTCTCTCTGGCCTCGAGTTTAAAAAGCGTGTGGGGGAGGAGTTGTGAAGGGCCATTCGTCCATCGTGAAGCGTACGTTATCAGGCATCCATCTATTCTCGTCCCAGTTTGCAGCAATGAGATTGTCTATGTGATCTGAAATGACATAACAATGGTACTGAAGGTTGACCTGGTCACACTGTTGTAACCCCTTTGAGGAACGTATTCTCATGTTCAAATACAGACGCAGTCACGCAGGCACATTCCCTGATAGTGACAGAGTCCTCAGGATTATACCCATTCCATGTGCTTTATGTCTACAAGTATCTCCGGAGAAAGGCGGCTTTAAGTGGAATACAAGGCACTTCGCCAGAAAATGTGTACCGTTGCTGTGGATACTGAGCTGAAATGGTCCCAAACGCTTCTCATGTGAAACTTTCAATAACACAAATCCCACCAAAACAAGCCCTCTGGCTCCTGGGACCTGACAGGTTCGCACCCAGCAGACATTCCTCACTAAAAACAGCGGACACACGGCAAAATCTAAGCAATTTCATTTCTCGTCTTGTTCTGTTTCTGTCGCTGACACACCTCCAGCTTCCTCTGAATGACTAGTCCCAATGTTAATGAGCTGTTTGATATAAACACAGGCACATCGAAAAAGTAATCTTTATTTCAAAAGCAGAGCCAGGGAATTAAGCTGCAAGGGCTTGCTCTCTGCTGGGTCATGAAACATCACGGTCTCGTTGTCTTCATTATCATATAGACTGATTCCACAAATATGCAACACAACCGTTATTACCAATTGAAATGTCCTAATGAATACCGTGACTGACAGAAAGATCAGCGGAGAGTAGCTTCGATCCCTTCCTCGCCGAGGGACATTTTGCAAAGAATGTCCTGTTACTTGACAAAATGACCTCCTCAAAGCTGGCCATGGAAGTGTCTAGCACAATAATATCAATTGGCCCACTATGGCTGCACCAGTCCAACACATTCCCCTGAACTGTTCTTATCTCATTTGGCGTCAATTGGTTCAGTGGGGCAAATGTATTCAGTCATGGAAGTGCACAACTAAATGGGTCTTACCTGCTCTGAAGTTTTCTAACTTTTCCATCCTGACAGGCAGTTGGTTGCAGATTCCTAACGTTCCTTATCTGAGTTATCCGCATTTCACTTAATCCTGCGATTTGAATTTCAAACAAGAAAGCAGAGAACAAGTACTCTTCAAGTTCACTCTCGGCTCTCAATCACAGTCAGCAAAATGCTTAACTGCATGAGGAATCCACATTGCATTTAACGCCCATCGCCTAAACCACATGGCCACATCTGCAGAAGCGTGCTACTAAACTGGTTTCAAGTCCTCCCTCCCTGTGGAGCTGAGGGACAGGCAATCATTGTTCGATTTGTTTGAATTCAATCACCACAGTTTCGACAGCGTTAAATGTCAGGACATGTTTGGTCTGTGTAATCAATCTCGATGGTTGAAATGGTCATTCATTTCAAAAGAAAGGGAGAGATTGCAGGAGAAACTAAACAGATCTGGCAGCATCTGGGGAAAGACAAATAGAGACAACGATTCGGAGCTTCTCCAGGAGTTTTTCCCGAACTCTGTTTTCTCCGACAGGTAATGGCAAAACTGCCGAGTTCCTTCATCAGTTTCTGTTTTTGTTTTAGATTCCGAGTGTCCACAATTAGCCAGTCAACAATACAATAACGCATTTGTGGTTCCTCACTGGATTTGGTTTCCGTTTGTATGCATATCCCTGACCCTATTAAAACCCAAAAGTGCACAGCAAAGGAGTCGGATGGATAAGAACACCGGCCGCTCCATGCGTGGGTACACGTTCTCGGTTAACAGCCAAACGCGAGGACTAATTGTTCCACAGAGACTTGGTAGTCCCTTGTAGCCGGCCCCTTGCAGGATCTCCTAAAGCAGACTGTCAGTGAATTCAAGCTTTCGCCTGCCCTTCGCAGAATGAAAATTGTCCCCAATCGGTTAAAGTTTCCAAAATGAATCCTGGGGCATTCGTTGAGGACAATAGGAACAGTCTGATCTCATGCTTTGCAAACACATACATGTCACCGGGAAATAGCTCTCCTAAAACGGGGAACTTCTCCCTTTGAGCTTTCTGAGGAACATTTTCCTGACGTTGGTAAAAACCCAAAACTGTGCGGACAAAAAACAACAGATGGTGTGAGAACAGTTGTCGCTCTGTTCCTGGGTCGTAGGAGAACAGCAACCTGTCAGTGAAGAGCCGAACGCACTGACTAACATCGTCACAGAGACTGATGAGCCAACGGCTTCAATGACCCCCGAATGCAAGCTGCAGCCTGCTCCTCCCATATTGACAATCATCCTTAATTAGCATTTTTTCCTAAGTCAATCCAGGGAAATTCACGGTGAAGACATGGGAATAGTCTGATCCCACCCTCTATAGACGCACCCATGACACCGGAACCAGTTATCCTCCAACCGGGATTGTCTCACTTCCAGCCTTTCAGTGTCCTATCTGTTCCCGCGATTTCGGATTGCCCTGGAGCTGAGATGAGATTTGACATCCTGACGTTCAGGAACGAGAACCCTTCACTATCATAGATCATTTCATGTCCAGAGAAGATCAGAGTCAACGTACCGGCCTCCGAAAGAACGGAAAGATTTCTAAACTGTCTCTGCCCAGTCGGCCATTTCACCCTTCACTTTCCACTGAATCCGCGGCCCAAGGATTATGTGACGATTCAGAAAGCTCGAGTCTGGGATTTCTGTTTTGCTTGTTGACAGTTTTCCCACTGGACAAGTGGCAACATGTTCCCAGATTCTTTTCACAATCCTCTGCTTTGCACCATGTACAGAGATTCACGACACTGGGAATGTTTTGTTTGGAGCAAAGAAGATTAATGGGAAATTTCTTGGGGACGTTTATAATGATGTGGGAGAAAGAGCTGTGGATGGGCGGATTAATGGTCAGGAGGAACTGCTGCCTCTGACCAGGGTAATTGACCAGAGGACGAGGAGTGAAGACGTTTAATGGAAAAAGACAACTTGTTTCAAATAAACTCAGTGAAACCCATATCCCATGCTTTTTCTTTTAGGTCAGGTCCGTTTCTTCTTCAGAACGCAAGTTTCCTGCATGTCAAGAAATGAGCAGACCTGAGAACATATCGAGTTGTTTAGGCGAGATTTCTGGAGTTGCAGCGATAACTCTTCCAACAAGAAAACATGTAAAATCAACTCTGAGGGAAATGTGCTCGGTATTGATGAGAGATAGAATGAATATGAAGGATCCCTTTTCATGAGCAGAGAGATTCATAACACGGCAATGGTCGATTAATAAAGATGCACTTCTGTCGCGCTTTTCAGCTCCACTTTAATCACAGGCACTGAAGCACCTGTGAAGCAGATATGTCATTGTCAATAATAATGTGCTAATCAAGGCAGTTTGTTCAAACAGAGGTGAAAAACGAAAACTCAGGACTGGCACTGGAAACGCCAGGGAGATTATTTTTTACTTTAAAAGTTTGTCCTGCTCTTGTTTATATCCAAAATAGTGCAGGATCAGTGATCCTAATCTCAGGGGAAGGCGTTACCCTCTTAAGAAACAAATGAGGAGGAAGTTCTCACATTCAGTGGGTAGCAAGTATGTAGAAGTATTTACAACCAAGGCCTGTTAAGACTGGGTATGTTCAAGGCTTCAATTATCTCTCTGTAAATAGCATGGAGCAAGTGAAAGTGTGAAATGTGTCCAAATTTGCTGACAATACACTCGTGGGAGCGCATGTTATGATAAGATCATGGCAATATGCATAGGCATATAGATAGATTAGGTGAGTGGGGACAAACTATTCACGTGCAGTTTCATGTCCGGATTATGAGGTCATGCACTTTGGTCGGAAGAGTCAAAAGAGAGATTACTATTAAAATCGAGAGAAAGTAGAAGAAACGTGTGACGCAGCGGAATATTATACACGGCACAAAGTTTAGTAACATATTCTTTCCCTGACAAAAAGGATGGCTTCCTTTCCGAATGCTAACAATGAAAGAGATTGTTCCCCAGGAAAGAAAAATAACTGAAACTAATAGCTTAATCAAAAATTTAGAAAAGACTTGAATCATTCCAATGGGTGACGTTGATGTTTATGGCTCGCTAACATTTGTTTCCAATGGGGCTGGGAGTGGGAGTTAGGGGACCTGGGGAGTGGAAGTCAGTTTACCCATGATTACTGTCATCCTTCATCTGTCTACGTCATTTTGTACGTTTTATTTCGCATTTTGGTTCCTGTGAGTGCCCTTGTAAACTATACCCGCTGGTGACTTATTTCCCTGGTTGGTCTCCATCACGACTCGAAAGAATTCAAAATTCTTTTCTCCTTGATTTCGGTGATCTCTAATCAAATGTCACCAGTACCTCGATATTTTCTACGCCTGTCTGCCTTCTTGCAATGTCAGTTGATCCGTCACTGTGTTACTGTTTCACAAATCAAGAACAAATCAAACAGCATCAATAGCATCTCGGTTCAGAACGCAGATAACTACAGCCGCTCCCCAGAGCACTGCCAATTGTGCGATCACAGAAGCACACATTGTACAGCCAGGAAACTTAAAACAACAGAAACACTCTTTTGGGTTACGGACCTGGTTGTATATCTCAATCAGCAAACGAATTTTACATTGGTGATCTCAACAGTTCCCTCACACAAGGAACTAAATAATGCTGCAGACGGAGGAGAAAGTGAGGACTGTAGATACTGGAGGTCAGATTCGAGAGTGTGGTGCTGAAAAACACAGGTCAGGCAGCATCCGAGGAGCATGATAATCGACGTTTTGGCCGAATGCCTGATGAACTACACATGTCAGAAACGTCCATTCTCCTGCTTCTTGGATGCTGCCTAACCTGCTGTACTTTTTCAGCAACGCACTCTCCATTGCTGCACCATGTCACACAATCCGAGCTTCGAGCCACGGAATCAGCGACACTCAGTGTCATGAGTCAACCTACTGCGGACACCTGGCAGTGGTGTTTTGTGTCAAGTTGATCTTCATGAATGTGTATCGTGAGTTGTCTGTCCTTTATAATGTTTCCTGCAGTCACTACGTGCAACATTGTTTGTCCAAATTTGTCCTGCAGATGATGGGTATTTGGTCCATTTTTTGGTGAGTTGTTGTCAAACGTGGCTTTCGGTTTATGTTGTCTCATAAATCCGAGTGGTCAGAGGAGTCTGGTTGTACGTGCCGAGACATTTTTTTTACCTATAATGTAGAGTGATTGGTGTGTTGGGTCATGGCATGTCCTCCTCGCGTTGATTTTGGCAAGGGATCTGCGGCAATATCTACTGTTGCAAAGCATTTCTGGAGGATCCAGTAAACAGCACAACCAACTGTTCCGAGTAGCAATGCACAGCGATGACGAGGACAACAAATTCGACTGGGTCAACACAAAAATAATAGGACAAGCTAAATAAAGTGCAGCCAGAGAATTTCTGGAATGACGAGACTCATCCAATGACTCCATCAAAAAACAGTTGATCTGGACCCAACATACTGGGACATGCAAAGGACGACAAGAACCAGCAACTGAAAGCTGTGGGAAGGAAATCAAATCAATTCGAAACGCTTCAGGACAGCAGCGTTTCACGCGAGTTTCATCTGCCTTGAGGATATCACCGACAGAGGGGAGGAAACGGCCGCAAACCAATTTCCCAAAACCACCAAACATCCCCACACCATCTGCACCCTTCACTGGAACTGCAGATCTTTACACAAATCTTGAAACCCTCAAACAGTCAGAGCCGCCCCAGCGGGAAAATGAACCCTGGCCTCCCACGTGACAACTGAGGTTACCAAACGCCACACGGTGCATGTCAGAGCTAACTGAGCCTGCAATTACTTGTGCATGTTCTTGTCAATAACACCTGCTTGATTATCCTCATCTCAGTTTCCATCATTTAACGTTGTATGCCTTAAGCATTACAAATTCACAGTTAAATATCTCTAAAAATTGTGAGAATTTCTGCCGCTCTGACACATACAAACAGTGAGGTCCAGATTCCAACCACTCCCTAGCTGATAAAGTTTTCTATCTACAGCTACTCGAACATTTATGACTCTTATCTTAAATCTATGGCTACCGTTTGATTGATCCCTCCATCATAGGGAACGTTTTCGTTAAGTGTACCCAACCCATTCCACTCATTATTTCCTACACCTCAATACTGTCTCCTCTCAACCTCTACAGCTCTCAGAAAAACAAGGCCAGTCTAAATGAACTCTATCATAGCTGAAGTTCTTCAGTGCAGACAATATATTGGCAAATCACTTCTGCACCGTTTCCACAGCTGGCATAGTGCATCTTTTATGTGAATTGCACCATTGTACATAATACTCTCGTGAGAGACGAATACAGACTTGAAATAAATGTGGGGAATTCACAAACATTGGTCTTTTCCAATAAAGTCTCTTTCCCTCGAAATTGTTCTGTGTCCTTTCATGAACCCAGTGCTCCAATGAACTCTGGTCCATGCAAATCAAACACTGTACATGAGGATTGATAACCAACCACATTATCTGATTGCATAAAGTGGCTTAAAGGTCCTCATGGTGGTATTCGGGCATGTTCACCTTACAAGAGTGACAGCTGCAACACTAACCTACCGGTGTCAATGTGAAAGTGAATGTTAATTTGTGCAATGCCCCAGAGACATGGGAGGAGGGATGGAAAGGAAGAATAGTGATTGTGAAAGGGAGAAAATTCTCCGAGATTCGATGCAGATAAAGTTTGAAGCAAATAAATCATCACCTCAGAGAGTATTTTCACATTAAAATTCGTTGTTTCCTTTCTGCGTTTGTTTTGTAGGGGTTATGTGAAGTAACATGGAACAAATGCGCATTACTGATACTCGGATTTGAATGAAGGTTGCTAAGGCCACAATGCTGAGGAAGATCACATGAAAAACTCAACAGTAAAAGCAATAAATGCAATGGCTGAGATTGGCGAGGAACAGCACCACATGCACAAGAGGACAACGAACTGAGATTGGAATGAATCGTCATCTTCGATGCCCTCATTGGCTGTGGAGATTCCATTATTGAGAATGTTGAAGACTGAGTTCAATAGATTTCGAGCAAAGATGAAATGTACAGGCGATAGTACACAAATTGTTGAAATGTAAGTCTCAAAAACAACGAAGTTTCACATCGTTACTTTATCAGTGCCGTGGGAGAACGTAGTAACAACTGTTGAACACTCACGTCACACCGGTTCCCAGGTCTGGAGTCAGAGAAATTTAGTGACGCAGTGGCGAAGATCCGATCGGAAATTGGGAGTGGAATGAACGCGTGAATCTTTACTCTTTCTGCCAGTGACAAAGTCCGTTTGCATGCAGTCCTTCTATGAAGGCAGAGAGGTGCGTGCAATGCCCAGGCTGGGAGCTCCAAACTCGGCTGGAGCAACTTCTGTTGACATGGAATAGGGAGCATTGGGAGAAGAGGCTGGGAGTTCTAACCTCATCTGGATACTCTTCAATTGACATGGCGCAGGAAACATTGGGTTGATGGAAAGTACCCTGAGTCATTTCAACCTGAACTGAAACAGTTTTCGGCAGCATACATTTTTGTGGATTGAGGGAGGATCTTACCCAGGGAATTGTCACAATTGTAAATAAACATTTTGCAAAGACTCAGCTCGTGTGGGAGTATCGGTGCATTATGAAATTGACTAAATATCATTGCACTCTGACATTTCTCATATTCTGACACTGCAGTCGGTTAATTTTCTGGAAGGAAATTTTAAATTTTTTTTGTGTGTTATTCAATTTCCTGCAAGCTTGTTCTGCTCTGGTCATTGATGTAAAATAAACAACCAGCAATTAGCATGAAGTTAGGATTCGGTTCGAGGTTCCGTCGAATTACGGAAGAACAAGAAGAGAGTAGAGGTGAAATTTATCAGAACAGCAGCCATCAAATGTAGTGGACGGGCAGACAAAGGGTGAAAGGAAGCTTCATGGGGACAAATGTGCTTTCTTTGTAAATGAAACGTACGGCATCACAAAATGGTGACAACTGAAGTCAAGCATTGTGGGTGATAATATTTGCTGGTTTTGTGAATGTCTCACTTGCACTGACAGGAATGGAGTGTATTAGTCCTTCGACACAGAGTGAGGTAGGGAGAATGTAAACACAGCAAGCTCCAAAAATGCAGAAATATTTCTTTTTTTCAGAAATTCAGTCCCGGACTAAGATGACCTTTGAAAAATTATTTTACACCATGTCAGAGGAGGATTTACAGATTCGAACACGGAAACCAAATTATGTATCAAGATTAAATCATGCCACTTTATTCGCTAAGACAAAAGCAACATGGAAGTTTTACCTTCTGACTCGCAGTAATTCTTGCACAATATCATACATTTGTTTCCCATGAAACGGGAACAGCTGCTCTTCCTCTAACTTCCTAAACGTATTAAAACCTTGGTATGTTGAACAAATCACACCTGAATCGTTTTTGATGTCTGTAGAACAACTTCAACTTCTCCACCCTGAACTTAGATATAATATTCCGCATTTCTTTGACTGTTCTGATAAATCTCCTTTTCGTTTTCTCCACAGACATTCACATTCTTTGTCGAGATCACCTGTTTGCGCAAACCCAAATGCTGTGTATTCATGTGGGTGATGTCATCACACACAGGCAATTGCTCAGTAACATCACCCTGATTCCTGTGTATTTCCTCAACTGTGAACGTTTGCTTTGACCACAGTGCTTCTGATTTCGTTCGAGCTGCCGGGTCCAGCATTTCATTAGAAAGAGGAAATAAAATAAATCAAATAAATTACTTCAGTATTTTTTACTGATAATCTACTGTTACAATCTGACACAACCTTTTGTACTGTCCACTCTACTACCAATCTTGATCTCATCTGCAAACTCACTGACCATGTTTTATACATTTTTTTATCTAAATCATTTGTATGAATGAAAAACGAAAGTGGGCTCAGTATTGAACCCTGTGGAACACAGCTAGTAACAGTCCTCCAGTCAGAACACTACCTTCCACCACTGATCATGCCTTCTAACATTAAATTAATTTTATATCTAATTGTAAAGCTTACGTTGAAGTCTATGTTAAAAATTAATCAACCTTGTGGAACCTTTTAAAAGGATTTATTAAATTCCAACTGAACAATGCCTACCACTTAGTCCTCATCAATATTCTTGGTTACGTCCTCAAAACACCCAACCATGTTTGTGGGACAGAAATTCCCTCGCACAAAACCAAACTGATTAGCCCTATTCATTACTCGTATCTCAAAATACATATAAATCCGATTGCTAAGAATTGCTTCCAACAACTTACCCACGACCTTAGCAAGCCTCACAGGTATATCATTTTCAGTTTTCTCCATTCATCCGTTCCTCAACAAAACTACACCCTAATTATTGGGCACATCACTCGCAGTAATAGGTGATGCAAATATTTCTACCAAGGGCCCTACAGTTTATTTCCCTGTTTTCCCACAAAGCCCTTGCTGCACGTAATCAGATCCCAGAGAAATATCCAACTTTATATTTTCCAAGTCTTCCGGAACTTCCTTTTTTCAATGTGAACTACTTTCAAAACATCAATGTTTGTAGCCTCCATTTCGTTCACTAATGTGAAATGAACATTTAGTGTCTCTCCCATCTGCTGAGGTACAAGACAAATGTTAGCTCTTGCATCTTTCTGGGATCCGATGTGGTCTCTAGCACTGAATGTACTTATAAAATCTCTTTAGATTATCCTTAACTTTATGTGCTAAGGCTATCCAATATGCTCGCTTTGCCTTCATGATTTCCTTTGAAGAATGCCCCTCCACTCCTCATATTGTTCAAGAGATTGACTTGAGATCGCATGTTTACATGGAAACTGTGATTTTTAAAATAAAATAAATTCTTAGACGACAAGTCCTTCATCCCTGCGATCAACGTTGTTCTAATAGAATCCTGATAATGTGCGAAAAGGCAAATCAGCCCAAGAAGAACCCATAAAACATACGAAGATCATTGCACATAAGCTCACACCTCTACCAGATTCCTATAACTCTGCATTTCCCATGGCCAAATGACATCAACAACGTATTTTCCTTCTGTGGAGAAAACTCACGTAGACACGGAAAGAACGTGCAAACTGCAGACAGTCGCCCGATGAAGCAATTGAACCAGCGTTGCTAAGGCTGGAAGACAGCAGTGCTGCCATTGTGTCAGCCATTGACAACCTCCTATCCACCAATATATCTCCCCTGAGACATGAGGGCAAAACTATTCCAGATAATCCAAATGCGTCTGATGAGCGCCTCTTATCGCGTCAGTTGTAAACCTCTGCAGCTGGTTTTTAACTCGCCTGAATGAATGCCGACATTGCATTTACCCTCCGAACGGCCAACAGGACCTGCATGTTAAACATAAGAGAAACCTCAACTAGATCTCTCAAGTATCTTTAACCGAGGGATCTCTGAAGCATTTCCCCGTCACAAAATGGTCTATGCCTCTAATCATGCCATTACTTTATGGCCTCACTCTTTTCCACACAGTGTTCTAACTGCAACAATTTTTTATCCAAGCATTCAACAAGTCCATGTCATTCTGCAGCCTGCCCACTTCCTCAATACCATCTGTCCTTACACCTGTTGTTGTGTATTCTGCAAAATATCAACAACACTCTCAGGTCCTTTGACCCAATCATTCACTCATAACGGGAATAGTTGTGGTGCCTAAACTGACTCTTGCTGAACCCCACACGTCACGCGCTGTCATCCTTTGCCCCTGACACCATAGACCCATATTTTGCAGCTTCCGATACTGCACCTTGACAAATACCAGCTGCGATTTCAAGCTGATCACATTCACAGAATTTACTGTTTCTCACTTGCTCATTACCTCCTCATAGAATTCTATTACATTTGTCCTTAAGAACCTGTGTTGATGCTTCAAGTACTACGGAATCCCATCCTTATATTGACCTCTGGTACGGTATTGAATACAAAATTGTTTTGTTTGACATTTATCTAAAATACTAAAACTTTGCTTTCAGTCCTGAATGTCACGAACAACAAAGTCCAATCGCAGTTGAACTCTGCGCTCTGAGCTCTCTCAGCAGGCTCGATGAGTGAGTGAATTCCTTCCCCCAGTGGATCTCTCTGCGGTCTCAGCAGGGTCGATGCGTGAGCTAACTGTTTTTCTCAAATGAAGCATGTAAATACGTTCTGCCCACTGCAAACTCGCTGGTGTACTGAGAGTTGAGATGATCGCCCAACCGAGTCCCACAAAGAAAACAATTGAAGTGTCTCTCAACTTGTGAAAATGTCGATGGAACATCAGTCCTGCAGAGACTGGAGAGCACATCCCACACACCGGATATTTGATAGTCTCTCCACAATGTGAAGACGTTAATGATTAAACGATCCCAAGGAACTTGTATAGTGATTACCACAATCTCAGCATTTAAAGGGTCTCTTCTTTGTGAATAACTTGATGCCATGTCAGTCCCCAGGAACATTTGTAACACTAGTCACGGTCTGGGCGTTGAAAAGACCTGTTAGTAATGTTGATGGGACATCACGTCGATAGGACATTTGCAGCACGTCCCACAGTTGTGGAATTGAAGATGTCTGTCCTCTGGCTGAGCACATGGATCGGACGCCAGGTCCCCAGAAGTTCTAAAGGACTTTCATTCATGTGAGCACATTTCCCATGCATCAACTACACAGAGGTATGATAATATTTTCCAAAGTCTGGACAGATGAAAGGTTTCTCATGGGTATGAACATGGTATTGGATAATCCAATCACAGGACGTGTTATCGCATTTTCCACAATCCAGACATTGAAATGATTTTTCGTCATTGTGATCGACCAGGTGTCGCAGTGGGTCAGAGAAGGAGTTCCTGGTGTCATTGCTTTCATGGGGTTTCAGCTCAGATGGAGAAATGAATCCTCACTTGTCTACAGTCTCACTTAAATATGACTACAATTGTAGTTTGTGAGCTCTGGTGGGTGCAGAAACCTTGTCCACACGCACAACAAATGAACGATTCTCTCCCACCATAACCGGAGCCTTTTCCTTCCATGTTCAAACTCTGATCAAGTTCTATTTCGGATAAAATGCGCGACTTCATCTTATCATGCTGGAGTGATTGTTTATTAAAACTTCCCCTTCTAATATGCTGTGAAATTGATGTTATATTTTTTTTATAATCAAGAGAATTAGAAAAACACTCTCACAGACTGTGGATTGTGCCTGAAGCTAGGATTGCAGTTAAGGGATTTAGGCACCAACAATTTGACAGGAAATTTGCAAGAATCTTTCAGACACACAGCCTCCACTTCTGAGAAGGAGCAGGTCAACAGGTGGATGAGATCACCATCAAATCCCTGTTTGCTCGAGGTGAAACACTGTCCGGATTTCTCTGATATCATGTCCTGTTGGAGCAGACATTTCCTGCAATTGAATCGTGCAAAAGTGAGGCCTCTATCTTCAGTCCCCAACACAAATCCACTGCCTCGCCACTGAATAGAGATTGTGGACTTGGAAAGGCACAGCAGGGCAGGCAGCACCCGAAAAGCAGGAGAATCGATGTTTGAGGCAAGAGCTCTTCATTTGGAATGAGGCTTGTGAGCCGAGGCGGTACAGAGACAAATAGGAGGAGGCAAGGTACCTGAGAGTGTGATAGGTGGGTTGAGGTGTGGGTAATGTAAGATTGGTAAGATAACGATTTTTTTTTATTCTTTGTTTTTTCAACAGTCTCTTTGGGAATTTAGAATCGTGGGAATGGAGGTGAGGGCATTTGAATGTTCCTCCTGCCGAATGTGGGAGGTAAGGGTCATGACTAGCCTCCCCCCTGACTACATCTGCGGGAAGTGCACCCAACTCCAGCTCCACGAAAACCGCGTTAGGGAACTGGAGCGAGAGCTGTATGAACTTTGGATCATTAGGGAGGCAGAGAGGGTTATTGAGGGCAGTTACAGGGAGGTAGTCACTCCTCAGGTACAATTAAAAGGCAAAATGGTTACAGTCAGGGGACGGAAGTGGAACCGGCAGGCACTGCAGGGATCCCCTGTGGCCATTCCCCTCAACAATAAGTATACCGTTTTGAATACTATTGTGGGGGACGACTTACCAGGAGAGAGCAGTGGGGCACAGGGCTATGGCACAGTGTCTGTCCTTGCTGGTTAGAAGTGAAGGGGGAAGAGGAGCAGAGCAGTAGTCATTGGGGACTCCATAGTTCGGGGACAGAGAGAAGGTGCTGTGGGGACGAAAGAGACTCACAGTTGGTGTGTTGCCTCCCAAGTGCCAGGGTTCATAATGTCTCTAATCGTGTTTTTAGGATCCTTAAGTGGGAATGGGGGCAGCCCCAGGTCATGGTCCATCGAACACCAACGATATAGGTAGGAAGAAAGATGGGGATTTAGGGCAGAAATTCAGGGAGCTAGGATGGAAGCTGAGAGCTAGGACGAACAGAGTTGTTGTCTCTGTATTTTTGCCAGTGCCACGTGCTAGTAAGGCGAGGAATAGGGAGAGATTGGAGTTCAACACATGTCTACAGGGATGGTGCAGGCGGGAGGGTTTTGGATTCTTGAATAATTGGGGCTTATTCTGGGGTAGGTGGGACCTGCACAAACAGGATGGTCTTCGTCTGAACCAGAAGGGTACCAATATCCTGGGGGGGGGGGGATATTCGCTAAGGCTATTGGGGTGGGTTTAAACTAATCCAGCAGGGGGATGGGAACCAAAATTGTAGTTCGAGTATAGAAAAGGGTGAGAGTATGGAGATCCGAAATCAAGTATCAGGAATGCAAGATGGCACCGGCAAGCAAGATATTGGTTTGAAGTGTGTCTACTTCAACGCCAGGGGCATCCAGAATAAGGTGGATGAACTTGCAGCATGGGTTGGTACATGCGACGTCGATGTTGTGGCCATTTTGGAGACATGGATAGAGCAGACACAGGAATGGTTGTTGCAGGTCCCAGGATTTAAATGTTTCAGTAAGAACAGTGGGCGGCACGGTGGCACAGTGGTTAGCACTGCTGCCTCACAGCGCCAGACGACCCAGCTTCAATTCCTACCTTGGGCGACTGTCTGTGTGAAGTTTGCACATTCTCCCCGTGTCTGCGTGGGTTTCCTCCGGGTGCTCCGGTTTCCTCCCACAGTCCAAAGGATGTGCAGGTTAGGTGAATTGGCCATGCTAAATTTCCCCTAGTGTTAGGTGTAGGGGAATGGGTCTGGGTGGGTTTCTCTTCGGAGGGTCGGTGTGGAAATGTTGGGCCTAAGGGCCTGTTTCCACACTGTCAGTAAGCGAAACAGAGAAGATGGTAAAAGAGGCATTTTTGGTCAAGGGACAGCATTGCAGTTGCAGAAAGGATGTTGCAGAAAGGTCTCCGAATACTTCCGGAGATATTGGGGAAAGGATAGCAAAGATGATTCTCGATAGCAATGAGACAGACAAGGTAGTTGTCATGGGGGACTTCAACTTTCCAAATATTGACTGGAAACACTATAGTACGAGTACTATGGATGGATCCGTTTTTGTCCAATGTGTGCAGGAGGGCATCCTGACACAGTATGTAGACAGGCCAACAAGGGGTGAAACCACATTAGATTTGGTACTGTGTAATGAGCCCGGCCAGGAGTTAGACTTGGAAATAGGTGAACACTTTGGTGATAGCGATCACAATTCTGTTATGTTCACTTTAGTGATAGAAACGGACAGATGCATACCACTGGGCAATATCTACAGCTGGGGAAAAGGCAATTACGATGCGATTAGGCAAGATTTAGGAAGCATCATATGGGGAAGGAAACTGCAGGTTTTGGGCACATTAGAAATGTGGAGCTTAATCAAGGAAAAGCTCCTGAGTGTCTAACATAAGTATGCACCTGCCAGGCATGGAGGAAGCTGTAGAGCGCGGGAGCTGTAGTTTATGAAGGAAGGTGAATCTCTGGTCACGAGGAAGAAAAAGGCTTATGTTCGGATGAGATGTGAAGGCTCAGTTAGGTCGCTTGAGGATTACAAGACAGCCAGGAAAGACCCAAAGAGTGAGCTCAGAAGAACCAGGAGGAGACATGAGACGTTGTTGGTGGATAGGGTCAGCATAAACCCTGAGGCTTTCTACAGGTATTTAAAGAATAAAAGAATGACAAGGGTAAGATTAACGCCAATCAAGGATAGTAGTGGGAAGTTGTGTGTGGAGAAGAGGGCACAGGGGAAGCACTAAATGAATATCTTTCGACAGTATTATCCGAGAAAACGGCCATGTTGTCGAGGAGAATATTGAGACACAGACTACTCGACTAGGTGGGATTGAGGTTCACAAGGAAGAGGTATTAGAAATCCTGCAGAGTGTGAAAGTAGATAAGACACCTGGGCCGGACGAGATTTATCCTAGCATCCTCTGGGGAGCCAGAGAGGAGATTGCCGAGCCTTTGACATTGATCTTTAAATCGCCATTGTCCACAGGAAGAGTGCTAGAAACTGGAGGATAGCAAATGTGGTTCACCTGTTCAAGAAGGGGAGTAGAGACAACTGGTAATTACAGACAAGTTAGCCTTACTTCAGTTGTTCGTAAAGTGTTGGAAAAGGTTATAAGAGACAGGAGTTATAATCATCTGGAAAAGAATAACTTGATTAGGGATAGTCAGCACAGTTTTGTGAAGGGTAGGTCGTGCCTCACAATCTTTATTGAGTTCTTTGAGAAGGTGACCAAACAGGTAGATGAGAGTAAACCGGTTGATTTAGTGTATCTGGTTTTCAGCAAGGCGTTCGATAAGGTTCCCCAGAGTAGGTTGTTGTACAAAATGTGGAGGAATGGGATTATGGGTGATATAGCTGTTTGGATCAGTAATTGGCTTGCTGAAAGAAGACAGAAGGCGGTGGTTGATGGGAAATGTTCATCCTGGACACCAGTTCGCAGTGGTGTACCGCAAGGGTCGGTGTTGGGTCCACTGCTGCTCTTCAGTTTAATAAACGACCTGGATGAGGGCGTAGAAGGGTGGGTTAGTAAATTTGCAGACGACACTAAGGTCGATGGAGTAGTGGATAGTGACGACGATGTTGTAGTTCACAGAGAGACATAGATAAGCTACAGAGCTGGGCTGAGAGGTGGCAAATGGAGTTTAATGCGGACAAGTGTGAGTGATTCTTGTTGGTCGGAGTAACCGGAGTGTAAACTATTGTGCTAATGGTAAGTTTCTTGGAAGTGGAGGTGTGCAGAGAGATCTCGGTGTTCAGGAACAGAGATCCTTGAAATTTGCTACCAGGTTGACAGGGTTGTTAAAAGGCATACAGTGTTTTAGCTTTCATTAATAGAGGGATCTAGTTTCGGAACCATGAAGTTATGTGACAACTGTACAAAACTCTGCTGCGGCCGCACTTGGATTATCGTGTACAGTTCTGTTCATTACATTATAAGAAGAATGTGGAAACTTTGGAAAGCGTGCCGATTTCCTCGGATGTTGCCTGGTATGAAGGGTAGATCTTACGAGGAAAGGCTGAGCGACTTGACGCTGTTTACGAGGGCGAGAAGAAGGTTGAGAGGTGACTTAATCGAGACATATAAGATAATCATACGGTTAGATAGGGTGGTAATTATTTCTGATGAAAAAGCGTGAAGTAGTTTTCTCCAGGGCTAATCTGTTTGAGTTTGAAATTCCACTTCTGTGTTTCTCCTTCGAGGAACATGTGGATAACAAGGAGCTGACGCGAAGAATGCTCCAGTTTGGCAGGAAGAGCAACATGAGAGAATAGAAGCCGTAGAGTAATGGGGAAACAGTTGGGGGGAAGACGTACGGGAAGCGGCTTAATGCTTCTCTTCCTATGTAACGACAACACAACTAGAGGAATCCAAAGTAAACAGGCAGGAGGATGGGAGATTACAGGAAGCCAGGCTGCCTCAGGAGGTATACGTTCAACGTTTATCAATTCTTAATGGCTGGGCCTGTCCTCGAATGGCAGCCTGCTGCCTGTTTACCTCTTTGCTTACGGAAACAGGCTCTGGTTTTCAAGTCTAAAGTGAAGGAAGAGTAGCCAAATCGTTAAATTCCTAATTTTCTGAAAGTCGGTCCCTACTGAGGCATTTGTCACTCTCGCAAGATGTGTCTGTGGTAACAGAAAGAACTAAAATTCCACCGAATCGTTCAAAAGAATTGACGTCTTCATTGGAAGCATCTTGCAAAGCAAGTTGTTTATTTTCTTAAGCTCGGTTTTCCTAAATATCTCTCAAAGAAAAGCTGTTTCTGAGTACTTTGTAGCCAGAACATTTGAAATAATTTCATTCTGTTTGAATTATTTGAGGCACTTCTTAATATACCGATTAATGTCTCCGATCGATGAATGCAACCGAGAATATCAGAGTTAACCTCAGACCGCTGTCAGAGGAGGGGAAGATAGGAGCGTCTCGCAAGCTGCTCTTGTGCACATTATCAATTTCAAACCAATCCAATACCTGCAACCCGTGGGAGTTTGAAGGAAACAATTAAAAAGAGCCAGTTTCAAATCTGAATCTTTAGGGGAATGAAGGATGAACTGACCGAATGAGCAGAGACTGTCAAGATACCTTCCCCTTCTTGAAGGAGCAGGGACATGAACTCTGATGTTCTTGAGGCATGAACTGATCTGAGATATTGAAGCATTCCCATCAGAGCTGCTCCACTGTCGTTGTTGTCACTGTCAGCAACAATATAACCTGATTCCCTGACGAGGCACCCAACCCAACAATGACTCTTAACCAATATGCCACCAGTGCTGCCTCGCAAGCTGTTGAACTGCTTCTTAATGCCAAAGCATATGGCGTTTAATTTATCAGTACATAAGTTTGAGCAAGTCATCGACTGTTTACAGAATGGAAAGAGGCCCATCATCCACGTTTTCAGCTCTTGGCCTCTCCCCTTGTGTTCTCAAATGTTTCAAGCACTCGTCGCAATGCTCTCATCCAGGCACGTTTTACAATCTATGCGACTGATGTTTAAGATGGATAACCTGTGTTCACACCCCCTCGGTGATCTAAACCCCATTTCACTTACAGAGGCAAACACACAGACACGTTCTGGCGAAGTGACTGTGGCCTTTGGAGAGATCAGCCAGAAAATAGGAATGCACTCAATTGGCTTATTTTGTCCCATTTCAAATTACAACACCAGAGTTTGGTTGCAGCAAAGAAAGGAAGCATTCAGCCACTCCCCTGTCCGTATTCCTCCCCTATCTAAGCATTGAGCTACGGAGGCAGTGTGCTCTGAGAGAAGGATTCTCACTCTTTAGAAAAAGCAACATAATAGATGATTGGATAGCCCGTGCATTAGAAACCAGTCGGAACAAAACCAAGACAGAACTGAAGGCATTATGAGCAGAAGGATGGGATACTGTAATTCCGAATCAGACAGTGTCCATGTTGATAGAAACAGCGACTGTCCCTGGAAGTCTAGTCATTTGGATTCCGTGCTCTCACAGCCATGGCCTGCGAATCGTTCGCATTTATTGTTACCAATATGAAATGCTGCCTTCCCCTTAAAAGTAGAATTATGACCTGGACATGCACACATAAATTGTGAAATTGATATAAATTGATGTTTTTTTTAATTCCATATTTGGGCTGAAAGTGTAACATGTAAACACTTCGATTGTCATTAAAATCCAATATTCAAGCCAGTTAATGTTGTCACAAAACTACAAAACCAGAGGAAGAGCTGGGAGTTGCATGGCTGAAGGAGGTGACTGCTTCTGCTTCCGACCCACTTTTCATCCCTTTTGTCCCAAGAACAAGTGCAGAAGCTACATACTGGCAATCTGATATATATATTTAAAAAAAAACAGAAAATGCTGGAAGTATTCAGCTTGTCTGGCAGCTTCTGAAAGTGTAGTAGAGGTCAACACCATCACAACCTGATTGTCTTTACTTTGTATTAATGATAACTAATGTCCAAGTCACAACTCATTCAGACACATTTCCTCATCTTTAAAATGTATGCACGCTTTCAGTTTGCCATGAGAAACGTTTATCAATTAATTCAGTACTGACAGGATAACCGTTTAAAGCTGTATGAAACATGTTGCCAACAGTCATATCAGACAAAATGAGGTGCCACGTGAGAAGAAATATGTGTTTCATTCAGGAAAGTTAAAATAGAATTGTTCATAGAAAATTGTGGTGAACTTTCTGCCGTTTTTTTTATGAGGTAAGAAGAAGTCTTGATGATGCTAATCCAAAGCGATCAGATAAATGTAGATTGGCCAAACAAAAGACAAAAGTTCTGTGAGACTGCAGTGCATGAAACGTGGGGATGAAGGAATATAAGGAATCATAGCAATATTGATCATAAATTGGCTGCGTGAATGGTTACTGATGAAGGGTGCCTGCCGGAAACTTCGATTTTCATGATCCTCGGATGCTGCGTGACCTGCTGTGCTTTTTGAGCACCACTCTAATGCTGACTCTGATCTCCAGCATTTGCAGTCCTCACTTTCGTCTGCGGGAAAGGGAACAGAGTCACCATTAACAATTGTGTTTTGAACTGGAAGAGTTTTTCAAGCGGACTTTGATTGAGCGTTGGTGTGTGCAAGTTCTAGTTAGATTATTTTAGACAAGCAGCATTCTCTGATTTATTAGACCGCCCAGCGCGCCCATGAGATTCTCTGATTGGTTGGAGGACCAGTGCCTCCAGCTTGGTCCTGTAGGACTGCCTATTCTTCGCTGTTGAACATTATACGTCATCACTTGCATGCATCGAGTTAACATGAACTGTGAGCATGCTCGCGGCGAGTGCTCATTGGAACGAAATGTTGTTGTCTCCAATCAACAGTCGTTGAGTGAGGGCTAAAGGGGAGGGAAGCGCCAGATGCTATAGCCCAGTTAGAGGTTACAGGTTTGGTCATGAAATGATTCTGAAACCAAACATAGTTTATCTGGGATCGCCAATTAAGCCACAGACCGCTATTCCTGTTTCAGTTTTTTTTTAATTTATCAGGTCACGGTAGGTTTATCTATCTTTAGTGTGAATAGAGCTGAAAATAAATGATATTGTATGAAATCATTGCGGTGATTCATGAGGATGTGGTGTTGTTGGGAGACGCTTGGGAGTGTATTAGTGACTGGAATTGGTGGGAAAGTGTACCCCATGAACACCTCTATCACTTACCTTGCTGTAAATGTGTTAGAGACGGAAAGAATGGAGCAGGAAGTGGAGGGACAGGACTCCTGAGCAGGATAGCGGTTCGTGGGGGTTTTGGAATTTGGGGTCATTCGTGGCCAATCCCTCAACAAAAACCCGACCCATTGTTTTTCTCACTGCTCCCCTTCCCCACACTTTCCTACCACTCCCTCCACCCAATATCAGCAACATTTTAAAGACGTTTACTTATTTCATACATACTATCTCGCTTTTGTCAGAACATTCAGTAATTTGAGAACTGAATTGAAATTGAGATACAGAACAGCCAGTGTACGAATCTCAAAAGTTACTTTGCACCTCCTCGAATTGCTGAAGTTCGTATGCTAAAATTGCTCCCCGATTACTGTTTGGTAAGTACTTACAGAATTTTTTTTAAAATCTAGACAATGTGTTACTGATATCTGTGTCAGTTAAAAACAATTGGTTTTCATATCCCACCTTCAACAGAATGGAAATATGAAATATTAGAACAGAACTGGCTTGTTGGGATGTTTGATCCTTCTCTATAATTCAGTATGATCTTGTCTGATCATTCTGCACAGTAACCTGCTACTTATTTAGGCCTATACCTTTTGATCCCTCTTGCCCCAAAACATTAGATATCTTCATCTTGTCAACATTCCACATTCTGGCTTCAATTATGTTTTGTGGCATCAAATTTCACTGAGTAACCCGCCTTTGATCAATAAATAAAATCGTCATCTCAGTCTTAAATGGACTACCCCATATTCTTAGAAGTGACGCCACCTCCCAACCCTCTATGGTTTGGACGTCCTGGTCATTGAAAGCATCCTTCCTGCATTTACCTTGTTCGTACCTTTTAGAATTTTACTCGTTTCTGTGACATCCTACTTCATCATTCTAAACTTGAGTGATCTTCATCCAAACGAATCCTCATACGTCAGTCCAGTCATCCCATGAATTAATCTGGTAAACTTTTATTGTGCCGTCTCCGAATGGAGAACATCCTTTATCAAATAAGGATCCCAAAACTGCACACAACACTGTCGGTTGTGCTGTCAACAAGACCCTGCACAATTTCAGCAAGTCTTCCCTGCTCCTGTGTTCAAATCCACTCAGTACAAAGGCTAACACACCGTTTGCCTTCCTCACCTGCTGCTGCTCCTGCATGCTTACGTTCAGCGATTTGTGTACAAGAAGACGAGATCTCCTTTCCTATTTTAGTTTCGTAAATTCATGCTGGCTCTGTCCAATCTAGTTACTGTTTTCCAGTGTTAGACTAACTGTTCTGTCATTCCATGTTTTCTCGCAACTTCCTTTTATAAATCATGGCGTCATATTAACTGACCTCCAAGCCCTAGACATTGTTTCAGAGTCGATAGAATATTGAAATATGACAATTAATTTACTCTATTTAGACTCCACACTCTAGTTACAGAAAGCATTCACTGCATTTATGGTGATTTTATGTACACTGCTGTTTGATTCGCAGTTGGTGGAATTTACTGTCTTTTAATCTCATCAATTTCAACAACACTATCTCCCTGATAATACTGATTTCTTTCAGTTCCTCCCTCTCGTTTTCTTCCCAGCACTTTAGGAATATAACTTTTATCATCTGTGATGACAGAACTAATATACATATTTATTTGGTATGCTATATATTTATCCTGCATTATAACATCCTCTGTTTCTCATTGTAAGGGATTTGTTTTCAATAATCGTTTTTTTTTTCTCAATTCATATACCTTCAGGAGCTTTAACAATTCATTATATGCTTACTGTTAAACGAAAGTTTCGTTCTGCATTAATTCTTTCTTCATCTTCTGCTGGTATCTGATGTTTGCTGCTATTTTCAGCCAATTTATAAGGCTCCTTGAGTGCAATACTATGCCTAATATCACTTGTTAGCCATGACATGGCCACGTTTTCCGGTTTCTTTGTGTCAGACAGGAGTGAGAAGCAGTTGCAGTTCCTGCAAATGTTTTTGAAGTGCTTGACATCCCTTTAAGTTCTGTTCCACAATTCGTTGTCCCATGCTCACGCTTCATATCAGTATCATTTCTTCTATTTAGATTTAGGCTCATAATCTGAGTCAGCTCTCCCACTCTCGAACTTAATGAAGAGTTCTCTCACTGACTTCTTCAATCTTCCTGAGGGACACCATCGAGATGGATTGTCAATTATTCCTTGACATATATACAAATAAAGCTTTCAAATCAAAGTTGACATATTCCCAGGCCTGCTGACTCATTAGAGACAGACAGAGAGAGGGAGAGAGAGAGAGAGAGAGAGAGAGAGAGAGAGAGAGAGAGAGAGAGAGAGAGAGAGAGATCGCACGAGTTGACTGATGGTGCTTTAACCTGAGAGTCGTTGTGCTTCAGGCACAAGGTGAAAATGTGTGGACTTCATGAGACCAGTACGAGAACTGTGCACATGCTGCTGCTGTCATTCTTCATCGAAATCTCGTCGACCAGCCAACTAAGCTAGCTCACCAATAGCCATTAAACAGTATGTAATCAAGGATGCTCTGTCCTCCATTTGTGTCTTAAATGTAGCGACTCAGAAAACCATCTCATACATACACCACGTAAGTCTCCTCCATAGTATTGTTACTGATCTGACTTGCTCAGTCTATGGGCAGATTGAAGTTACACGCAATAGCGAGAAGGCTACAAGATAAAGGAGCAGAATTAGGCCATTCAACCCATCGAGACCTCTTCAATATTTGGTCATGGTTGATATGTTTCTCAACCTCATTCTTCGGCTTTCTGCCATCTCCTGTAACTGTTGATCCCCTCATCCATCAGGGACATATCTTGAAAAATTGCAATGACTTGAGCACTAAGCCCTCTACGGCAAAGAGTTCCAAAGAATGACTAGCCTCTTGCTGAACAAATTCCTCCGCATCTCACTTCAAAATGGTCATCCTTTCTCTATATACCGTGCAGTCGGCTCCTGGTCTCTCGTGCTAGTTGAAAAACTTCTCCACAGCCACTTTAATTGCCCCTCTCTGTATTGTTTAAGTTTCAATCAGAATCTCCTCAAACTTCTAAACTGCATCAAGTACAGTCCCCGAGCTTTCAACATTTTATGACAAGCATTTCTTCCCCCCAGGATCATTCTTTTAAACCTTCTTCGGACCCTCTCCAATGTCATCATATCTTCTGGAGTATTGTGTACAGTTCTTGTTTCCTCGTTACGAGAAGGATTTTATTGTATTGGAGAGGGTTCAGAAATTATTTACCAGGATGATGTCATGAATGGAGGTCTTCTGTTATAAAAATAGGCTGCGGTTTCTTTTTCCATGGAGCAGAAGACTTCGACGTTTGGCTTATAGAGATTTGTAAAATCACGAGGAGCATAAATAAGATTACTATCAAAGGTGAGGGAGTTCGAATCCAGGGGCATATGTTTAAAGTACGAGAAGGAAGATTTATAAAGGGCATGAGTGGCAGCTTTTGTTTTACCCCCTTTGGTCACTGTGTGCAATAAACCGCTAGAGGAAGTGATGGATGCAACTACAGTTAAATTATTTAAAAGTCATTTGGATAAGTAACTGATTAGGAATGTATTGGAAGTTTTTGGGCCAACGGCAGGCAGGCGGGTCTATTTCAATTTGGCAATGAGTTCTGCATGGTATATATGGAGTGAATGGTCTGCTAAACTGCTATATGACTCTGAATTACCCTTAGATATCGTGCCTAACATCCTGCAATATTCCAAATACCGTCTGACCACGACTATGTAAATGCTCAACTGGACATCCCTGCTCTTATATTCGAGACCCCTTGATATGCATTATAAAATTGAAATTTCCTTCCTTAATTCCAACTGAACCTGCCTGATCTAGGGCTCCCAAGTCACTTTGTGCTTCGGCTTTCTAAAGGCTTTCCGTGAACAGAAATTAATCGAAGCCTGCCTCCTTCCTCTCATACTGCATAATCTGACACATCCCATTTTGTATTGCATTTGCCAGTCATTTGCCCACTCTCTGCGCCTGCCTAGCATCTTATGAACATTCCCAGCTTTCTTGATACGACCTGTCTCTCCAACTACGTTTGTGTCAAGTGCAAATGTAGCAAAAATGCACTCTGTTCCTTTGTCCAGATGTTTAACGTGTAACGTGAATAGTTATGCTCTCAACACCGATGGCTGTGCAAGTCTTAAAAAATCAGTAGCTGCCATCCTTTAAAAGACCCCTCTGCTCTCACTGATCCAGTCAGCCAATCCCCTCCTTGTCACTAACAGCATGCTTTTACCTTATTTTGCAGTCTGCTGTATGGCACCTTATCACAGGACTTATGAGTATTGAATTAGATCACATCCACTGGCTCTGCTTTGCCTAACTTACTTGGTACTTCCTTAAAGAGATCTAACATAGCTGTCAGACATGACGTCCACTTGATGAAGACATGCAGACTTTGCTGTATTTTACCATCCATTTCCAAGTACGGTGCAACACTGTCGTTAGCATGGCCGACAGTAGTCTGTGTCTGCCTCTCCCCTTTCTTTCAGCAGGGGTGTTGCATTTAAAAATTTCCACTCATCTGGGACCCACCCTGACACCGATGACTCCTGACTGATCACGACCAATGCGTCCACAATCTCCTCAGCAATCTCCTTCAGAAATCAGGAATGCAGTCCAACTGATCTCTGTGACTTAGTCCCTTCAGACCTTGCAGCTTCCCTGGCATCTTCTGGTTATTGTTGGCATTTCATTCACTTCTTCCCTACGTGTCTATTAATTCACATATTTTGTTGTTGTCTTCCACTGTGAAAACTGATGCAAAGTGCTTGTTAACCTGCACCATTTCGTTGTTCCCCATTACGTCTTCTCCAGTGCACCAATTTGCACTCTTCTCTCTGTTGTCTCTCCACAATTCAGGTGCTCTGCCTGTATTGCTGATGAAGGGCTTTTGCCCGAAACGTCGGATTTTCCTGCTCCTCGGAAGATGCCTGAACTGCTGTGCTTTTCCAGCACCACTCTACTCCAGAATCTTGTTTCCAGCATCTGCAGTAATTGTTTTTTTACCGAGTTGACTTTAACCCTACTGCGAATACTCTTGCAAGGATGCCTGAATACTCTTGCAAGAAATGTTCCTCCTCTCTCAACAAGAATCTCAGGGAGTCCTCTTCCACTGCAACTCCCAGGTCATTTCCTCTGCCCTGAAGCTACCTTCTCCCACTTTCCTCACTGGGGTTGGAGAAAACGTGCCAGCATTCATTTCCTCACTGACCTGTCACCTTCATCCTCACCCACAATCACCTATTGTACTCTATTCTACTTTCTCCCCATCCCCGCCCTCCTCACATTTAATTCTCCACCCGTCAGGCTCTCTGCCTGTACTCCTGATGAGGGGCTTTTGCCCGAAACGTCGGAATTTCCTGCTACTCGAATGCAGCCTGAACTGCTGTGCTTTTCCATCACCACTCTACTCAAGAATCTGGTTTCCAGCATCTGCAGTCATTGTTTTACCTTACTATTCTCTCTGTAACCTTTTAAATATGTGAACAAACTCTTGCACCATTCTTTATATTTCAAGTTCACACACTTACGTACTAAATCTTAATAACTCATCTTGCCATTTTGGTTGTTCTCTGCTCGTTATTGAACCCTTCCAAATGCTCTAGGTTTCACTAATCTACACCAGATGGTGTTTTTCTTTTGTTTCTGTGCTCTCACTGACTTCTCTTGTCAGTCATGTTTGCTTTATCCTCTCTTAAGCATGTTCAGGTGGCGTGAGCAATGGATCCGGTGTTACTAGGCGCTGACGGAGTGCCATTTGGACTTGAGATAACGTCCGCCAACTTCTACAGTATAGCACAGTACATGGAACAAGACTGTGACCAGGACACAATAATTGTGAATTTCTCTCCTGGACTGGTAGAGAAGGGTTTACGAAACTGCATTTACAGTGAGTTCAGAGGAGAGTATTTACACACACCAAACCCAAACCAAGGTATATGTGTGTCTTCTGAATTTCTTACCTGGATTGACAGTGATGAATTTTAGATACCTCTTTTTGTTATTTTACCATAACTATTGTCGACTGTGTCTTTATGAGTTTTCCACTAATTACCATCCCCAGAGCCTGTGACTGTCACACATCTACTCCATTTTCCTTCTGCTTCTCAGATCATAAGGATGAGGAAAATCTGCTTCATTTTTATTTCCTGATGTCTGTCTGCGCACGCTAAAACATTTATCTACCTTCTTTCCCTGCACAAACCCGACCAGCTAAGGTTTCCAGCATAGCCTGTTTTATTAAAAAAAAATTTCAGCTGCTGCAGTATTTTGCTATTATTTCCTTGCAGGTGTTTCTCACAGCACTGAGTCTAAAAGTACAGATGCTCCAACGATTAGCTGCTTTCTTACTGAGTGGTGAATGCAGAAACAGATCCATGGCAGCCTGTGTGAGTCTTTTTTTCTTTAATTTTAGTCGCAATTACCGAATGATTGCAACACAAGATAATTTGGCGCATCGTGCCAATGCTGGTTCCCTGGGCAGATTAGTTCACCCCACTCTCCAGCCCTTTCATGAGCAAGACTGGCTGATATTGTCAATCTCCAATTGCCTATGTAGAAGTCGATGGATTATCTTCTTAAACTGCTGCAGTCCACGTAGTGCACTTAGTCCCAGATTACTGGCAGGCGAGGAGTTACAGGTTAAACACCTGGAAATGATGAAGGAATTGCAATGGATATCCAAATCAAAAACATCAGATTGCAATCCTACCCCGTCTTCCATCTGTCAAAATGTCCACAATGATTCACAGGAATGTGAAAAGGCAACACTTGACACTGAGCCACATAAAGAGTTGTTTAGACACTTGACTGAGCATGTTTGAATGGGTTATCTCTCAATTATATTCTTCAAATCAAGTTTATAGGGTATTAGAAGGATTGATTTGCACTCAGCAAATTTGGATCAAAGATCACAGCAGAGTCTGACGTCGTCACATCATTTATCCTAACCTGAATAGTATGGTGTTCTGAACAGAAAAGGTACAAACTTCGTTCAAAGTCAGGAGAAACAGAGCACGTGTGTGTGGGCGAGGCTTCAGCTGATCATCTGGCCTGGCAAGACGCAAAGCGAATCAGCACAGTGAGATACTATGCAAATGTCAGGATTGTGGAAAAGGAGAAAGTGAGGATCGCAAATGCTTGCAATCAGTGTCGAAGAATGTGGTACTGGAAAAACACAGGCCGTCAGTCAACATCCAATCAGAAGCCCTTCATCGGGAGATTAAATGTACCAAAAATACGAAACAAGGGACAAAAAAATAAGAACAAGAAAGAGGTCGTACTTCAAAAGTTAACTGGGCTAAAGTTTGAGTCAATTACACCAAACAGGCTTCATCCCAAAATGTTGAAGAAAGAGGAAGACAATGAGAGAATGTGGCTGCGCTGGGAGTCATCTTTCAAGTTATGTAATCTCTGAAAAGCCTCCTGTGGAGTGGAATTCACGTTGGAACCCCACAGTTTTGCTTGTTCAGGAAGCTTTTTATCCGGTCCCACAGAACATCACAAAACACAATGGGGTTGGAGAAAACGTGCCAGCATTCATTTCCAGCTGTTTACCAGCTGGAAAGCATAGAGTAGGAATAAACGCACTTTTCTCACGTTGGTGTTCTGTTACGGGTGAAGTACCACAAGGATCAGTGACAGCACTGCTGCCTGATAGTGCTCGAGACCGGGGTTCAATTCCATCGTCACGCGATTGCCAACATGAATTGTGCACATTCATAGTGTCTGCGTGGGATTCCTGCGGATGCTGCTGTTTCTGCACACAGTACAAATATTCACGGTTTAAGTGAATTGCCCATTATATCCAGGAATGTCCAGGCTTGGTGGATTGGGCATGCGAAATGCAGCATTATAGGGAGAGAGTAGGGCCTCATTGCATTGGAGAGATTCTATGATTCAATGCTTGAACCAAATTGTTCCCAAACATTATACATGATTTGGACATTTGGACCTCTTGTAATTTTTCTAAACTTGTTGATGACATCAACTGGATGGGAATGTACATTGTAAGGAGAATGGTGGGAGCCTTCAAGTGAGGTTTGACAGCATCAAGAATGAGTCAGTAAATGGCAGTTTATCCATAACACACGATAGCTCCACAAAGAATATCAATAATCTGGTTAAATCTGACTACTTGTTCGCAAAGTATCTTGAATTTTCATCATACCCTTGATTTTCTTTCTCCAAGTGCCTTGCTCAACAACTTTATTAAAAAAAAATTGAGAAGCTTTCATGTGACAGATGTTAAGCTAACTACTTGTCATTTCCTCCTTGACTTCCCTTCTGTTCTGACTAAATAAAACTCACTGATCTGCATGTGTTGGAGAAATTGAGGACTGCAGATGCTGGAGATCAGAGCTGAAAATGTGTTGCTGGAAAAGCGCAGCAAGTCAGGCAGCATCCAGGGAACAGGAGAATCGACGTTTCGGGCAGAAGCCCGAAGAAGGGCTTCCTGAAGAAGGGCTTATGCCCGAAACATCGATTCTCCTGTTCCCTGGATGCTGCCTGACCTGCTGCGCTTTTCCAGCAACACATTTTCAGATCTGCATTGGTTCCCACGATGACTCTCCACTGATTTTATAATTCTCAGATTTGTTTTCAAATCCATCCATGGTCTTACACCCCATTAATCCACCACTGCTTCCAGCCTAACATTCTTCTGTGCTCTTCCCACTCCTCTACTTCTGCTCTCAGTATTCGAACGCTCCTTACTCCCCCACTGCCAAATATGGATTTTACACTGAATGAGAGAGTCTGAAGCAGTGTTGCATTGCACTAAACACTACAGGCTACTGCTCTTGGCGGTAATATGGAGTTCTACCTCATCACCATGTTAACCAAAAAAATTAGATCAATTCATTCTCATGACTATGATGTAGATTCCTGCAAAATACTTGACTATTTTCTGTGTGCTGGCAAGTACAGTATCTTTCTCTATCCCCTGTTTCACTTTGACTGTGACATGGCACATTTTACTGCTCTTTTATCCACTTATAACTGTCCTTTGTTTGAGGTCTGTATTTCTGGTTTTGTGTGCGGTGGGCCAGTGACAACCTGATGTGCAATTCCAAATTGTTATGAAGTTGAAAATGTGTGCTGTACCTTGAAGAGAGGTAGAATGTTGTTCTGCACTGAGAGCTTACGAGAGCAGTCTCAGAGTTTACTGGAAAATTGAAAATATATAACATTTGGCTGTGAAATAGGTACCTGAGTTGGTTGCTGTTTTGACGACAATTCAAATTTAACCAACGAGATTCATTTACGTCTCTGTAAATTAAAAGCCAATCGATTTTGAATTTATCATTCTGCCAACATCGAACAAATGAGATAATCCGATTTGGGGGTATAAGAAAGGTAGGCATTTTGAACGTTAGACAGAGTTACTGCTATCAAGGGGGAACTACAGGAGGAAAAGAAAAGCCAAAAACAAAAAGACCGATTGCGAAATGAAGGGAAATGACTCTGGCAATTTGTGCAGCTAACACCAAACGAATGTTTGCATGAAAGCGGCTGGGTTGCGCTGTTGGGTCTTATCATCATCACGATCACATGTGCCCCACACGCTGACAATTGATAACTCGGCCGAATCTCAGTTCATCTGCTGCTGAAACTCTCATTTTTCCCC